>NC_068981.1:161685027-161717232 GCF_001194135.2 Octopus bimaculoides
ACACACACATATATATATATATATATATATATATATACTATATACGATGGCCTTCTTTCAGTTTCCATCTACCAAATCCATTCATAAGGCTTCGGTCAGCCCAAGGATATAGTAGAAGACATTTGCCCAAGGTGCCACACAGTGGGACTGAACCTAGAACCACGTGGTTAAGAAGCATGTGTGCCTAATTCAGTTTTTTTTTTCAAGGAATAATTTATCCTGGACTACATTATCCAATATTTTCCTTTAAGAATGCAAAAATGTGATTTGTGGAAGATTTTGCTGTTATGTCTTGCTAGACTAGTAGTGACTATGTGGAGGCTTTCTCAGTGGTTGGTTCGATCTGTCTAATTATCTTGCAGTTGGTGTCATGGTTAATTATATTGCAATAAATACATCGACTGCAATTTCATCGCCTGGTAATTTCATTGCAATGTAATTAATTACATTGTAAGCCAACACACCACCATCATCATCCTCATTATCATCATCACCATTATCATTATCATTTTTCTCAAGATCATCATCATAAGCAGCAGCAGCAGCAGCAATGGTAGCTTTTACCACAATAACTTGAGTTAGCAGAGACTAACTGAAGAAGTATTCTGCAGCCTGATACCTGTCCTGCTATCAATTCTTACTTGATTCTAAATAAGATACATGTTACCTTGATCTTTCAAACTACTGAGTGGCTGGGCATGTTTTTACATGTAAGCAGTGACACTTCTGCATAAGGCGGCGAGCTGGCAGAAACGTTAGCACACCGGGCGAAATGCTTAGCAGTATTTCGTCTGCTGATACGTCCTGAGTTCAAATTCCGCCTAGGTCGACTTTGCCTTTCATCCTTGTAATCGACTTAATCCCTTTGTCTGTCCTTCTTTGTCCCCTCTATGTTTAACCCCTTGTCGGCAATGAAGAAATTAGTAATCTTGTTTCACGCTAAGTGTGTAATCAATGCCAAGACACACACACACACACCCACACCCACACGTATATTATCAGTTAGTTGCACATATATCCGACAAAATGCACAGTATGATCAATAGAGCAGTTATATATTTTTTATATTGTCAAACAGTGTATTACTAGTTGTGTCATATAAAGGGTAAAGACCCCCTTGAGTCATAAACCATGGGATTACACCTAGAAATTTCCTCTCCAATGCACAAGTCTGGGTAAGGTTGTTTATGGAAGACCAGTAGTCGCCCATGCATACCAGTCTCCCCTCTCCATGCTATCGATGTTATCCAAGGGAAAGGCAAAGGCCGATACAGCTTGGCACCAGTGTCGTTGCAACTCATTTCTACAGCTGAATGAACTGGAGCAACGTGAAATAAAGTGTCTTAACTGATCTGGTTACTACTGTTAGTCTTGTGCTGACTGTTGCACTTGGCAATATTGATAACTCTTCAGACTTGCTGGCTGGGAGTGCATTGCATCGTTTATGCTGGAGGTATATCTAGACCCTGATAAGGGTCTATGTATATATATAGGCGTAGGAGTGGCTGTGTGGTAAGTAGTTTGCTAACGAACCACATGGTTCTGGGTTCAGTCGCACTGCATGGCACCTTGGGCAAGTGTCTTCTACTATAGCCTCGGGCCAACCAAAGCCTTGTGAGTGGATTTGGTAGACGGAAACTGAAAGAAGCCCGTCGTATATATGTATATATATATATGTATGTGTGTATATGTTTGTGTGTCCCCCCAACATTGCTTGACAACCAATGCTGGTGTGTTTACGTCCCCGTAACTTAGCGGTTCGGCAAAAGAAACCGATCGAATAAGTACTAGGCTTACAAAGAATAAGTTCTGGGGTTGACTTGCTCGACTAAAGGCTCTGCTCCAGCATGGCCACAGTCAAATGACTGAAACAGGTAAAAGAGTCAAAGAGTAATATATATATATATTTCCATCATAAAAGTGGCTTTGCATTTCAAGCCAGCATGCTTGAAGAGTTAGTAATATTGCTAAGGGTGTAATAGTTGGCACATAACTGATAGTAACATTCAGACCAGTTATATGCTATAACTAAAAATAGACTCCTTGATGATACATACACAATAGGTTCTTTTACAATCTCTGTCAACCAGTTTCATTCACAATGCATTAGTCAGCTCATAGCTGTAGCAGAAGATGTTTGTCAACAATGCCACACAGCAAGAACAAACCTAGAAACCACATGATTTTAAAACAAACTTCCTAACCAAACAGCCATCCTACTGGTAAATTCATCATCACGCTACATAGTTTGTCCCTAAATTCAGTGACATGTTTTATCTCCAGAGGAGATGCATTGCTAAATATTATGGGAGCACATTCAAAATGAGATAATCTGAGAATGGTGCAGAGTAAAAGATGTAAAGTAAGAAGTAAAGTTTCCTTGAGTCATACTGGCTTATAACGGCCAGTTTCCTGGTTTCCATGGTGAATTTTTTCTCCATCTGGATGAGACACTAATTCATCGTAGGATTACTCATTTTTACCAGCTGAGTGGACTGGAGCAATGTGAAATGAAGTGTTTTGCTCAAGAACACAATGTGTCACCCAGTCCAGGAACTGAAACCACAATCTTATGATCATAATTCCAACACCCTAACCACTAAGCCACATGCCTACCCGAGTGAATAACGTGATCACAGAGTACCAAAAGCAGAAGTTCCACTGGGCTGGACATGCTGCAAGGTTCACAGACAGCAGGTGGACCCCTGCAGTTGTCGAATGGTATCCAAAAAATCAGTAAAGGCCATTTGGAAGGCCTCTACAACAATGGGAAGACAGTTTATTCAAGCTGGAAAACAATGGTGCAATTAAAACAGAATTGGAAGCTCATTGTGACCAGCAGTGTATAACAGCATCTGAGGGTGTGGTTGATACTGTGATATGTGATATGTGATGGAAACCTGGTAAACCTCTGGCCTTGAGTTCCGAGGCTCATGATATATCTAAATCTATTTACAGAATAAATATGTTGTATTTTGTTATTAGTGAAAAAGAAATTCAAAGAGAAAAATGTCACATTTACTCAAAATATATATATGAAAATCACATTAGTGTTACTTTTAAAAACGGAATCATATATTATCATCATTGTTTTAATGTCCGTCTTTCCGTGCTTGCTTTAGTCTGATGGAATTTGTTGAGTCAGCTTTTTTAGGGCTAGATGTCCTTGTCACCAAACCACACCTGTTTCCAAGCTAGTAAATATTTCCCCATGACCAAATACATTTTGTATGACAGTGATACTCATTCACAACTATCACATGATGTCTTTCAATTTCTGTCTACCATTTCCACTCAAGGCTTTTGTTGGCTGAGGGCTATAGCAGAAGACAATCGTTCAATGTGTGTCATGTAGTGGGACTGAACCTGAAACCACAAGGTTTGGAAACAAACTTCTTCACCACACAGCCATGCTTGAACTTTTCACACACATGCGCACAAACTTACAGGCAACACTGGTTTAAATTGGAAGAAGAAGCACTCTAAAATGCCAAATAGTAATGCATTTCAAATACTCCAGAACTGCAATTTCAGTTGCCTTTTTGCTGCACTATGTTTATATTTCTTTACATACTGTGGAATTTCTGCAGCAGTGATGTACTTTTTAACTTTTTCATTATTTCTTCATTTTCTGAATGTTCTTTTCCAAAAATTTCTGAGAATTTTAAAACTGTTACCCAAATTTTTTTGATTTTGGATTTCCTTTAATGAAATGCCACATATTTAATTTACTCTGCGGATAAAAAGCATGGTGATAAATTTACTGATGATATATTAGCTCAGAATGAAATTACAGGTGATCTGTTTACTGCTAGTGTAATTAGCTCCGTTGAATTTACCATAAACTCTTTCATCAATCCAACTGCCTAATTATTATGCTGATTGCATCCAGTACACACTTAATTTGTATCAGCTAATACATGTTGTAGATATGCCTTTGTGATTGAGGAAGTTTGCTTCTCAAGCAGATGGTTTGGGATTCAGTCCCACTGCAAGACACCTTGGGCAAGTATTATAGACACAGGCTAACCAATACATTGTGATTAAATATGGTAAGCAGGAATTTTGCGAAAGTCTAACATCTCCACCATCATCATTGTTTTAACATCTACTATTCTGTGCTTGCATGGGTCAGATGAAAGTATGTTGGGGCAGAGTGTTCTATAATTGGATGCCCTATCTATTATCAGCCTGCACATATTTCCAGACAATGTTATAATCTTCTAATCTATTGAACAATGAACAGCTCAGACATATTTACATGGAGAACTAGAAACAAATGCCACCAAAACAAGTGGTTTTTGCCTACAAAGTTTATGCAGTATATCAAGACTTATCAACACACACACACTCACACACACAGACATGCATGCACGCACGCACACACGCACACACACACACACACACACACACACACACACATATCTAGCTTTACATAGAACTAAGTCCTAATGATTTGAGGATCTGGGGAAAAAATTTTCCCTGAGGAACACAGAAAATATTAATTCATTGAACAATAATACTTGTATAATAGGACCTGTGTAGAAACCCTCTCCCTACAAGTGAATGGCTAATGTTTGCAAAACTTTTCTTTCCAGATATCAAAAGCTGTCCCTGAGCTATTCATATATTCTTACTGTGAAATTCATAATCCCAGAGCTGTTGCAGTCAATGTGGATATGATAAAAGATAAGTTTGGTTAGATTGCTGAAATGCAAGAATGGGGGTTTGTGGATGTGTGCTGTATGCAAGAGGCAAGCTGGCGGTGAGCCTCAGCCATACTTCCTATGGGCTTATGACATAGGAATAGATTCTTCTGGGTATGCAATAATGCTGATGTGAGGTGGTGTGGGAATACTTTTGGCAGAGAAGTGGGTACATAAAATGATCAAGGCATTTAGAGAATGTGATGGAGTAATTCATCTTAGAGTAGTCTTGGACAACACAATAGTGACATTCATCTCTATATATGCTCCTCAACTGAGGTTGGCAAATGTACAAAAGAACTTATTTTATGAAGCCCTTTTGCAGATTACATTGATGATGGATGATAATACATTCTCTTCATAGTTGTTGTCTTTAATGGATATGTTGAGCTGCACTATGATAGATTTTATGGTGTAGATATGAGGAGTGAATAATGCTGTTGGATGTGTGTGATGTAAATGGCCTGATGATCCACATCACTAACTTCAGGAAACTAGCCAACCACTTGATCACTTACCAGATTGACTACATTTTTTTTAATGTAAAGTCCTCTGGGAAAAATGTGCAACTCAAGTTAGTGATTTCAGAATTAAAGCTAAAAAAATTCTGAAAAATAAAGCAGTCTGAAAAAGGAAAATATGGATACTTAAAGATTCATTGAAGAATCAAAAATTTAGAGAAGTACCAGTTGAAGCATAGGATGCAATGGAAGAGATCGAGATATATAAAATAGACAGCATTCACAACCTTGGCGAGGAAAGGCTTGAAAACTGAATTGAAGATAGCAAGTTTGGCCTTTTTGTACCAACCTCCCTTTTTCAGAGAATCAATCACTGGAACTAGTGCACTACTTTGCTGGCATCTGCAATTCAAAAATCAAAACTAGTATAGTAGAAGTAGTTGTATGCTGTCAACTTAATGTGACAGTCCCCTGAAGGGAATAATATACTGTTGGTTAAACATAAGGACACAGGAAATATGTCAAGGCCGACAGGAAGCGGTGCAGCTTCCTGGGTCTAACCAACAGTAATATTATTTCCTTCAAGGGACTTTCACATTAAGTTGACAGCATACAACTACTTCATTGTATCACTACTGCATAAATCTCTCTGAGAGATTTAGAAATGTATTATTTCTAAATAGTATAGTAGATTTGATCTCAGGTGTGGTTTTAAGGATACTTGGCCTTTATTTCTGATAAATATCCTTCAATTTATATCTTACTGTTTCAGAACAAGAAGAATGCATTGGTAAATCTAATCTTGTCCTATGGATATGCAAAAAAAAAAAAAAAAGATGGGGATAGTCATTGCTGAAATACTTTCAATTATAAGGTCTGTTTAACCAAAAACTGACCTGGGGCTAAAAAACCAATAACAACCTTCTACTTTATGAGTCAATGATAACAAAAAATTGGTTGTATTTTAACTAATTATACCTCTTCACAACAAACGTGTAGCCTTGAATCAAAGTTGCAAAATCATTATTATTAGAATTTTTCTCTTTCCTGAAGGAGAAACAATGTTGAGAATGAGCAATACAAATCACCTCAACCAACCAACTAGCTAACCAACCAACTAACCAGCCAGCCAGCCAGCCAACCAGTCACAGTAGCTTGTTCAGAACTGCAAATTGTTAAACTCACAACACTCCCTGAATCTTGCTGTTTTGAATGAAAAATCATAAAACTCAGCAGCTCTTAATACTTCCATTATTTGCTAATCAAGCAAAGAAAAATTGTAAAATTGCCATTCAATTCTAACTCACATCAAGTTCAATATTCATGGCATTATAAAACCTAGAGGGTATGAAAAAAAAATTTTTAAAAAATAAAATTTTTAATGGTCTTTTCTGACATGGCTAAATATTGATCTGTAACATAGGCATAGGATCATAAATTCTACAAAAGGTAACTCTGAATAAGATTCTTAAATTATTCCTAGTATTTGACTGGTGCTATATTTTAATGACACTGGAAGGACAAATAGTACCATTCAGCCCCAGTGAGATTTCTGCTTCAATGTAAAGGGACATATCTTAATAAAATATCCAAAGGTATGGCTGTGCGTCTTTGCAATCACATGTTTTGAGGTTCAGTTCCATGGAGTGATACCTTGGGCAAATGTCTTCTCCTATTGTAACCCAGGCCAGTCAATACTTTGTGAGTGAATCTGGTTGACAGAATCTGTCTGGAAGTTCATATCGTCATTGATTTTGTCATCATTGTCATTGTCGTCGTCATCGCCATCATCGTCGTTGTTGTCATCATCGTCATCATTGTTGTCATTTTCGTCATCGTTATCATCGTCGTCGTCGTCGTCGTCGTCGTTGTCGTCGTCATCATCATCATCATCATCGTCGTTGTCGTCGTCGTCGTCGTCATCATCATCATCATCATCGTTGTCGTCGTCATCATCACCGTCGTCATCGTCATCATCATCATCATCATCATCATCATCATCATTATCATCGTTATCATTATCATTCTCATTATCATCATTATATATATGTATGTATCTATGTATGTATATGTGTATGTATATATGTGTTTATGTATGTATGTATGCGTATATGTGTATTTATGTAGGTATATGTATGTATGTGTGTATGTGTGTATGTGTTATGTCTGTATGTGTATGTGTGTGTGCATACACGTGTATATATATGTGTTAACAGTGACATTCCATAGTATTGCTTGTCACTAGTGGAAGAAACGAGGATATGACATTACAATCAATCACTCAGATCTTTTGAAGGCCAATGGAATATGGAAAAAAACATACTCTGTTAAAAACCCACATATAAAGCATCTAGTACATTCTGTTAAGTAGTTGGTGTTAGGAGGGACACGAAGCCATATAAGCCATGCGAAAGCAGACATTGGAGCTTGGTACAGTCTCCCTGCTCACTAGTTCTTGCTGAGTCATCTAATCCGTGCCAGCATGAAAAACAGATGCTAAATGATGATGATGATGATGATGATGATGATATGGGTTGGTGACAGAAAGAGTATTTGGCCATTAAATTCTGCCTCAAATAAGTCCTCATCCAACCCATGTCAGCATGTAAAACAAATGCTAAATGATGATGATGATGATGATGATGATGATGATGATGACAATGGTGATGATGATGATGATGATGATGATGATGTTAAGGGTTGGTGACAGGAAGAGTATTTGGCCATAAAATTCTGCCTCAGATAAGTCTTCGTACAACCCATGCCAGCATGGAAAAGTGGATACTGAATGAACGATCAGAGGCAAGCCATCTGTTGCTCTGTTGATCCTGCTGTTCACTGCCCTCAAAATGGCACCTTAAAGCAGAAGTAGAATATTTCTTGAAGACTTGAAAGAATTATTTATGTCTGTGGTTAAGAAGCTCACTTTGCAACCACATGGTTTTGGGTTCAGTCCCACTGTATGGTAGTTTTGGTCGAGTGTCTTCTACGACAGTCCTGGGTTGACCACTGCCTTGTAAGTGAATTTGGTTGATGGAAACTGTGAGGAACCTTGTGTTTGTGTGTGTGTACATACAAGTATATATGTATGTGGTTATATATGCATGTATGAGTGGAGGCGCAATGGCCCAGTGGTTAGGGCAGCGAACTCGCGGTCATAGGATCGCGGTTTCGATTCCCAGACCTGGCATTGTGAGTGTTTATTGAGTGAAAACACCTAAAGCTCCACGAGGCTCCGGCAGGGGATGGTGGCGAACCCTGCTGTACTCTTTCAGCACAACTTTCTCTCACTCTTACTTCCTGTTTCTGTTGTGCCTGTAATTCAAAGGGTCAGCCTTGTCACACTGTGTCACGCTGAATATCCCCGAGAACTACGTTAAGGGTACACGTGTCTGTGGAGTGCTCAGCCACTTGCACGTTAATTTCACGAGCAGGCTGTTCCGTTGATCAGATCAACTGGAACCCTCGACGTTGTAAGAGACGGAGTGCCAACAAACAAATGCATGTATGTATATATGTGTGTGTATTTGTGTTGTTTGTTCTCCACCACGGCTTGATAACAAGTTTGTGTATGTTCCTTTAACTTGGCAGTTTGGTGAAAGAGACTAATAGAATAACAGACTTGAAAGATGAATAAATAAATAAATAAATAAATAAAGAGGCACAGGAGTGGCTGTGTGGTAACAAGCTTGCTTCCCAACCACATGGTTCTAGGTTCAGTCCTATGGTGTGGCTCCTTGGGCAAGTGTTTTCTACTATAGCTTTGGGTCGACCAAAGCTTTGTGAGTGGATTTGGTAGACAGAAACTGAAAGATAGCCGTCAATATATATATATAAAAAAAGAACCTGATAGACTGCAAAGAATAAGTTCTGAGCTCGATTTGTTCGACTAAAGGAGGTGCTCCAGCATGGCCGCAGTCAAATGACTGAAATAAGTAAAAGAATAAATACTGGGCTTGATTTGTTTTGCTAAACCCTTCAACGTGGTGCCCCAGCATGGCTGCAATCCAATGACTGAAACAAGTAAAAGATATGAAAGCTAAAAAAAAAAAAAAGTTCAGTTCCAGAAAATTCAAGATAGAAAGAGAAAATGAGAGGGAAAATGATGATAAATGACAGAAATAAATCAAATTTGAATCAATAACAGAACCAAAGAAAGGACTTCCCCTTACTTTCTTTTCTCCTTTCTTTCTCTTACCTTGCCTGCTTGTTTGACAGTCTCTTTCATTTATTCCCTCTTTCTCCCCCTCTCCTTCTCACTTGTCAGCTTATTTGACACTTTCTCTTACTTGTTCTCTGCCTGCGTCTCTCTCTCTCTCTCTCAATTACTTTGTGTGTCTCTTAATCACTTCCTCCCGCTGTCTCTTGTTTTTCTCACTTTCCTTTGCTCACACTCCAGTTATTACTTCTTTCTTTTCCCTCCTCCCACTACACCTTTCAATCTCTCTCTCTCTCTCTTCTGCTCTCCCCTCCTTTCTCTTTCTTTTCTCTCCCTTCCTTCCCTCTCTCTCTCCTTCTGTCCCCGTCTCTCTCTGTCCTTTTCTCCTTTTCTCTCTTTCTCTCTCCCCAACTGAAAGAAAATCTCTACTTCCCCTGAACATAAGGAACAGTTCTGATATAAAAAGCATACAAAAAAGCGTTAATAGATTATTCCGCGTTTGACAAACTTCCAGTCTTGTGTTCTTAATAAACGATATTAATTACAGAGCATTAAAAGCCAAAATAATAATTACTATATAAGAAAGTTAGATTTACAAACAGACAGGATAGTCGTGGCAGGAATGCTTTTCCTCATAGGTCTGCTCAATTAAGCTTTGAACTGGTTGCAGGGAACGGGTGGCTTAAACAACAACAAAAGCGGTAAATCACAGCCGGAACAACTTTGATCATAAGCCTGCTCAATCAGGTCTGACCTAGGGCTACACAATAAGAACAACGTAAAATTCCAAACAAAGGGGGTGAAAACAAACAAAAAATAAAACAAATATAGAAAAAAGAGCAACAAAAAAAAAAGAACAAAGAAATATTAAAATAAATAAATAAAAATTAATTATAGAAAATATTGGAAGAATCCTGGCAATCCAATTCATTATAACCATTAGTTTAGCATAGCTTTATTTGACAAAGAATTTCTTTCGTAGTGAGTGAAAATCCTGTTCAATCATTCTGGCTGTGTTTAAATATCAAAAAAAAAACGATAAACAAAACAAAAAAAAAAAAGTCTAACAGCTGCAACTGTCTAGGTGGGGGTGGAGAAGTGATGTAGTTTATGTTTATGATACAATCTTTCATTGTTCCTTTCCTTCCTCTACCCCCCTCTCCCACCACCATCCTTACCCCCGACATCTCTTTGTTTATCTCCTTTACATTTTTCTCCCCCTCTCCTCCTCCGCCCGTCTCCCCCTCTCTCTTTCTTTCTCTCATTCTCTGTCTCTTTGTCTTTTGCTTTCTGTCCTTTTCTTTCCTGTCTTGTCATATACTTCCTCCTCCTTCCTCCTTCCCCAACTGCTGCTGCTACTACTACTCTCTCCCTTTTCCTATTGCAACAGCTAAAATCAGAGCTAGAGAGAGAGAGCGTGTGAGTCACAGTACTAATAATGTCTGGAGGTGGAGGAATGGCCAGGGCAGTCACTATCCTGTATTTTAAAAATATTGAATTATAGAAAAAAAAATTCTACGTTATAAGTCGTAGGGATTAGATCGTGCGCGCGCGTGTATATGTATGTTTTGTGTGTGCATATGTATGTATGTATGTATCTATGAGTATGACGTTTGCCTGTGTGTATGTATATGTGTTTATAATAGCGAGTTATCTAATACACATATCAATGAAAACAGCCTTCAACATTCCACGAGTTTTGTATTGTTAGTACTATATATAAATAATAAGACATAACGCATTCGTGTGCGTATTATTAATCCGCGCATGAATAGAAACACTCTTCTGCATTTATTGAATTTCGTGTTATTATAATGATTACATTAACACAAATAATAGCACATGAATGAAATCAGTGAGTTGTGTTATTATTATGATTGTATTATTGGCTATAATAATACTGTATTATTGTAGTCAGTACTATATTCGTAATAATAAAACAAGTCATTCTTGTGCATGTTAATACTACACACAAAAATAAAAATTGCCTCCTATAATCAGTGAGTCAACACAAGTCATCACTATTAAAATGATAATAATCGCAAAGGGAATTGCCATTCACCGTTTATCTAGATAATTCTTGTTTTGGAAATATACCGTAATAAATCCAGATTTGGATGGGAAGAAAGAAAAGAAAAATTAGCAAAGTATTTAGTGATTAGAGTTCATGTAAAGGACAACAGTATAAAGTACTATATGTATTGCTGAATTCAGGCTAAGTTATTCCATGCATATTTACTAGTGTTGATGAAATTACCGCCATAGATTTTTACAATGACAGAAGACATCTCTCAACCAGATGCCATCAATGAAGAGACAGTTTGGATGACGTATATAAGCCAATTAAGCTTAGTCTGTTGCGACAGATCATATGGCATTATTGGAATATTAGAAAGAGGGGTACATATTACCACTAAGGTTAATGGAGCTATAGTTTAGGGAACACAAATGTTTCCAAAATAATTTCCAAAGGATCTTGTTTTGGGGCTTGTGTCTTTAATGCAACAAACTTGAAAATGGTGAGGAACTCTTGCTTGACTGGCTAGTATGGAGCAAATATAAATTTTTTTTTTTAAAGAAAGACATCTTTTTGTTTTCTAAGTTGTCTAACGAAAATTTTTTCCTCGTCAATTGTTTAGTTTCGATTTTGACAGATCTGAAGATGTCTTGAAGCAGAGAGAGCAAGGTCACAAATAGTGACAAAAGGACTGACAAGACAATCTGATTGATTGACAAACTGATTGAATGATTAATCATTGAATGATTAATCATTGATTAGATGGTTTAATAATTCTCTAATAAATAATATTAAAAGAAGTGAAACAGAACCAGTCCTTGTGTTTATTATTGGCATAATGACCCTCCCAAGATACAAAAAAAAAAATCATGTTGTTTCAGCTATTTTAGAAGTAAATAATAAAGTTGGGGAGGCTTAGTGAAAATCTATCAGAGCAAGAATAGTGCTCATTACAAACTTTGTCAACTGGCAAAACTTGAAATGATGATTACCACATAGATTATCTGATGGTAGTGTAATTGGTTCAAAGTATTTGAAACTAAACAATTCTTTGGAAGAAAAATTTTCAACGTATATTAGATGTGACACTCATTTTTCAAGGTAAAAGTCACATTGATAACAAAAAACATAATGGGAATTTCTCAGTAGTTTGGGAATAGATGGCCATTATGATAACATACTGAATAATCATTTGGACATTGTTTAAGGCTTCTAAAATTGAAAAGGAACACATGCAAGCTTATTGCTTGACAGTCAAAATGAACCCATTAATTGTTTTGTTGATCAAGTTAAGAAAGGCTATTGTAAATCATCATCATCATCATCATTTAACGTCCGCTTTCCATGCTAGCATGGGTTGGATGATTTGACTGAGGACTGGTGAACCAGGTAGCTACACCAGGCTCCAATCTGATCTGGCAGAGTTTCTACAGCTGGATGCCCTTCCTAACGCCAACCACTCCGAGAGTGTCGTGGGTGCTTTTACGTGCCACCGGCAAGAAGGCCAGTTAGGCAGTACTGGCAATGGCCACGCTCGAAATGGTGTATTTTACGTGCCACCTGCACAGGAGTCAGTCCAGCGGCACTGGCAACGATCTTGCTCAAATGTCTTTTCACGTGCCATTACGTTGGTAATGATCACGCTCAAATGATGCTATTTACGTGCACGCTCGGATGGTGCTCTTAGTCCTCCATTGGTACAGGTGCCATCACGATTTCGCTTTCGCTTGCTCCAACAGGTCTTTGCAAGCCGAGTTTAGTTTAGTGAATGTGAATATACAAAATGTTACAGTATGGTTGTGAATGTAACTCTTGATTCAGCGTATATAGAACAAAATGTTTATCTTAACAAATTTACTAGCCAATATGGAGTAAAAGAAAAGCTTCTTGGTTTTGTTAACTGTAATCAAAAGGAAATCAATACTATAGTCGAACTGATACTTGATAGTATTAAAAAAAAAAAAGAACTAACAAAAGAAGAAAACAAAATACCAACATGATATTTCATTCTCTACGTGTTATGTTGAAGGTTTTGATAATAAGAGTAACATATCTGGACAGTATATAATGGTTGTCAAGCAATTCCCAAACTGTTTCCAATCCATTGGTTGTATTTTCTCTTTGAACTTGTCACAGTCTCAATTTAGGCAGAGTTAGAGCTGCAAAATGTTGCATTGAATTTACTGCTGTTCAGAATGTCTACGATATATTTAGCAGTATTCTTTCATAATAGCTCAATCTGAAAACATTACCTTAAAGTTTCACAGCATGGTGCCTGATACTCGATGGTTTACAATAAAGCAATTATGTTCTTGCTTTGTCTAAATCTAATTCTGGAAACATTTTCAAACACAAGAAGTATTCAAACTTATTTAAATTCCTTTGCTTGCATTGTGAGGGCATCAATTTGGATAAAAATTGTAACAGCAATTCACCATTGTAATGTTTCCTTGAAACCAGGAATGCTACAACTGATATGGAATTGAATTATTGGAAATCAAAATGAAACAGTTTTCTCAATGAAGTTAAAGGAGGTTGCTGCAAACATTGGAAGCTCAAATGAATTTTCCAATAAAAGACAAATGAAAAAAATTCTTAAAAACTTGGCAGGTAAAATCGTTGGATATACTTATTCTACCACAGAAAACAGGTTTAATGGAGATATATTTTATACTGTATTTGATTTGGTAATTTCAAATATTTCAAGATGTTTCAATGCTGTATCTTATTTCAATAAAGTGTTTGGATGCATTTTAGAAATACTCTGAAATAGAAACTGAAAAAAAATTGAGCACCAAAGTTAATCAACTATGTGATACAATATCGACATAATATGAAAGATGAAATATTCCATTTAAAATAAATACATGAATCAAATATTTCTCCAAACTCAATTCCACCAATTGAATTATTAAGCAAACTTAGTTGCATATTGAAGTAGCATTCCTCAGATATCAACTTTCTATAAGACACAGTACTGCACAAGATTGTATTGGTCTGCCAGTTTTAAAATGCATGATATCACGAGAGTTGTGCTAACATTGTTTACATTCATTGCAAAGAAAGTAAGGAACTCTTTAATATAAGGGAGAAAAAATTAATCTCTTCCTCTATTGTTTATTTCTCCTCTGTAAGACAATCATTACAAAACTGAGCTTTTGACTGGAGTTTAAGTAGTTATAAAACTTTGAATAGTTTGTTTCCTATGGGTCATAAAAGATTTTTCAGCAGTTTAGCTTGTATTAAGAATGTTATGAGATCAGCAGTGTGTCAAGATAAATTATCTAGTCTGACGATCTTAGCTGTTAAATCAACTTTCATATGTGAATTATAATTGTCTTTACTTATCATAAATTATAAGTCTTTACTTATAAAACTAGAAAAGTTCCTTTTAATTCATTTTTACAACCATTTTTCCATGCTAGCATGGGTTAGATGAGTATATTATTGACAGATTGTTTTACAGTCACTGTCCCTTACCTGTTTTTCGAATAAGGGATCTTTCATTCTACATGTTGCATTATGTAGTCATGGATACATTGAGAAATCAACATGATGGTCATGGCTGAAAAGCTTTTGATCATAAGTCTGCATGATCTAGTCTGACCAGTAACTAAACAACAATATGTTATAGAAATGGCTAACAGGGATTCAAAGTTCAGAATCTAACTAAATGACAACAATACATAACAGATTTAGTCTGAAGAACAGAAATGGCTAACAGTGATTCAGAATTCAGAACCTAACTGAATTTGGGATTAAAAAAATTTCTAATCCCTCAGAAAGAAAACAACAGCTGTTCAAACAAGTATTTACAACTATACTCTATCTTTTCAATGGTTAATAACTATGCTCCTTTAAGTTGTAAAGTCTAAATACTGTGACATCATTAGATCAGTACATAGCTTCCAAACACAACACATGAACCAGTGTCGGAGATTCTATATTGTTGTCCATTGTAGTCCAAATCTCCCTCAAGCCACACATTCCAAAATTATTAATATTAATATTATTTATGCCTTGCAACCATATGGTTCTGGTTTCAATCCCAGTTTGTGACACTTTTAGTGTTGTCTCAGGTTGACCAATATCTTTTCGATAAAATTTACTAAGAAACTGTGCAGAAGCCTATTGCATGCGTGTATGTGTGTGTGTGTGCGTGCATGTGTGTTTGCACTTATGAATACATAAGAATGATGTCTATTTTGTATTTAGGCCATTACTACAATTGGTAATTCTGAAAATATGAAGAGGAAAAATTACAATAATGTGACAGTATAAACATAAGACTAGAACACGTTACAGAATCAAACGCAACATTCTCTTTGCTTATCTCTGTCACTAGTAATATTTCTGATAAAGTGAATTTAAATAAAAGCAGTGACTTAAAAATTATTATCATCATCATTGCTTTAATGTCTCCTTTTCCACGATTGCATGGATTAGATGAAGATTATTGGGGCAGATTTTTCTATGGCTGGATACCCTTCCTGTCACAAACCCTCACCTGTTTCCAAGCAAAGTAATGTTTCCTTCTGGCCAAACCTGTTTTCACAAAATATTGGAAACGAATGATATTGCTTGTAGGACAGTGATGCTCATTTACAACTATTATGTGATGTCAAGACAAGGAGATACACATTCAGACACAGTCTTGGGGTTAATTTGTTCGACTAAAACCCTTCAAGGTAGTGCTCCAGTATGGCCACAGTCAAATGACTGAAAGAAGTAAAGAATAAAAGAATACATGCAAATAATGATGAGGATATATATAAATAGGGTGATGAGATGATGATATATCATCATCATCATCATTTAATGTCTGTCTTCCATGCTAGCATGGGTGGGACAGTACCACAAAAGCCAGCCAGGCCAAAACCTGCACCTGACTTCTGTGTCTGTTTTGGCAGGATTTTTACAGCTGGATGCCCTGCCTAACACCGACCACTCAGCAGAGGGGACTTAGTGCATTTTACATGGCACAAGCACAGGCAAGGTGAGTAGTGCTTTTTTTGTGGTACAAGCACAGGTAAGGTCAGTTTTAGTAAGGTTTTTACAGCTGGATGCCCTTCTGAAAACCAACCACTTTACAGTATGGACTGGTTGCTTTTAAGTGGCAACTACACTGACAGACTCACTAATTACTTGCAAGGCATTGAAAAAAAACAAAAACTTCTAAGAGGGGAGGAGGCATTGGAGGTGGCGATGATGAAAAGGTTATAGTGAGACAGATACAGGTGTCTTGCTGTAGAGGAAGTACATGGTTACCCAGCCAGAGAGAGATAGATAGATAGATAGATAGATAGATAGATAGATAGATAGATAGATAGATAGAGAGAGAGAGAGATCCGGAATGAAGACAGAAACAGGTGTGCTACTGCAAATAAAATATACAGTTGCCCAACCAGAGGGTGGTGCAGGAAGAGAGAGAGAGTGGGAGATAGCAGGATAGAGATGGTGGCAAAATGCTGGACATACAAAGAATGGTAATTAGAATATTAATGAGATGGTTGAGTAAAGGAAGAGAGAGATATAAATGGTGGTAAGTGCCAAGGCATACCCTTGAGGTTCGAACACCATAATATAAGTGGCAGGATATTGCGAAGGAAGCGTGATTAAAAAGTGCGAGTAAGTGGGGAAAGACCTGGGTATATATAGAGTTGGAGAGGCTACCAGATAGCAATGATACAGAGGAACAGGAGTGTGAGGACAGGATTGGGGAGTGAGAGCTAGGCATAGTGTATGAAGGAGGAAATATGAGAACGAGAAGAGATGTAGGTTGGTTTGTTGGAGTAGTATGGGGGAAAAGTTTTCTTGTTACATGTGGGTGGAACACCCAGGTCAGAGGTTAGCAGATAGCAATAATAGAGTAAATGAGACAGAGTATGTGGATAGAATGCACATATAGAATGCATATATATATATATTACTCTACATTTTATATTTGATGTAATGTTTACATTGCTCAATTAAATGGAGTTGCATGAAACAATCGTACTGCATTACCTTTGGATATCCTTGTTGCTTATTTTGATTTTAATCACCTTATTTTGAAACTGTATGGATAACACCATACTAAATTCTGGTGCCTAAGCTTAAGTACCATATTCACCTGAATCTATCTATCTATCTATCTACCTACCTACCTACCTACCTACCTACCTACCTACCTACCTATCTATCTATCTATCTATCTATCTATCTATCTATCTATCTATCTATCTATATATATATAGAGAGAGAGACAGAGAGAGAGAGAGAGACAGAGAGACAGAGAGAGATAGAGAGAACAAGCTTCCTTCAGTTTCTTTCTACCAAATCCACTTGTATGGATAGCCTGGGGCTATAGTATGAGGGGATGCTGAAAAGTTCCTGGCTTTAGGGGTATTGCAAAAGGCCTAGTTGGAGGCCCAACTTTCCGAGATCTTTTACAAGGCTTAATAAAACTGAAGGACCACTGCAATAAGTGTGTGAATCTAAGAGGGGAATATGTTTTATAAAATCAGAATTAACTGATCCTCCTGTATTTTCTTATACCCAAAGCCAGGAACTTTTCAGCACTCCCTTGTGGACGACACCCAAGATTTATATTTAGAAAGAATCCTACTAAGTAACTTTTTTTTTTTAATCATAAAAGTAGAAAGTTGCTTCTAGTAATGTTTGTACTGGTTCATTTTGAGGAAGAGTACACTCGACTTAGAGTGCTCACTGTTGAACAACAGATAGTTCTCAACGGTCTTCATGAATTTGCTGATTTTGATATTAGTCAGCACTTGTTGGATTAATTATGACAGAATTCTTTAAGGTGTTTGAGTCACAACAAGAATGGAATTTAAGATCATTGCTGAATTGTTAAAGTAAAGTTTTATTCTGACTTTGTATATATGATTTCAATAGGCAGTAGTCTAGACCAGTCTTTATATACTTAAGATTAGACTCTAAAGAGATTTGCATTGTTTAATAAAATTGAGAGAGGTTGTAAGACTCTGCTGTCTCTCTTTAATTTCTCTCCTCTGAATGTTTTCCTGTAATGTTGGATTTTTCTTTTTCCCATGGCAAGTTTTTTGCAGTATTTTCCTCTGTACATAGGAATATGAACGTGTCATCGCAACAGCTGCCATGTTCTGTGAGTGGATCAAGGTATGTGGCGGCTTCATGTCAAGTGAAGGCATATGGCCTAGTGTTTAGGTTGTTGCACTCACAATCACTAGATCATGAGTTCAATTCCCAGACATTGTGTTCTTGAGCAAAACATTTCAATTCATGTTGCTCTAGTCCTCCATTATTAAATCAGGGGGAATGTCAGCTTGTTCGCTTGTTCACCTTGCCAGTGAGGTGGCATCATTTGAAACCTAAAACCATGCAAATGTACATTGTGACCAGGAATGTGTATGGAACATCTGATAGCCTGGTCAGTCATGTGATCACATGACATAGAAATATACTTTTCTAATAATTTCCAGTTATTTAAGTAATTCTTTCAGAGCTGGCAGGATAGTTAGTGTTGGACAAAACGCATAGCAGAATTTCTTTTGGCTCCTTACGTTCCAAGCTCATCCTTTTGGTGTTGATGAAATAAGTACCATTTGAACATGTAATCAGCTTGCCCACTACCCTCAAAGATTGCTGGTCTTGTGCCAAAATTAGAATTATATTAATAAAATCAATTTATCCTGGGATCTATCTATTGATTTTGTTATCTGTTATCTCTAATAAATAGGGGATGTTCAACATCTACCAAAAGTTAAGCTATTTTTCAAGTGCCACTTGCAGAGAGCTTCTTCCTTTGAAGAGAATGTTTCTTGCTATATTTTATGAGGTGTGTGTTTGCCAGGCTATATAGACATGAAATCCTTTATTATGTCCATATATGCACTCCACTAGTAACATTTTGGTATTTATATTTGGTGCTGTTGTTGTTGGCACTCCGTCGCTTACGACGTCGAGGGTTCCAGTTGATCCGATCAATGGAACAGCCTGCTCGTGAAATTAACATGCAAGTGGCTGAGCACTCCACAGACACGTGTACCCTTAACATAGTTCTCGGGGATATTCAGCATGACACAGTGTGACAAGGCTGACCCTTTGAATTACAGGCACAACAGAAACAGGAAGTAAGAGTGAGAGAAAGTTGTGCTGAAAGAGTACAGCAGGGTTCGCCACCATCCCCTGCCGGAGCCTCGTGGAGATTTAGGTGTTTTCGCTCAATAAACACTCACAATGCCCAGTCTGGGAATCAAAACCTCGATCTTATGACTGCGAGTCCGCTGTCCTAACCACTGGGCCATTGCACCTTCACTATATTTGGTGTATTGCAATATTAAAGCGTATTTATTTGGAAAGCATATGTTTCTTATTCATAACTTGGTCTGTTGTTATCTGTGATAAAATATCTTAATGTCTCCACCTTACATCAGCCTGGTAGTTGCTGTGTGGGAAAGAAAGTGAGAAAAAGTGTAGATGAACAGCCTGAAGTTTAAAGAAATCTGTTGTTGATGAGACTGAACTCTGCTTCATTATCAGAAGATATTTCATTGCATATTCCATTTATGACAAAGGTTCAGTATAGATTTTTAATTAGGCTCTTGGCACCATCTTTTATCTTGTTTCAGTCATTAGACTGGGGCACCGTCTTGAAGAATTTTAGTCGAATGAATCGACTCCAGTAATTATTTTTTAAAACCTGGTACTTATTTTATTGGTATCTTTTGCTGAACTACTATGTTACATAGCTGTAAAGACACCAACACTGGTTGTCTAGCATTGGGTGAGTGAGAGGGGATTGGGGCAAATGAAGATACACACACACACTCACAAACACAAACACAGACACTCAGACAGACAGACAGACACACACACACACACACACACACACACACATGATGGGCTTCTTTCATATTCCATCTACCAGATCCACTCACAAGATTTTGGTTGGCCTGAGGCTATAGTGTAAAGCACTTACCCAAGTTGTCACACAGTGGGATTGAACCCAGTGGCATGTAGTTGGGAAGCAAACTTCTTACTACACAGCCACACTTGATTTTTTTTCTATGACTGGTCAATTGGGATCTCTGTCAATGATGACTAGGTATAGTGAAACTATTCCTAGACATGTCTTTATTTTGTGAAACTAATTTGCATGAACAGGTGCAGCAATGGTTGTGTGATTAAGATGCTTGCTTTGCAACCATGTGCAAAGAAGCAACATGCACCCAACACAGTGGAACTGAATTCAAAACTACCGAGCGAGGTTGTTGCCAGTGCCGCTGGATTGGCTCCCGTGCAGGTGGCACGTAAAAAACACCTTTTTGAGCATGACCATTGCCAGTACCGTGTGACTGGCCCTTGTGCCGGTGGCACGTAAAGGCACCCACTGCACTCTCGGAGTGGTTGGCGTTAGGAAGGGCATCCGGCTGTAGAAACTCTGCCAAATCAGATTGGAGCCTGGTGCAGCCTTCTGGCTTGCCAGTCCTCAGTCAAATCGTCCAACCCATGCTAGCATGGAAGGCGGATGCTAAACGGTGATGATGATGATGATGATGGTGATGATGATGATGGTGATGATGATGATGGTGATGATGATGATGATGATGGCTGGAAAGTGAGGTTCTTAATCACACAGCAATGCCCGACTCATTTAAAAAGACTTATCTTAACTCATACCTTAACTAAGTAGAATTTGTAAAGCAGCTGCTTTAAAGAGTGATTTGTCTGCCAATTTTACAACAGAAAGATTCTTTCAAAATAATAATAATGATGATGGACTCTCCGGTCAAAGACAACATATGAGTGATCAGCTTTTGCCAAATGACCTGCACAAATGATTTGTTTATAGTGATCAAATGTATGTGCCATATACTAGCTTACTCTCTCCATTGGCTGAACAGGTGCAAGGTGTACCCTGTGTCAGGTGTCAAAGTGATTGCAAAGCAATATGAGATGAAATGTTTTGCTCAAGAACACAACACATTACCCAGTCTAGGAACTGAAACTATAATCCTGTGATTGTGAGTGCAACACCCTAATCACTAGGCCATGCATCCTCACTCATAATAATAATAATAATAATAATAATAATAATAATAATCCTATCTACTAAAGACACAAGGCCTGAAATTCGGTTGGAGGGGACTAGTTGATTACATTCATCCCTGAAAGGGATGAAAGGCAAAGTTGACCTCGGCATAATTTGGACTCAGAATGTAACGACAGACGAAATGCCACTAAACATTTTGCCCGACATGGTAACAATTCTGCCAGCTTGCTACCTTATTAATGATAATAATAATAATAA
Source organism: Octopus bimaculoides (assembly GCF_001194135.2). Classification (NCBI taxonomy): domain Eukaryota; kingdom Metazoa; phylum Mollusca; class Cephalopoda; order Octopoda; family Octopodidae; genus Octopus; species Octopus bimaculoides. Next base: position 161,706,665 of record NC_068981.1, read on the forward strand.
TAATTATAATAATTATAATAATAATAATAATAATAATAATAATGATAATAATAATAATAATCATCCTCATGCTTGCATGGGTCAGATGGAATTTGTTGAGGCAAATTTTCTTTGGCCAGATACCCTTCCAGTCATCAACCCTCACCTGTTTCCATGTGAGGTAGTATTTTCCCATGGTCATGTTTCTCATGGAACACTTGAAACCAACAACATCTCTTGTATGATGGTGATGCTCATTTACACTTGTCACATGATGTCAAAGCAATGGCACACGCAAACACATGCACACATATATGCTTGGCTTCTTTTAGTTTCTTTCTACCACATCCATTCACAAGGCTTTGGTTGACCTGGGGCTATACTAGAAGACACTTGTTCTGTTTAACTGAACCCAAAACCACATGGTTAAGCCTTTTAACCACACAGTCACACCTGCTTGTTAGCTATGCCTGCACTTTATCCATACCACACCACAGTAACCATAATATTTTTGGAAAATCCAGGAGTCTATGCCTTTCCTAGACCAGTCAGTCTTTAACCAAGCATATAGATTTATTTTTTCATCAACTATTTATGCATCCTTTTCATTTTTATATTATTTTGTTTTGATTTTTGAAATAGGTGTTTTATAATCCATCATTTTAATAAATGACTGAGTCTAGTTGAAGCAGTCATTGGAATGGTTGAATATTGCAAACCACATTAAATACATATGAAACATAGCAAATATGTTCAAATCATGAGCATATATCAGTAACAGTTATGGTAATTCTACTTGTAGTTGCTAATGGACAGACATTATTTGGTGCTATTTCAAAATCCATAAACTTCCTGACTTCAGGATATATAAACATTGCAGGATCAAGTGTTATGCAGTGTTTGCTGTTTAGATGAAGCCATTTGGAGACTCGGAAAGCATATTTTTCTCCAAGTTATTGGTCAATGAATCCACATGAAAACTTCTATCACCCTACACTACAAGGATACCTCTATAAAATATCTAGGCCAGCTAGAAATAGCCCCTGACTCTCTTACAAATTGCAGTAAGTTGTCTTAAGAAGAAAAAAAAAAGAAAACATTGAACTACATTGTCCTGGATGTACCAGAAAGACAGGCTGCTCACAGTTAAGATATCTTTGATCATAGATCTGTTTGATTGAGGTTGATTTAGAATTAAATAACAATTTACTCTGTGGAGAATTAAGCATCATACTGCTTACAAAATAAGAGTATGGTTGATTTTTTGATTGGTGGTCCATTTGTCTAGAGATTAAATTATTCACATTCTCATACATTATATTTCTGGTTAAAGGATAAATGAAACACAAAAAATCTGACAGTCCACAATACCCACATGAGGAATATAGCTGAGGAATACAAAGAGGTTATCCAACACTTCAACAGTTTCTTCATCTTTGGAAGTGTTTCCAAATTAGTACGCTAGTGATAGTCTGTAAGGATAGTCACTTGAACTGGAAAGTCAATGGTGATTTATATAGGATTGAATTGGATTGGAAGGTCAGTTCAAATAATTAAACTGACCTATGATCTAAAGTATTGCAATCATGACCGATGTTTTTTTTTGTTCTTTTTGTTTCTGGAATAGTGTGCTGTGGAGTACATTATTCAGTGCATCCTTTTCAAAGATGATTGGGTGCAGTTTAACCCTTTTGATACCAGCCCACCTGAAACCACCTCTGACTCTGTAGTACAAATGTCTTGTTTTCAAAGGCTCTGAGTTAAAATCTTCTGCCAGACCATAGTCTTTTATGTTCCTAACACTAGCTTAATGATAACTAAGTTCATCATCATCATCGTTTAACGTCTGCTTTCCATGCTAGCATGGGTTGGACGATTTGACTGAGGATTGGTGAAACCAGATGGCTACACCAGGTTCCAATCTGATTTGGCAGAGTTTCTACAGCTGGATGCCCTTCCTAATGCCAAACACTCTGAGAGTGTAGTGGGTGCTTTTACGTGCCACCAGCACGAAGGCCAGTTAGGAGGTATTGGCAACGGCCATGCTTGAAATGGTGTATTTTACGTGCCTACTAAATTCTTTGTTATATTTAAAAATTAATCGAAAGAAACACAGAGTATGTCAAAAGAAATATGGTAACAAAAGGGTTAAAGGAGATTTGGTTGCTATTTCTTACCAGTTGATATCGTAGTGGTGTGAGATGATGTGGAAGTTAACATTTCAAACATGATTCCTCATCTGTACTTCTTATCATGATGCTTTGCTTTTATTTTTATTCCTTCGTCTATGCAATCACATTGCTAAAGATAGTTGTGACAAAGATTACCTCATTCGCCCATACAGAAACCTTGACAACCAGGTGCAGTTTATAGTCACAGAGAAAGCAACTAGGTGCAGACATATAAACATGTACGCTGACATGCAGACACACACATACACATACATACTTATGTGCCTCCAAGCTATCATGTTGTGTAGAAAATGTCAGTTATGTTGAAGAAGATATTTTGCTGTGTAGAATGCATGCAAGAAATTACAATGCTATGAGACATGATGTCAATGAAATGCACACAAACACACACATACACACACACATGTAATAACAAAAATGCTAAAAACTGCTCAATTAAGCTATAGTTCATTTTATTAGTTACTCAGTTATTTTCCTTATTGGATATTTTATTTTTTATGTAATAAATCATATATTATGGATTGTTAATCATATTTTGCTGATAACTGACTATTAAAAGATTTGATTATCAATAATCTTTTAATATGATTGTTAATGATAAACTAAAACTACCAAAGCTAATTCAACATTCATCTTTACACAAAGTGAGATAAGCTACATGATTATGGAGTGGTTTAATTTAAAGTTTCTAGATTTAATAATTAAACAATCTTTTCTGTTAATTTGATTGTTAATAATAAAACTAAAACTAACCAAAGCATATTTAACGTTTATCTCTGTAAAATACGATAAAACTACAGTGTGTTGATAGAATGGTTTAAATTAGTTAATAGATGTTAGCTCAGGCATGGCTGTGTGGTAAGAAGTTTGCTTCCAACAAAATGGCTCTTGGCTCAGTCTCACTGCTTGACATGTTGGGTAAGTGTCTTCTACTATAACCTCAGGCCGATCAAAGCATTATGAGTGAATTTTGTAGAAGGAAGCTGACAGAAATCCATTGTGAGTATGTGTGTGTGTGTGTGTGTGTACCTTGACATTGCATAATAGTTGTAAACAAGTGTCCCTGACATGCAAGCAGTGTCTGTTTCCAGTATTCTGTGAAATCATGCCTGGTCATGGGGAAATATTATGTCACTAGGAAACAGGTAAGTGTTGGCAATAGGAAGAACATCCAGCTTTCCCATTATACCTTAGTACAAGGTAGTAAGCACTAAAAAGCAAAGTGTTTGATTCCATTTTTTACTTTACAAAAATACTTAGCAATATCAAGCAACACAAAGCCCTGTCCAATAATCTATCTGTCAGGCTTACAAGGCTGTGTAGTGTACAAGAAGAGTACTTACAGAATCTGCAGTTTCCAAAATGAGGTACCACAGACAAACATTCACGCCTATTTTTTTCAACCAATACCCATTAACCTTATCACACTGCCTCAAAACATACAGACAGCCTCACATGCATGACATCACATTCCCAGCCACCTAATATTTTCCAGATTCTGCTGCACATCTACTCTGACTGCTTAAATCCCAGAGAAACCTGCCTCCAAAATACTAGTGTAGACCTATGAAATCCAGTGTTGGATTAACCTCGTAGCATGTTTAACATATACTATGAGTTCTGCATTGTTAAGCATTCTGTACCAAATGCATTGAGCTGACAGAATCATTAGAGAGTTGAACAAAATGCTTTGTGGTATTTCCATTAGCTCTTTATGTTCTGAGCTCAAATCCCACTGAGGTCGGTTTTGCTTCTCATCCTTTCAGGGTTGATAAAAATAAAGTAACAGTCAAGTACTAGGGTTGATATAATTAACTCGTTCCTCCCCTAAAATCTCTGGCTTTGTGCTGAAATTAGAAAGAATTAATTATTATTATTATTATTATTATTATAGTATTTCTATTGTCTTCAACTTTTATGAATAACAGTCTTTAAAGTTGATCCAATATTTAGAATACTTCTAAAATTCAGTTCAGTTTGAATGTGACAAATTTCAATAATAAAATTGAATGGTGATAATTAAATGGGCAGATTTAATTTGTTTTTATCAGATGCTAATTCATATACAAAATAAAGAACTTCTAGTTCTCTATTTTGGCACATTAAGCTCATCATACAGTAATTGAAATTATTATTTTTCTCATAAATAAGATCAGCTGAATGAATCAGATTATTATTAATATATTATTGACACCTTAATGCTAACTATTCCCATTAAATCAAATCAGAATTTTTAAACAGGAAAAGAAATATTTTATACTGTATAGCTTTTATTTTATTTAACCTTCTGCTATTAAGGAAAACTTTAGTAGGAAAAAAAAAAGGAAAATACAAGTTTAAATAATTAATATAGTCTCATTTTCAACCATATACCATGAAAGCAAATTTACATTATATTAGAGATCTATGTCAGGAGAGAATATTCAACATTTTGCATTTCAGTTGATTAAGTAACATTGATGTTAGTGAATTCACTAACATTTAAGCTTTATGGTTTTAGGTTTGGAAGAAGGATCCAGCTATTCAAAATCACTTTTTAATCTATCACGTCTAAGCTGCGTTCTTCTTAAGTTTAACCTTCTAAATGTCACAACTCGACTAGCAAGCAGATATCAAGTTTTAGATAAAATGATAAATAGTGGAAGACTTGCATTAAATTTGGTTACATTACACTCCTTTGTAAATTAATCTGTAGGTGCAGGAGTGGCTGTGTGGTAAGAAGCTTACTTCCCTGAAGAAGGTGAGCAACAATAGTTGCTCATTGAGAAAGGAGGTCCTTCCGGTTAAACCAACAGAGGCTCCTGCTCCTGCAGCCCCAAAGAAAAGAAGAAGGAGGAGAAATGGGACATGGCTGGCGGATGTTGATACACCATCGGCATGTCCCGATGCTTCATCGGTGGGAAGGGTGCCACCGATGAAGCAAACTGAGGCTCCCCCACTGTGAGTGGGACAGTGATTGCATTGTCTTCTACCACAGGGGAGGGGTCGCGGAGTGCTAGCTAGATGGCATACTGGACCGTGAATGGTTAGAGTCTGGGTGTCTGGACTATCCAGAGTGGCCACCACAAGTGTACACGGAGGTTCTGAGCAACTCAGAGTTGTTCCAGATAATGGCCTCCTTTAGAAAGATTTGATTTGATTTGACTGTATGTAATTTGAATTGTAAAAGAACAGTGATTTTGAGGGGTTTTCGGTCGGCAGGCACCGAATACCCCTTCCATTTTTAACATTCACATTTTGTCATTTCTCATTCATTAATGTAAATGTCCAGCCCACATGCTTCTATGTAAAGCCTTCATATAAATAAATAAAATAGGTCTGTAGTTTAGGGCCCCTTTATAATATGTATTACACAGACCTTGGACTTATTTAATTTGCCCATGACTAAGTTTATTGTATTCTTTCTTGCCAACAACACCAGAGTAAATAAACTTCAACCAGAAAAGATGGGTGGATAAATTATTTTTTCAGAGTTGTCTCCTCTATGTTTCTTTACAGAAACAAACAATAAGCTAATGATTTTTACCTATCCTCTGTTAATTAATTAATTAATTAATTAAACTTTTGCTTGGCTCCTATCTTAGCACCGACATTTATAAATTGTTGTTGAGATCCTAGTCTATTCTGATTGAGCAGACTTCTGATCAAAGGTTTCCCTAGCCATGTTCTTCAGTTCATTTGTGTTTTCGGACACACCTTATCTATCATATCTAAAACAACATTACATAAAGCATTCTTTATTTTTTATAGTAGTAGTGTTTAAGTGGAGGCGTAATGGCCCAGTGGCTAGGGCAGCGGACTCACGGTCATAGGATCGTGGTTTTGATTCCCAGACCAAGCGTTGTGGGTGTTTATTGAGCGAAAACACCTAAAGCTCCACGAGACTCCAGCAGGGGATGGTGGCGAACCCTGCTGTACTCTTTCACCACAACTTTCTCTCACTCTTACTTCCTGTTTCTGTTGTGCCTGTAATTCAAAGGGTCAGCCTTGTCACACTGTGTCACGCTGAATATCCCTGAGAACTATGTTAAGGGTACACGTGTCTGTGGAGTGCTCAGCCAATTGCACGTTAATTTCACGAGCAGGCTGTTCCGTTGATTGGATCAACTGGAACCCTCAACGTCGTAAGCGATGGAGTGCCAACAACAACAGTAGTGTTTGATTTGAAGGAGATTTGGCTGTTATTTCTACATGGGTGAGTGAACCATATACAAAACTTTCTCCTTGGGGCTTAATACTGCAGTTTTTGAAAGCAGTAGAATAAATGATGTTACAGCAAGGAAATTATTTAATTGATGAGCATTTTGTTAACTTTTATTGGTGAACTTGATTCTGAAATCCTCCCATGGGTTTGATGAAGGCAAGAAAATAAAAATAAAAGATAAAACATCAGTGTGTGTAACTTTGATTTAATCACAAAGTCTTTAGTTGTTCTGCTGTGACATGATAATGCTGTTGTATGGTATACTATGATGACAAGAATTATTGGAAATGGAAATTTAATTCATCTGATTCAATCCTATAAACCATCTCTTCCCTTACATTTTATTTAGAGCTATCTTTCTTCTACTTACTGTCAGAAAGCCAATGCCAATGATTTCAAACAGCTAAGTATAGGCTAGCATGAGACTCATGCTTCAAATGTCAGATTTATACAATTGGTGACTAACGTTAAATTTGTTGAAAATTCTCAAGAAGAAAAAAAAAATTGCTTTCCTAAGTGAGGTATGTTTATCAAAGATCTACATTGTGAGGACATGATAATATGGTTTATTATCCTTTTATTCTTTTACTTGTTTCAGTCATTTGACTGTGGCCATGCTGGAGCACCACCTTAAAGGGTTTTTTAGTTGAAGAGATCTATCCCATGACTTATTCTTTGTAAGCCTAGTGCTTATTCTATGAGTCTGTTTTGCTGAAGCGCTAAGTTAAGGGGATGTAAACACACCAACATCAGTTGTCAAGTGATGGTGAGGGGCAAACATAGACACAAAGACACACACGCCATCCCACCCATGCCAACAAGAAAGGCAGACGTCAAATGATGATGATGATAATATATATGTATGCAGCTGATGAAGGAAATGTTCTCTATGTGGCCTGTGTTTTCCGTACTCTGTTTATGTTCTGTTTTTCATTTTGTCCACGTTTTTTGTGACGTCCTGTACCCAGATTTGCATCTATATATACATGTAGATGTAGGTATGTACATACATGTACGTATATATGCATATACTCAAGGCCTTCTTTCAGTATTCATCTACCAAATCCACTCACAACGCTTTGGTCAACCTGAGGCTATAGTGGAAGACACTTGCCCAAGGTGCCATACAATGGGACTGAACCCAGAACCATGTGGTTGGAAACAAGCTTCTTACCACACAATCATGCCTGTGCCTATATTGGTTGTTTTACTTTTGCACATTTTTCTTTTAAAAAGATAGAAAAAAATAGTTGATTTAAAAGAGGGGAAGATGATGTGGGGTGGGAGTTAGGTGATAATGTGAAACCTACCATTTCTGTGTATAAAATTAATGTTGTTAGTTGACTTTTGCCGTTCATCTCTATGATGATCATAAAGCAAGTACCAATAACATATTGAGGGATAGTTAAATTGACTGTTTGCTTCTGTCAAAACCTGTAGCTTTATGCCTATATTTAAAATCATTATTTTATTTAGCTCATTTCACTATTGTTACTCTTACTCTTACTCTTACTTGTTTCAGTCATTTGACTGTGGCCATGCTGGAGCACCACCTTTAGTCGAGCAAATCGACCCCAGGACTTATTCTTTGTAAGCCCAGTACTTATTCTATCGGTCTCTTTTGCCGAACCGCTAAGTTACGGGGACGTAAACACACCAGCATCAGTTGTGAAGCGATGTTGGGGGACAAACACACACACACAAACATATACACACACATACATACATATGTATATATACATATATACGACGGGCTTCTTTCAGTTTCCGTCTACCAAATCCACTCACAAGGCTTTGGTCAGCCCGAGGCTATAGTAGAAGACACTTGCCCAAGATGCCACGCAGTGGGACTGAACCCGGAATCATGTGGTTGGTAAGCAAGCTACTTACCACACAGCCACTCCTACGCCTGATGAATTCTAATATTCCTAGGGACAATTTTTTATTGCCTTTTGTCTTGCGTGTTGACAAAACAGGTACCAAGTCAATAATACTCAGGTCAACTTGACAAATTAAGCCTGTCTTTATGAATTTGTATCCCTGAAAGTGCAAGTATGTCTGAGTAGATGCAGAGTTCACATGGTTAGCGTGTGTTCTATCTCACTACAGAACTTTGGGCAAGTATCTTTTACAGTAACCTTGGGCCAGAAAATGCCTGTAAGTAAAGTTGGTAGATGGAAACTGCATGGAAAGCTATAGTTGTCATCAGTGTGTTCATCTTCATTGTCATCATCATCGTCATTGCTGTTGTTATTATCATCATTGTCATTGTTGTACATCATTGTCATCATCATCATTTAACACTTGTATCCCTTCCTAGCATGGGTCGGATGGTTTGACAGGATCTGATGAGTCAGAGGACTGCATTAGACTCCAATATCTGCTCCATGCCCTACCTAATGCTAACTTTTTTTTACAGAGTGTACTAGCTGCTTTCTTTGTGGCACTTACACTAGTGAAGTAATCAAGTAACTAAAAAAACAAAACCCCTTATCTGAGGGTGAGCTGTATGGTAGGAGGTAGCTTTGTGTCAGGTGTTAAGAGGCTAAAGTGTGAAAGAAGGGACAGGAACAGGTGAATTACTTAGAGGAAAGACAGGAAAAGGAGAAAAGACAGTTGAGGTATCTGGGTCCTTAAGGTACATGAAAGTGGACAAAAGAGAATTGAGGATGGCTGGGTGGGTAGTTTGAAGAGAGTGTGAAAAGAGAGTGACAAACGGTAGAGATAAGGATAGAGATGAATGAAGTGAATGATGAAGATGAGTGGAGGTGTGGTCAATGATAAAGTTTGGTTTGGGGGAAAGGTAAAGGAAAATATGAGTGGGTTAGAAAGGAGCAGATGATAGGTGGCAATATATAAAGGATGGGGTAGAGTGCAACAGCAATCTAGTTTCTTTAGTGACCACCAAGTTACTGAATATGGTACCCTGTAAAAAGCCTTCTTCAAGTCAATTGAATGAAAGGAATAGTGGTTTATTTATCCTCAGTAAAGTACTTTTGCAGTCTCCTCACTTGGTAGATTGCATATGTGATACCTTTTCTGGACACAAAGCCAAGTTGCATTTCTATGTGACAGGTCTACTCTGTCACAAATTAATTGTGTTATGATACATAATATGTATATGTATATATGTCCAACCCACGTCAGCATGGAAAACGGATGTTAAATGATGATGATGATGATGATGTGTGTATATATATATACATATATATTATATATATATATATATATATATATATATATATATATATATATATATAATCAAAATAAGCAACAAAGATATGTGTATATATATATATATATATATATGTATATAAAAATATATGTATATCTATATGTCTATACATTTGTGTGTGTATATGTGTATACAGTTGTATCTGTATGTATGTGTGTACACATTTGTATGTGTGTGTGTATATATATATATAAATATACAAACATATATATATGTTTGTATATGTGTATAAATGTGTGTGTGTGTGTGTATGTAAACACACACGCACATACACGAGGGCTTCAGCTCCTGGACCAGCTGATGTATTGTGTTCAGCTCACGTTGCTTTGCAATTACTTTGACGTCTGACATGTCGTATACTGTGCACCTGTTCAGGTAACATAAAATTGATGGAGGGAGTGAATTTCATCAAATACACTGCACATGTAAGTCAAAGAACCAGCTTTATTGCACATTGTGTTAAATTAAATCTGTACATAATATTGAGTATCACGTACAGTACAAACATTTGGTCACCATGAACAAAATTGTTTGTGTAGCTCGTTCAGCAATAAATTGTAGAATTATCTGTCTTGGACGAATAGAAACTCCAGTACTTATGCATAATATATTCTATATATCTCCCAGATTTGTGTATATATATATATATATAAGTGGAGGTGCAATGGCCCAGTGGTTAGGACAGCGGACTCGCGGTCATAGGATCGCGGTTTCGATTCCCAGACCGGGCGTTGTGAGTGTTTATTGAGCGAAAACACCTAAAGCTCCATGAGGCTCCGGCAGGGGATGGTGGCGAACCCTGCTGTACTCTTTCACCACTACTTTCTCTCACTCTTACTTCCTGTTTCTGTTGTGCCTGTAATTCAAAGGGTCAGCCTTATCACACTGTGTCACGCTGAATATCCCCGAGAACTACGTTAAGGGTACACGTGTCTGTGGAGTACTCAGCCACTTGCAC
>NC_068981.1:161717655-161722442 GCF_001194135.2 Octopus bimaculoides
ATACTCAGATAACCAAAATTTCAAGGAGTTCCTGCCTTAAAAACAGGAACTAAACCACAGTTATTTTGTGTTCTTTGCTACATTGGTTTCTATTAACCCATTTATTCTATCAGAAGAATTTTTATTCATTAAGATAGAAGAAATACACATAATTATATATATATATATATATCATCATCATCATCATCATCATCATCACCATCATCATCATCATCATCATCATTTAACGTCTGCTTTCCATGCTGGTATGGGTTGAATGGTTTGGCATGGAGCTGCCTAGCAGGGAGCTGTCCAGGCTCTAACTGTCTGCTGCGGCACGGTTTCTATGGCTTAACATTGTGACTTAAGAGTGCGATGGATACTTTTACACATGCCACCGTGCCACTGGCACGAGTGCATTTATGCAGCACTGGCACAGGTGCATTAATGCAGTACTGACATGGGTGCTTTTTAAGTGCCACAGCTTGACATGTCTTATCAAGTACAGCAAATTATCTCATCTCTCAGTCCCTCGTCATTTCCTCAGTGAGGCCCAGCGTCTGAAGATTCTTTCTCACCACTTCATTCCATATCTTCTTGGGTTCACCCCTTTCACAGGTACCCTCCACAATTAGAGCTCAGCATTCTTTTACACAGCTCTCCTCATCCATACGCACACTTCTTTGTGCAGCTAAGCTCGTCCATATGCATATATATGTAAGATGATGCAAACAGGAAAAATAGAGCTTAAAATATATGTATATGGATGTATATGAATATATGTATATTTTTATTAATATTCAGTAAAGGTAACAGAGCAACTGAAGGCCCGCGAGTTTTGTGAGTTGGCACTAGTGCCAATGCATGAAACTCTCAGACCTTAAGTCATACAGCAGAAATCCTTGTTTTACTGGTTATACATGTGGAAATCGACTAATATCTGCAGAATTCATCATCATCACCATTATTTAACGTTCGTTTCCATGCTGGCATGGGTTGGATGGTTTGACCGATGTCTGGAAAGCCAGTGGCTGCACCAGGCTCCAAGCTGGATGCCCTTCCTAACGCCAACCACTCCGAAAGTTTAGTGGGTGCTCTTTATGTGCTACCGGCATGGGAGCCAGTCAGAAGGCACTGGTATCAGCCATGTTTGAATAGTGCTTTTTACATGCCACTGGCATGGGAGGCTTTAATCCATTGCTTGCAAAGCCACCCACCTGAAGACGTGCAAGTACACAGCTATTGTTGATTCATATTAATGCAATAATGTGCATAATATGTGAAACACTCAGCAATTACCAGACACATTTGTAGTGATTTAGTTTAAAGCCTGTTCATTCTATCATCTTGTATCCTAATTATAGATACAAGCAGGGTGCAATGAGTAAATTGTTGCCATTTTATATTTTTAATTTCGAGCATGTGCATTTTTTGTTTTTGATTTTGCTGACTACACAGTATGGTAGAGTCAGTTGGGCACCATCTGTGAGAAAAACAGCATCATGACGTAATTCACTCTGCCAGAAATTTGGAAATGACATGCTGTACTGCTTCGCATTTGTGTCAGAAGCTCCAATTCAAACATTTCAGTGTTGGGTGTCAATCTGAGTCACCAAAACGTGTACTGAGATTGATAAAAATCAAACATCCAGTCAACATCATGGTGTTAGGAGTGTTCACTAGTGATGGCAACGTTATGCCTCCATTCATCTTCCCGCACAGCCTCAGACTCAACATGGAGGCCTATATATCAAGTGCTTGGAGGAAGTAGCGCTGCCCTGGGTCAAGAGGGTGGCTGCTGGAAGACAGGACTCTGCACCATGCCACACATGCAGAACCCAGTCATGGATGTCACACTATTTCTGCAACTACATTGCCTTTAACATCTTGTCACCTAATTTCCCAGACTGCAAGCTTCTTGACTATTATGCATGGGGCACAGTCGAGCGAGAGACCAACAAAACCCCTTGTAACACCAATGATGAACTGAAGGCAAGGATTATGGCAGCATTTACCAACTTAAACAAGAAGACCGCCCAGAAAAGTGGCAGGAGATTCCGAAGTTGTCTGGAGGCTGTCAATGGCAATTTTATAGACTAAATTTACTCTTTAGTATTTCAAGATATTTTTTTGTAATTTTGGTAAATATATCTGTTAAAATGAGATGTCTGTGTTATTTTCATTTTGCGTAATTTAGGTGATAATTCATTTACCGCATCCTGTATACATACATATATATATATATATATATATATATATATATATATATATATATATATTCTTTTATTTATTTTTTTTTATTTCAGTCATTTGACTGCAGCCATGCTGGAGCACCACCTTGAAGGATTTTAGTTGAACAAATCGACCCAGGATTAATTTTCTTTAAGCTTAGTACTTATTCTATCGATATCTTTTGTTGAACTGCTAAGTTACAGGAATGTAAACACAGCAACACTAGGTATCAAGCGATGATGGGGGGACAAATACAGATCCAAAGACACACACACATATGATGGGCTTCTTTCAGTTTCCATCTACCAAATCCACTTACAAGGCTTTGGTCAGCCTGAGGCTATAGTAGAAGGCACTTGCCCAAGGTACCATGCAGTGGGACTGAACCTGGAACCATGTGGTTGGGAAGCAAGCTTCTTATTTCTTTATTGCCCACAAGGGTCTAAACATAGAGGGGACAAACAAGGATAGACAAACTGATTAAGTCGATTATATCGACCCAGTGCATAACTAGTACTTAATTTATCGACCCTGAAAGGATGAAAGGCAAAGTCGACCTCAACGGAATTTGAACTCAGAACGTAACGGCAGACGAAATACCCTTAAGCATTTCGCTCGGCGCGCTCTCGATTCTGCCATCTCGCCGCCTTCAGCAAGCTTCTTACCACACAGCCATGCCTACACCTATATTTATGTATATATAATAAGACAGTAGAGTATAACTTGAGGGAGATGTGGTTGCTGTTTCTCCAAGGGTGAGCAACTGCGAGGCTCCCTCAGTAGTTCATTTTAATTCATATTTTCCCAGTAGTTATTAAATTGCAGATGTTCAAACAAAATAAACATCAGGCCTATCATTCTATCTTCACCAGACTGGTAGGACCAGCAATGTATGTTAAGCTTCTCATTTTCCCCCTCCACCCCTCTCCTCCTCCGCCTCCTCTAGCCTCCCCTCCACCCCTCTCCTCCTTCATTGTCTTCTGCTTTCATTCTTCTTTATTTCTTTTCCAATCTTCTTTCAATTTTCTTCTTCTTTTTCTTCTTCTTTCTTTCTTTCTTTCCTTCTTCTCTTCTTTCATCCTTCTTTCGTTCATTCGATCTGACACTCGAGTCCAATTAAACAACAGACACAAACATTAAAATTTCCCCTTTCATGTTGTAATGTTTTTATTCACATATCAGTTCTTATACCTATGCACATGCTGATCACACATGCGTGTGTGCACACACACACACACACACACATACATACACGCGTATACATGCTCATCTAAGACTTAGGGAGATACCTCAGTAAAAGAGAAGAAAATTGATTTTCATAGAGGAGTTTTTCTCACCGAAGCAGAGATGTATGTAAAGTGCATATGGTAGTCTGTTTGACGGAAGCACAATTATCTGTGACTGAAGAGAAAATTATCGTTTTATAAGCCAGACTGACATATTGTAAGGACTAGATAGATATGGGTGGGAGTCATTGTTTTACTGTAGATATTTGTAAGCATAATGGATATTTAAGCTCAACATGTTGGAGAAATAGAGAGAAAGAAGAGGGGGGAAATGTAGAGGAGGGAGGGAGAGAGAGAGAGACAGGGATAGAGAAAAAGGAAAAGGAAGATGTATGGTTGTTTTGTACAAGAAGCATGTCAAAGAGGAAGGGGAGAAAAGAGTAAAGTGAGAGAGAGGGAGAGGGAGGAGAGATGGAGAGTCATACAAAAGGAAGTCAAGATTAAAGCTTTCAATGTTTTTATTATACTTTGAAAATTTGATATCAGTATTAAGATAAATAAATAATTCCTGTTGAGATTGTGGCATCAATGAAGTAAAACTAAATAAAACAAGATTACGAGACATAAAAGAACACACAAACACACACACACGTGAGTGCACATATGCACAATAATCACACTTAAGTTTGGAAGGTAATTACAGCACATTTCTTGTATATTTTTCTAAAAGTAACAATGTTTACCTTGCAGTTGTTTCTTTCTAGTAAACAAATGAGCAGTGGGATAGTTATAGTGTGTGCCTTTTAGAGCAGCACTTGAGTATTTTCCCAACCCACAACTGTGCCAATATAGTCTATACAGGCTTAGGCAGCAGGCATAAAAGTGTTGCTCGAGGTGAAAGGCTCCACAACTATATATAAGCTTTACAGGAGTGGCTGTGTGGTAAGTAGTTTGCTTACCAACCACATGGTTCTGCATTCAGTCCCAGTGTGTGGCACTGTGGGTAAGTGTCTTCTACAATGGCCTTGGGCCCTGTGAGTGGATTTGTCAGACAGAAACTGAAAGAAGCCCATCGTACATATATATGTATATATATATTGTCCTTGCCTTCGAAACGCGGAGTAGATGGGACAGGGATAACTAAAGAAAGGAAATATTCTTTATGTTGCATGTCTCGTTTCTCTGTTTGTTTTTTTCGTTGTTCGAAAAAAAGTTCGTTTTCTGTCTTCGTCTTTATGTTTTCGTTTCTCATTGTGTTTAACGTTTTTTGTGATGTCCTGTACCCATATATGCATCTATGTGTACATATAGATGTAGGTATGTACATATATGTATGGATATATGCATATG
>NC_068981.1:161722526-161723382 GCF_001194135.2 Octopus bimaculoides
ATATATATATATATATATATATATATATATATATATACCAGAGTAAGCACATAAATGCGAAACAAGGTGGAAAAATAGTACTCGAATACCAGAGGTAGAGTAATATGCTTTATTAAAAAGCAGCAAAAATATCACAAAAATTGTTACTCAGAATTCACTAGTTTATCATCTCTACCTGTCTGTCTCTCTCCCTCCTCTACATTTCCCTCTTCTTTCTCTCTATTTCTTCAACATGTTGAGCTTAAATATCCATTATACTTACAAATATCTACAGTAAAACAATGACTCCCACCCATAACCATCTAGTCCTTACAATATGTCAGTCTGGCTTATAAAACAATAAAATCAAAACTGTCCGACAAATAGGAAAGTGAAACTCCGAGTAACAGTTTTTGTGATATTTCTGCTGCTTTTCAATAAAGTATGTGTGTGTGTGTGTGTTTGTGTGTCTGTGTTTGTCCCCCCACAACATTGCTTGACAACTAATGCTGGTGTGTTTATGTCCCTGTAACTTAGCAGTTTGGTCAAAGAGACCGATAGAATAAGCTCTAAGCTTACAAAGAATAAGTCCTGGGGTTGATTTGCTTGACTAAAGGCAGTGTTCCAGCATGGCTGCAGTCAAATGACTGAAACAAGCAAAAGAATAAAAGAGTAAAAGAATATATGAGCTTCACAACGGTGCATGAGCTCCACAAATGTATATGAGTGCATTGGGCCCAGGCATGGCTGAAGGCCTTTACTTCACCTACAGGAGGGCCTGAATTGGCTTTCATTCACTGCACAACTTTTTGGGCATCTTCCAAAACGGTGGTTCTGAAAGTGGGCGGTACTGCTCCCCCCACCCCTTGAGGACAGT
>NC_068981.1:161723620-161728260 GCF_001194135.2 Octopus bimaculoides
GGTGATTAAAAGGAGGCAATAAATGTAAAAATAACAAAATAATGGGTTAATTAGGTCAAGTTTTATTTGTGAAAAGCAGTTGTTTTGAATTTGCTGCAGAAAGTGGTTTACGTTTGTGATGATGGTGAATGGTGGTGGTAGGGAGTGCTAGGAATGTCGCCTGGGTACCAAGGGGGTGGCCCCCCCCACACCAAGTTCGGAAATGGCTGTTCTAAAATAACCCCACCACAAGGTTAACAAAAGCCTTGTCAGTGAAATTGGGTAACATGGAAAATGTGTAGTAGCTCATCAAGTACACTGCACATGTAGTTCAAGAAACTAACTTTATTGCACATTGTGTCAAATTAAATCTGCTTGAATATCATGCATGGCTATGTGGTTAAGAAACTTGCTTTCAACCATGTGGTTTTGGGTTCAGTCATACTGCATGGTACCTTTGTCAAGTGTGTTCTATACCCTCGGACTAACCAATGCCTTGTGAGTGAATTTAGTAGATGGATAGACAGAAACTGTTTGGAAGCCCATCATATGTGTGTGTGTGTGTGTCTGTGTATTTTTTGTTCTCCTCACTGCTTGACAACCAGTGCTGGTATGTTTACATCCTGTAAATTAGCAGTTCAGCTAGAGAAATTAATAGAATAAGGACAAGGTTGAGGGGAAAAAAATAAGTACCAGGGTTGATTCATTTGACAAAATATTCTTTAAGACAGTGCCCCAGCATGGTCACAGTCTAATGACTGAAACAAGTAAAAGATGAAAATAGAAAGATTAAACCGGATACAAGATTCATCGTGTGTGCGTGTGTGTGTGTGTGTGTGTGTAATTTCACTCATATTTTAGTCTGGGTGGTGGTGGTAGTGAAAGAGTGCTCAAAGCCATTACCAGTTCTTCATGACTGATGAGATTCATGCAGGTAATGTTTAACTCGAACATTTATAGATTGATGATATTTGCAGGAAAGAAATATGTGAATGAAGAAAAGGAATCCAGGGGAACACTCTTTTAGATGTGGGAGGTCTAAGTGTCAGGATGTTGTGAAGATGTGACAGGAGGAGGAAAGACAGATGGAGCTAGTGGTGCACAACTTTCTAGTTCAGGAGAATAGCAAGTTTCATAGTAATGGTAGAAGAGACAAAGGCAAGGATCAGTCTGTTGGGGGTTGGAGGTTTATGAATCTAAGGTCAGTCTATCCTTTGCCTTGATGTTTTATCCCCAGGCCAGCTCTTATCTAAGAAATTTATTGTCAAAGATGCTCTATCTGTGACTATCATAATACAATATTAGGATAAAGACTTTATAAGAATTTATCAAGAAGTTAGCATGAAAAAACCTCATAAGGAAATAAACCATTTTTTTCCATAAATATATTTAATTTATATACGGGCATTACTATACAATAATGCCTCACGCTCAGAGGGACTCCATAAGTCATGTGACTATCATATCTTTTATTATAATGCACTATATCCAGAGCTACATTGCTCATTTTGTCCCATTTTTGTAATATAATAAGGATGATTAAGGTGGTGAGCTGACAGAGTCGTTAGTACACTGTGCAAAATGCTTAGCGACATTTCGTCTGTCTTTACATTCTGAGTTCAAATTCTGCCGAGGTTGACTTTGCCCTTCGTCTTTTGGGGACAATAAAATAAATACCAGCTGAGCACTGGGGTCAGTGTAATAGACTTACCCTTGAAACTGCTGGCTTTGTGCCAAAATTTGAAACCAGTATAATGGGAATGATTTAGCTTTGATTGCTATTTTTATCAGGATGAATGATCACACAGAGACATTACTCTTGGCTTGTTTTAGCCTTATATCATGGTGTAGGTGAGGTAATGCAGCCTAGAATCTTTGTGACAGAAGCAGCTGTGTTCTGAATAAAATATATGAACTCTTCTTTATCCTATAACAATGATAGCTACTAATTTCTCTGTTAGAAAGGAAATAGCATGTTGATAGCAATAAATTGATCCTATCTAGATAGAGAGAATAAATATACAAACACAAAAATAACAAACAACAAATATTGCCATAAAAAGATAGCATCAATTTTCTATAAATAATTTTTAGAAAGAATTTTGGAATTTATTTCATATGTGTGTGTTTGTGTGCAAGCACAAGCATGGCTCTGTGGCAAGAAATTTGCTTCGCAACCACATGGTTACAGTTTCATTCCTACTGTGTGGTACCTTGTGCATGGGTCTTCTATTATGCCCTTGAGCTGGCCAAGCCTTATGAATTTGGTAGATGGGAACTGAAAGAAGCTTGTCATGTATATATTTTTTATAGTTTTATTCTGTTAAGAACATACCATACAGTATAAAGCTTGTCTACCTTCAGATTTCACCCTGTGCTATCCAGTAGTAGTATTATATGTACTTCTAGATTTGTATTTGGGCTTCTGTCCAACCATACTCCTTCTTGTTGACTACATTTTATTCAATTATATATATATAATAGAAATAGGTTTCAAAGAATAAGCTTAAAAGCCTTAAAAAAATAAGGACTGGGGTTGATTCATTTGGTACCCCAACATGACTGAAACTACTAAAAGATAGTGTGTGTGTAACTTGGAAGGAATATCTGGACATGAAATACTGTAAATTTAGTATAACAAATGTAGAAAAGTTCTTAAATTTGGAGAAATCTGTGTATTGTAAACCAAGCTGAATTAAGACCAACTGATTCCTTACATACAAGCCAGTAACATGGCCCTTTTGACCCTTCTGTTATCTGATAAGATATTAAGCTCTTGTAGCTGCTGTTGCATATGAAATAGAAGGTTGAAAGTTCAGTTTCCTTCTAGAGCTATTCCCAGACAAGATCCAGAATTATATTAATCCTTTAGCATTCATATTAACCTGTCAAATGTAGTGATTATCTACTTACATAGTTGGAATTAATCAGGCGTTATTTTGCAGTGTTGAGATTTTGGTGATGTGATAGCTTATTTTTAAAAATGACATTGCAGTGTAGGTATGAGAGGTTAGACCTGGACAGTTTGAACAAAGAACAAGCAAAATATTTGAGATGGATATGGCTGGTATAAATACTAAAGGGTTAATATTAGCATGTCTTTACTTAAAGTTAATTTTTAAAAAATACTAAATAACCCCAAATTTAATCAATTAAGAATTTTCCAAAACACCTTTCCATGACAATCACCATAAAATCCTAGTTACTAGCCCACTCAAACCCACACACCCAAGAATGATTTTAACTCAACAGAGTCTATATAAAGGCAAGACTAGCTCTAATGCATCACAGTCCAACAATGGACTTGCTGAAACTTTGAAGTCACTGTCAACAAAGTGTAGAGTAACCCATCAGATTAATGTAAAGTTGTTTTTATTAAAGCTGAACATAAAAACAAACATTAATGTGTGTGTGTGTGTATTACACATTAATATATAAGCAAATTATTTACCTGTTGCAAGTTATTTGGTAACCTCGTCGGTGCTAGTGCCATGTAAAAAGCATCCAGTCCACATTGTGAAGTGGTTGGCATTTGGAAGAGCATCCAGCTGTAAGAACCATGCTAAAACTGACCTCGCCTGTTCTGGTGCCATGTAAAAAGCACTCAGTCCACTCTATGGCGTGGTTGGCGCGCTAGGAAGGGCATCTAGCTATAAAAAACAAGGCCAAAACAGATATGGTAGTCTGGTGTAGTCATCTAACTGGCTGGCTCCTGTCAACGTATCCAAACCCATGCCAGCATGGAAGACGGACGTTAAATGATGATGATGATGGTGGTGAACAAAAATAAAAGGATAAAACACAAAATTTCAATATTTTTTATTGGCTGTGGTTCAGTTGTTTTGGTTGTATCATAGTAAATGTTGTGCTAAAAAATCTCAGTGACCTGACCACCATTTTCCTTGTGCTAAGCATTTTCTTATTTGATTTAATGATGATGATAATGATATACATATGAGAGTGTACATGACTTTAAAAAATGGAAGTTTTGTTAAATACTGTAATTCTTGATAAATTATATGGAAATGAAAAATGAGCTGGTAGCAATCAGAACATATTTGGCCAAGCAGTAAAGGGGACAAGAATATGGCATTTCTAGGAAAGTTCTTCATCTGTGAGAGAAGAATTTTTTATGCTAATGGTGCCACTAAGAACACAAGTATGATGCTCTCTTAATTGTTTATAATTTTCCACCTCCTTGCTTAGCATGGCTTAGAATAAGTACTTCATAGCTTCTTTTGTAATTTTAATTTAGCCATCACATTTGAAGAGGAGTAAAATCTGTCACAAGGAGAATGGTGTTTCATGGGAAAGGTGTTAAAAAGGACATTCATCATCAATAAGGACCAAAGCTGTGACAGATGAACTTTGACAAACTAATTAATCAATTAGTTAATTAACAATTATTTAGTTAATTGATAATAAAGCTGAAATAAAATACATCTAATGCATGTATTTTAATTGATAGCTTAACCTCCACCATAAAGTGCAACAATATTCGTTTCAGGGCTAAAATTCACATTCAGAATCTTATAAAATAGATAATCATTACTGGCTCAACCATACGGAAAACATATTCCTTGATACTATCTTTACAATAAATGTTTTCTGCTATAATTGCTGAAATAACTAAAATAATATTTGTGAATAATGACTTATAT
>NC_068981.1:161728382-161735810 GCF_001194135.2 Octopus bimaculoides
ATATATATCTGTCATGAGGCATGAAAGTATACTAGCCTTTATATATTTAATACTCTATATTTAATACTCAATATTTCATATAAGACATTCAATACTTCATTTCATTTTACTATTTATATTATATATTCCATATTCTATATCCCACATTAATTTTATAAGAATATAAATAAAACACAAAAAAAACAGACAGAGTTGGAACTCTTTAAAATAATATATTCCTCTATACACGATCATACAAAACCCTTTTTTTAATATTTTTTAATTTTAATTTTTATTTTTATTCACACACACACACACACACACACACATATATATAGGTGAGTTAAATTAGAGGTTATAAAGACTGTCTAAGGGATACTTGTATCCAATGAATTTACTGGCGTTTTACCTAAAGGTTTTCAGAGGGATAGCATGTAACATCAATTGGAATATCCTTACTTTTTTTCTCTTTCTTTTTGTTTACTTTTCTGCTCTGATGAAGTTCCACTATTTAAGTTGGTTTAATTAATTATTTACAATGATAATAATTATTATCATTGTAGTAATTAGGCCTGATTATGCCCTAAATAGCGCCAACAGAAACAGCTGTCAGATGAGATAATGTGTCTTTTTTTTTATAATCAATAAATAATAATTGATGTTTATCAACTATCAATTTTATCTCCATTTTCTTATTTTCCTTATATATATGTGTGATTTTTTTTATTGCCCACAAGGGGCCAACATAGAGGGGAGTCCTTATATATGTGTGTGTGTGTGTGTGTGTGTGTGTGTGTGTGTGTATTACTTATTTAGGACTAAATCAGCAAATGTGGATAATTTGAGGGAATTTAGTTACTAGTTCTTGCAGATCAGGTGATCATATAAAGGCTTTTCCATTGGCTTCTCTGAATTACATCCACCATTTTAAAAAGGTAGGAAGGACATCCTGGATATTGTAGTGCCAGTAGATACACTGTATCTGAAATAAAAAGATTGGAAAGTTATACCTGAAAAGTCTTTAATCATTGGACAATATGTAATAATAGATGGAAAATTGTTTACCATTCTTTCATACTGTGTTTAGCACCTGCAAGGAGACTACACAGTTATTTGATATTCAAGAAATAACGACCAAATCTCTCTTCAACCAGAAAGCTGAAGTTGTATGTTATTGGCACACTGGCTTTCTCTCCATTTTCTTTGTGCTGTTGTAACAACCAGCCACACTATCTCACAGGCAGCATGACTTCCAGTGTCTGCACACTGGATAAAGAAATTATAAACTGCCTCCAGAAAGCCATGTGTAACCTTTGGAAGACACAAAAAATTTTTATTAAGTAACTATTTCTCCTTCCATTCCAAGATCCTTGTCTATCAGGCAAGTCTATGTTTCTATTCCTTTGTATTAGTGCAAGACATGAATCATATACATTTTATACAATAGAGCTCTCAAGGCCTTTAACATTTAGTGTAGTCTCCTGGTGACAAATAATTATGCTCAAAGAAATTTTGTTGAAACAGCACAGCAGCATTTAATCTACATTGTAAAAATATCAACATAAATGGCTCAGATATGTACCACATCCATCTGCTTTATATTGTCCCATAGGATATTCTAAGGCCATCTACACTGAGGACCACCACTTTGAGGATCAAAGATGCTGAAGAACCAAATGCCAGCTGAAACCCAGTGCTGGATTAACCATTAAGCAAAATAAGCACATGCTTAGGGCATCAAGGGAAGGGGGTTTATCACAGAAATGAAAATGGTTTATGGCACAAATGAAATCACTTTGAACTTACTAAAATAATATTCGTAATGCCTTATTTCTATTAAGTATAGAAGCAGAAGTTTTATGTAAAATTAATTTTAACAATATCATCAAAGACTTTGCAATTAGATTTTTAAAATGAAGGAGAAAACTTTTCAAATATAAATGAAGTGGAAGTATACAAAAATAAACATTATTTTCCATTTTAATGTTAGTTTTGTTTCATTTTGAAAAATGCAAATTTATTTTATGGTTTATTATTGTAAATTTATTATTGTAAATTATATGGGTCTTAATCCAGCCCTGGTGGAAACATAGTATTATCAGAATAAGTAAGACAAGTGGAATGCCAGAAGATTTATAACAAGTCTCTTCAACCAAGCATTCACTATATCCCATCTGAAACTGAATGTATTCATCAAGAACTGGGATGGACAGTCATCAAAAACTCCATAACTGAAGGAGGAGATGATTAATCTTGTATTTTATTGATAACCATAAGTGAGTGAGTGTTTGTATGCATGTGTGTATGAATATATGTGTGTGTGTCTCATCATTGTCTTCACTATTTAACATTCAATTTCCATGCTGGCATGAGTTGAATGGTTTAACAAGATCTGATAAGCTGCAAGGCTACTTCAAGCTCCGATCTCAGCTTTGGCACAGTTTCTACAACTGGATGCCCTTCCTAATACTAGTGCTATATAGTGTGTACTAGGTGCTGTTTTTCTTTCCACTGGCACAAGCACGGTGAACAAGTAACTTGCAAGAGAGAGGAAAAGAACAAAGGAAAAGAAAAGCCCACTTTAAAAAGTGATTGACTATTTGAGAAAGGGGAGCTAGCTTTATGCAAAATATTGGGAGGTAAAAGTATGAGAGATGGACAAGCATGGGTATCTTGCTCTAGAGGAGATATGTGACGACTCCACATTATATAAAGGTGGGCAAGAGGAGCTGGGAAGAAGTAATGATGGGGTGCTGGAAAAAACCTTCAAGGAACAAGGAGAGAGAAACTTCTTGAAGTATAACTTTAAGTTTCACTGTACTGATTATTCAAATGATTGAATAAATGGTATTTTAAAATTACGGAACTTAAGAGCTATAATTCAAGAAGGTTCAGCTTATATATGTGTGTGTGTACGCGCATTCATGCGTGTGTGTATGTAAATACGCATACACGTACACACAGACAGACACACAAATACACACTGATATATATATATATATATATATATATATATATATATATATATATATATATATATATATATATATAATCTTTTATCACACAGCATATTCCATAATGGATTCACAGCATCATGCATAATGAACACCATAATTAATCACCACTGCTGCTGTTCTTGCTTATGTTCAATATATTGATCTTCACCAGTGGTTTGCTATTATTCCTGGTATTTTCTTGGTGAACAAACTTATGAAACTATCTATCTACCTGTGCGCATGTCTCTCTGTTTGTTGGTCTGCCTGTCTGTTTGTCTGTCCATTCATCTATCTATCTATCTATCTATCTATCTATCTATCTATCTATCTATCTATCTATCTATCTATCTATCTATTTATCTATCTATCTATCTAGTTATCCATCTATCTATCTATTTATCTCTCCAGCCAGTCAGCCATTGGTCCATCTGTCTGTTTGTTTGTTCTCTTAGGAAATAATAATGGTATACTTGTTGTTTCTGAAATGTGTATGTACAGAGAGTTGTGTAAATGGTTATTGTTTGAATATATTTGTTCAAGTATTTTGGAAAACACTTTGCTTTCATCACTGTCTGGTGGCACCTACACGTGCTGAAAAAATCTAATTATTTGTGATTAGTGTACATCAGTTCAACTGGTTTTCAAACTGTGAACATCTCATCATCTTTTAGGTCTTATTATATTCATAAATCTCATCCTGCATGTTTACCCAATTTTTAGATAATTGTAGTAGTTTTTTTGATTAAGAAGCTTGCTTCCCAACTATGTGGTCTCAGGTTCAGTTCCATTGCATGGTATCTTAGGAGAGTATGTGGCTCATCGTGTATATATCATTGTCATCATCATCATTTATCATCCATTGTCCATGTTGGTATGGTTTGGACGGTATGACCAGGGCTGGTAAGCTGAGGGACTGCACCAGACTCCAGTCTGATTTGGCATGGTTTCTACTGCTGGATGCCCTTCCTACCACTAGCCACTTTGACAGTGTAATGAGTGCTTTTACATGCCACCAGCATGGGTACTAGTTGCATGACACCACTATTTGTCACAACTAATATATATATAATAGGTACAGCCATGGTTGTGTGGTAAGAAGCTTGCTTCTGGGTTCAGCCCCACTGCATGGTACCTTGGACAAGTGTCTTCTAGTACAGCCTTGGGCTGACAAAAGCCTTATGAGTGTATTTAGTAGAAAGATTCCTGGACTGACCAGCACATTGTGTTCTTGATCAAAACACTTCATTTCATGTTGCTCTGCAATCATTTCAACATCTGATGTGTGGCACACTTGTGCCACCTGTACAGGCAATGTCAATTTGATGGAAGGAGTGAGCTGATGTACAACAAATACATTTGATCACTATAGACGAATTATGATATTTGTGCAAACCGAACACTCATATCATCATCGTCATCATCATTTAACATCTGTTTTCCATGCTTGCATGGGTTGGACGGTTTGACAGGAGCTGGCCAGTTGAAGAGCTGCCTGGGCTCCATGTCTGTTTTGGCATGGTTTCTATGCTGGATGCCCTTCATAACACCAACCACTTACAGTGTGTACTGGCTACTTTTACACAACACTGACATGGGTGCATTTACATGGCATCGGCACCTATGAGCTTGCAAGGTTAAGAAAAATACTCAGCTGGAAAGCGATGCTGGCAACAACCTCTATGAAAGCACAACCATGCTTTTACTTGGCTTGATGTATCTTTTCATGCACAGTAAACTACCAGGAGTCATAATTCCCTGTCATCCCCCATGTGAATTCCAATGTCTGTAGAAAGTGAAATCGTGATGGCACCTGTACCAGTGGAGCGCTAAAAGCATGATCGTTGCCAGAGCAGCTGTCTGGCTTCTGTGCCAGTGGCAATAAATAGCACCATTTGAGCATGATCGTTATCAACGTCGCCCTCCTGGCACTTGTGCCGTTGGCACGTGAAAAGACATTCGAACGAGATCATTGCCAGTGCCCCTGGACTGGCTCCTGAGCAGGTGGCAATACACCATTCTGAGTGTGGCCATTGTCAGTACCATCTGACTGACCTTCGTACCGGTGGCATGTAAAAGCACCCACATCACTCTCTGAGTGGTTGGTGTTAGGAAGGGCATCCAGCTGTAGAAACTCTGCCAAATCAGATTGGAGCCTGGTGTAACCACCTGGTTCACCAGTCCTCAGTCAAATCGTCCAACCCATGCTAGCATGGAAAGCGGACGTTAAACGATGATGATAATGATGATGTAGATCATATATATAGTAGATCATATAATTAGCTGAATGAACTGACCCCGGTACTTTTTATTTTTAAGCCTGAAACTTATTCTATCAGTCTCTTTTGTCGAACTACGAAGTTATAAGAATGTACTAAACACACCAACACCAGTTGTCAAGCAGTGGAGGTGGGAACAAACACAGACACAAAATCACGCACAGATTTGTATATGGTGTGTTTACATTCTTATAACTTAGTAGTTTGGCAAAAGAGATTGATAGAATCAATATCAAGCTTTAAAAAGTGCTGGGGTTGATTCATTCAACTAAAAGTTCTTCAATGCAGTGCCCCAGCATGGCCGCAGTCTAATGACTGAAACAAGTAAAAGAAGAAAAGAATGATGTGTGTGTGTGTATGTGTGTGGATATCACATGACTGTTGTATGCAAGCAAGTCTTCCAGTCGTCCATGAAAAACATGTCTTTCCATGTGAAAATATTACCTTGCTTGGAAACAGGTGAGGATTGGTGACAGGAAGGGCATCCAGCTTTAGAAAAATATGCCTCAGCAAATTCCATTGAGCCATACAAGCATAGTGGAATATTGGTCATTAAATTATGCTGATGGATATGAGATCTGAATATGATTTAGCTGTTATCTCTAGCAAAGTAAGCAGCCTCTTAGTGGCTCCTTTGTTGATACTTCACAGCAGTTGTTTATGATAAGTGCAAGTCATACTAAATATCTCTCGACAGAAATACTGAGTCAGAACTTCGCTCTTTGCAAAATAATTTACACCATTTACGCTGCTATTTATCTTTTCATTAAATACTTACCTCAGACTTCACACCTTTATATCATGTTGGTGATGTTTATAAGTTGACTAAATTGATTTATGAAAGTTACGAAACATACTCCATATTTATTTTCTTATCACAGCTTTGGCATCTTTTGAAGTAGAGTTTATCATATTTGGGATTTCTTGCATTCCTGCAATTATTCCTTGTCTGGGAATATAGAATAGCATTAAGATAACATGGCAGAAGAATGAAAGGCAACAGATTGCATGTTCATGTGTGTGTATGCACGTGAGAGCATGTGTGTTTATATGTGGTGTGATGGTGTGAGAGCATAGTATAAGTGAAATTGTGTGTGTGTATGTGTGTGTGTGTGTATGTATGAGTGTATGTGTGTGATGATAAGTTACTTGCAAGATTTTTATAGGGATTCATTGTACAGTGTGTATGTGTGTGTGCATATATATGTGTGCGTGTTTATATATGTATACATATATATATATATATATATATATATATATATATATATATATATATATATATATATATACACACACACACACCTACATTCATACATAATCTTAAATATATATTTACATATGCATATGTCAATGTACCTCTTTGTGTGTGTGTGTGTGTGTGTGTGTGTTGGTGTGTCTGTCCATCATTCCGGTAGTAATGTTTCTCCAGAACCAATATAGGTTAACTTTATTGATAATATGTAATATGCGAAATATAAAAAAGGAATATATGTGTCATGTTAAAATTTTGCTATTTTTATATATACTTTCATGCAGGCACAAAAACACTCATCTATATACACATAGTTACATGTGCACACACATGCATGTCTACTCATATGCATATGAATATTCCATTTTTATAAACGTATACAAGTATATATTTGTGTAGAGAAACATATAGCTGTTATGTGTATGTGTGTGTGTGTATGTATATATATATATATATATATATATATATATATATATATATATATATATATATATATATATATATGTATATATATATATATGTACATAAGTAGCTACATTTTTACAATGACTTATATTCATGTGTTATTCTTTATAATTTGTATTTTGTATTGCAATTATTAAATAATGGCTCCATTGATTACAGGTTTCCAAGATGTCAATCACTGGTCAATGGTTCATTGCATTTCTGATGATGAGAATGACAAGGGGATATCTGTGTAACTAGGGGCAGAGTATGTATCACAAGGAGCTGCATTAGAAATACATTCTTTTTCCATGTCTTTTGCTAATGTCTACTTACATCTGTTACTGATACACTGATATACCTTGAAAAATGCATACAGAAAGGACATGCATACATATTAGGTATGACTGTGTCATTGAGAAGTCCACTTCATAATCACATGGTTTCAAGTTCCATCACACTGTAAGGTACCTTATATATA
>NC_068981.1:161735921-161746952 GCF_001194135.2 Octopus bimaculoides
TCTTGCTATTTTGGTAGCGATTACATGCTTATCTCATCAACACATTGTGGAGATATCATCATATGAACATATATATATATATATATATATGTATAACTATGGAAGACTAGAGGGATTATTATTTGTATGGACTTAAAGATTGGTCGCTATTTAGTATATAATTTAGTTATTGTAGGTTTACTATTAATGCTGATACAGACGTACATATATTTATGTGTTTCTTGTTGTAGTTTAATTTTAAAGTTAGTGTTTAATCCTGCCTATATTTGGTTGAATACTGTTGTACATAGGGTAAATGTGTTTGAAAGTTGTGTGTTTTGTTTTTTGGTATGTTTGTTCCCAAACAGCACTTCTTTTAGTGCTGTTGATACTGCTGGATTGAATAGTACTGCCCAGGTGTCAAAACCATAATGATATCCGTGCAGCAGCTGATGATGGAGGTATGCTGGAGTGTTGGCATGGCTGTTTTTGTATATGTGGAATAGTGATATAACACATCCGTTTAATACATACTTATGCTAACTGTGGAAGGAGCCTGTGGAAGGAGTATACCCAAGAAGACATGAGATGAGGTGGTGAAGCGTGATCTTCAAATGTTAGGCCTCATGGAAGCGATGACTAGTGACAGAGGCCGTTGATGATATGCTGTCTTGGGAAGACTCATTAAACCAAGTGAAATTGTAGTCATGACCATTGCTGGTGTCATGTAAACAGGACCCATGAGATTGTAATTGTGGTCGTTGCTGGTAGCATGATCTTGAAAATGATCTTCAAATGTTGAGCCCCAGGAATGCGATGACAAGTGACCGAGACCTTGGTCATATGCTGTGCTTGAGAAAACTCGTCAAGCGAAGTGAAACCATAGTCGTGGCTGTTGCCTATGTCATATAAATGGCACCCATGCTATTGGCACATAAATTGCACCTATTACACTCTTGGAGTGGTTGGTGTTAGGAAGGGCATCCAGCTGTAGAAACCATGCCAAATCTGACTGGAACCTGATATAGCTCTCTGGCTTACCAGTCAAACCATCTAAACCATTCCAGCATGGAAAACGGACATAAATTGATGATGATGATATATATTTAAGTGCTACTGAAGAGGCGAATTAACAAAATTATATAATGCTTCAACAAGCAATTGCGTATTCCTTACAGTAATTTGTTGAAACAGGTGTATGTTTTGTAATGCATAAAATACCATATATGTTTTCTGTTTTTTGTTTATAGAAAGTATATCCTTCTCTTCTCTTGGCTTGGCTTTGCAAGCGAAAATTTACAGCAAAAAGCCTTGTACCTCTTCTTTGCTGCTCTTCTATTAGAGTGACCAGAGGAGAGTTAAGTATACAGTGTGATTTAAGGAAGTCAGTAATCCTCCATCTTGGCAATGCGTGTTGCCCAGCATAGCTGTGTTAACAGCTGAGTTGCTTTGATGCTTCTGACCTTCACCTGCTCTACAACCTTGATGTTCAGGACAAAGTCACTTGAGTTGACGTTGAGGGTGATGCAAAGGCAGCACTGATGGAATTGCTCAAGGAATTGTAAGTGGAAAATGATTCTGAGCTGTACAAAGGGTGTGGTTTGAACAACAGCTCTGTACACACTGATCATGATCTGTTTTTTCAGATGGTTATTGTTCCAGCCTTTTTTGTATGATGTAGTGAATGCACTATTTGCCTTGACTAGTTTGTTATTGACTTCTTTCTCAATTTTGGCATCTGATGAGTAGGCGTACTCTAGGTAGGTGAACTGTTTGACTCTCTTTAGTCCAGTCTTCCTGATGGTGTTGTGAGGTGGGTAATATTCTTGCTGTGGTGTGGATTGATGGAAGATTTTTGTTTTCTTTAAACTAACTTCTAAGCCAAAGTGCCTGGCAAAGCAAGAGGTAATGCATTGCAGGCCTGTCTCTGTGTGGGAAGTTAGGGCAGCAGTATCTGGCTATTTGCAACATGAGTGACTGAAAAGTCACTGTTATTCTATATATATCATTGGCAGTGATATTTGGCTGGTATGTGACAAGCAGATGCCTACCACTGAAGAAGTGCAGTATGCTAAAATCACATGATCAGACAGTTCTGGCACTCACACCAGATGATTCTCATCTGTTAACGTAATATGTCTGTGCTCTTAGCACCATACATCCATATGAGAAGATCTCTCAGGGTGAGTGATACAGTAGTTGGTATTCTAATAATACATCTTCGTTAAATAAGAGATAAAAATTGCCACGCACGCACGCACGCACGCACACACACACACACACACACACACACACACACACACACACACATGAAAGGATTTTTTTTAGTTACCTTCTACCAAATCTACTCATAAAGCTTTAGTTGGACCAAGGCTACAGTAGAAGACATTTGTCAATGGTGCTGCCATGCAGTGGAACTGAACCTAAAACTACAATGTTTTGAGGTGAGTTTCTTAACTACACAGTCATGCTTGCATCTTGTAAAATCTGAAAGGAATTAACTAAAGCACCAAAATATCAGATGATACAGAAATTCTACAAATCCATAACACACTACACACTCATCCTTATAAAAATAAGAAGGAAAAAAAAACTAAATAAATAAAACACACACACACACACACATATACCAAGCCAAATTACCCTGTAACCCCCCCCCCCAAAAAAAAATGTACTTCAATAGCCAAATAGTTTCTATTGATATCCAGACACACAGTAATGAATTCTATTGATTGATCTTTTGACTGTCTTTATAGCTATCAATCATTGTATTGTATTTGATATTATCCAAATAGATACTGCTGCTTGTGGTTTTGTTTGCAATTGGTTTCATTTCTTTTCAATGTTTTCATTCTTTTTCTTAAAACCCTTTTAATACCAACCTGCCTGTGACTGCCTGGTTCTTTAATACAACCTTCTTGTTTTAAAGCAATCTAAATTAAAGCCTTCCATTGAGATTTCATGTCAATTATGTCTCAAACATCAGCTTAATTATGACTAAGTTATTTTATGAAATTCTTCATTATCGAAATTTATTTAAACAAATAGAATATATTACTTCATGAATTTTGTAACAAAAGTGTGAAAGAAGGATCTAGAATCAGATGTTCTTTTCTCTGAATCCTTGCTGCTCAAACGCAGTATGGCTCAAGATATGTAGAATTTCTAAGCTTTCTACTATAGGTTTTTGCAGTCGTTTTCATATGTTTGTCATTCAATTTAATAATCAGGTCATTCAAAGTTGCGCAAAAATTATCGCCATGAAGTTAGATATTCAAATTCATTTTTCAATCATTCAGTTTTGCACTTTGGTCAAATAATGTAGCATCTACATCATTCAAATTAAAATGCCCGCCGGGATCATTCAAGTGAGTCAGAATGTAAGGTAGTGTCTTTTTAAGCCCATGTCTTTTCTATATTTTCTTTTATTTTTGCATAAATACATGTATTTATTATTAAAGACATCATGAAATCGCATTCCAGTCTTTTCAATATTTTTAAAGAAACTCACAATTACAACAGTTGCTCATTTTCTTTGATTTTGAATACATTATGTTGTGATATGTGTTCTTCCTTTACATAATATGTCTTGTTGGGAAAAGTATATATTTCTTTGATTTTGCATTCTTTCATTCATTGAGGAAAGGGTGCTATGCACACTAAAATAATAATTGATTTACATTTTTGATAAGGAGAGTTTGTTTCTAGGAGTTAGGTCTGGGTGTCTCTATACCAACAAACACAATTTTCTGGAGTGATAGCGTTGATGTTACACTTTGCAACCTGTTGTATGATATGTGCTTGCCATTCTTCCATGGTCTTGTCAGCTTCTTCTGCAGCTGCCCAGTTGCCAACCTTTTGCTACAACTCATTTCGAGTGAGGTCCCACTTGACAGCCGCCTTAAAGGCAGAATGTACCAAGAAACAGCAAGTAGAGAGGCAGGAGTTTCAGATGGAACGTAGGTTGGTGTCAGCTGGGAGCTCAGCACAAATGTGTGACCACGCGCTGTCATAGATCAAGTAGATGAATTCAACCACTGGGAACATGTTGGCACATGCTCCAACTGTTTCCGCCAAGAACTCCTCGAAAGAGTTTCATGTAATTGTATTGTTCACAACAGAGTGGTGAACCAGGCCAATTTCTCCCGACACCATGAAAGTAACATTGCAATTTTTCCCAAGCTGATGGTTGACAAGGAACGCCTCAAGGGGCTCATCCAAAAGACCACCTGGTCCAAATGTTGTACCCACATTCATCAATGAACACACAATGGTCAATGACTCCCTCTTCTATGAACCTATGTGCATACTCATAATGCTTTTCCAGAGTTTTTGGGGCATTTCCTGCATCTGGGACGTTTTTGGATAACTTCATAGTTATCAACATCCCATCTAGAGCCCATGAGATTGCAGACATGGAAACAGGTAGCTTTCTGGGAAATATTGCCTCTAAGTTCCTCTTCATCGGTTGAAGGGTTGCGAGTGGTTTGGCATTAATAATCACCTGAAGCCTGGCTCACATTTCCTCACCAAACTTAACATGGTGGGCACCTCTTCTAGACTACTTGTGACACCCCCCAGACTGTAAGTAGGTCACTACTATGAACTGGGCAGTACTTCTTTTAATAACAAGTGTGTCTGTCAGTTACAGGTAATCAGTTTGATGCCCCTCAAATGTGTCAACCAGCCTTGCCCTATCTTCATCCAATATACACATGTACCTTAAGCGTGGCTCCATGATTACAAGTTGGTGTAAGAGAAAGAGATATAAAATGCAACTGATACCAACCGGTTATGAATGTTGCAATGAAAAAGACTCTCATGAACAGAAGAATCACGTAATTTATTTCTTCCTTGTAGCTTTTACAACATAATAAAATTTGCATGACAAAACATGTCATTTAAATTTGTCATTTTTAGCATTCACTTCTTAGAATGTGAGTAAAAACACACATATAACATTTGTGCTAAATTGAATAAACTTATTCCAAACTTGAATGCTCACATGCGAATTTGAAGGCTTGAAAAGACACTTCCTCACATTCCGACTAATTTGAATGCTCTTGATGGGCATTTTAATTTGAATGATATGAATGCTAAATTCTTTGACCGAAGTGCAAAATTGAATGGTCATAAAACGAATTTGAATGACCAACTTCATGGTGCTAATTTTTTTCATAACTTTAAATGACCTGAATATCAAACTGAATGACAAACGTATGCAAATGACTGCAAAAACCTATATTGTTGCAAATTAGTATAGAATGCATTATGGCTGGTTCAGTTTGTGTTGGCCCTTTTTAAGCAAAGCTAGAATCAAATATGTTCTGGTTGTTACCAGCTCATCTTTTATTCAGATGCAATATATCAAGAATTGCATTATTTAGTATAACTTTTTTTTTTTTAAATGGTAAGGTGTGATTTGAAGTGAGATTTGACAATTAAACATACATCACATACACACACACACAAACACACACACACACACACACACACACACACACACACACACACACACACACACACACACACACACACACACACACACACACGACTATTGTCATCTTTTTAATGTTCACTTTTCCATGCCTGCAAGGAATTTGTCAAAGCAGATTTTCTATGGTTGGATGTCTTTCTTGTCACCAAATCTTACTTGTTTCCAAGCATGGTAATATCTTCTCATGGTTGGACGTTTTCCATGGGAGACTGTAAATGGAAAACATGGCCTGCCTGATGATGATGATGATGCTTGTTTACAACTGTGATTTCAAAACAAGGCTAAACACACATTCATGTTTTTTTTTTAATAGGCTTAAGTTTGCTAAGACACAAGAGAGTACCCCATCTTTTGCAGACCATCTGAAACTGGTGAGTTTAGTATACTTCATGTGTAGCATGAACATTTGAAAGTTGATGTCTCTGGATAAAATAATGGCAAAGAATGATTCCAGAAGCTTTTTAGTTTTGAGGAAAAAAGATTGGGTAAAATTGTGATGCAATATAAAACCAGATCTTATAAAGCTGAAAATTTATAATCTCAAATATTCAGTCTGGTTTTGTACTAGTTCTGTCATTTTGGTAAAATGATTATGTTAAGTTTACTTTTGATACTGAAATGTTTCAGTGTCCTTGATAATCTTTATATATCTCGTCTTCTTCACATGAAAAGATGCCTCATTATGATGATCCATGCCATCATAACAAACACAAGACTGACCTGCTAGAAACATCCGCAAAACCTCCTTCAATTGTCTTAGTAAAAGAAAGCATTGTACAGGCACAGGAGTGGCTGTGTGGTAAGTAGCTTGCTTACCAACCACATGGTTCCGGGTTCATTCCCACTGCGTCCACCTTGGGCAAGTGTCTTCTACTATAGCCTCGGGCCGACCAAAGCCTTGTGAGTGTATTTGGTAGACGGAAACTGAAAGAAGTCCGTTGTATATATATGTATATGTATATATATATGTGTGTGTTTTTGTGTCTATGTTTGTTCCCCCAACATCGGTTGACAACCTATGCTGGTGTGTTTACCTCCCCATAACTTAGCCATTCGGCAAAAGAGACCGATAGAATAAGTCCTGGGGTCGATTTGCTCGACTAAAGGCAGTGCTCCAGCATGGCCACAGTCAAATTACTGAAACAAGTAAAAGAGTAAAAGAGTCGTTTTTGATACACAAACAGATAAGGTGGTCACTGCTGGACATCTATGATCATATAGGTCTGTTCATTTAGAATTTACTAGGGGACTAAACAACAATGACAACAACAATGATGACAATGATAACCACAACATCAGCAACAACAAGCACAGTGAGAAATGCCTTGCTGTAGAGCATCCAGTAAACACTGAAGTAAACTCGAAAATCTCCTGCTGCTTAGTTTATTCAATGTGTTGAAATGCCAAACCAATTTGCTATTCATTAACTTGCACTAGCTCCAAAGAACAATCCTACCAATTTAGAATTTCTTGGATACAAGCTGGATTATAGTTTCTTGTATTTTCAGTATGTAATTATGTAGCTCTACCTTATCTTTTGCTATTAAATATATAAATGCATCTAAATAAAGTAAAGAAAAATCAGAGGCCGTCACTGTATTTTATCAAATTTGTTTCTTAAGATT
The DNA here is from genome assembly GCF_001194135.2 of Octopus bimaculoides. NCBI lineage: Eukaryota > Metazoa > Mollusca > Cephalopoda > Octopoda > Octopodidae > Octopus > Octopus bimaculoides. Next base: position 161,743,023 of record NC_068981.1, read on the forward strand.
GATTAAATGTTTACACTGGAACTTTAGAAATAATAATTTTGCAGCAAAGAAAAAAAAAAAGATAAATAAATTAGACTGTGGAGGATGAGGATAATGATATTGTGGATGAAGAGAGATGAGGAAAGCTCCTGTGACCTTTGCATCTTCCTTACCAAACTGTTGAAGTCAATGTGGTTGATGTTCGGAGTGAACTTCTGAAGATCATCATCATCATCATCATCATCGTCGTCGTCATCATCATCATCATCATCATCATCATCGTCGTCGTCGTCGTTGTCGTCGTCATCGTCGTAATCATCATCATCATCATCATCATCATCTTCATCATCATCATCATCTTCATCTCATCATCATTGTTTTTAACGTTCATTTTTTCACTCTTGCATAGGTCGGATGGAATTTGTTGAGACTGATCTTCTATGGTTGGATGCCCTTCCTGTCACAAACCCTCATCTGCTTCCAAGTAAAGCATAGTAATTTTCCCCCATTACCAGATTTATTTTTCACAAAATATTGGAAACAAAGGACACTTCTTGCATGACTGTGATACTTGTTTACAACCATCATGTGATGTCAAGGCAAGGAAACAGTATCACACACACACACACACACACACACACACACACACACATGATGGACCTCTTTCAGTTTCTCTCTACCAAATCCACTCATAAAGTATTGGTCAGCCTAGGGCTAACCAAGATGCCATGCAGTGGAACTGAACCTGAAACCACAGACTCGGGAAGCAAACTTCTTACTACACAGCCATACCTATACCATTCTTGCACCTTGATGTCTATAGGAAAATGGTTAAATGTGAGGAAATTGAGAGGATTGCAGATATGTGGAGGAAGGATTGAAAAAAGTGTTTAGTATAGAATCTGGTGACGGAAGCACAGTATTATAACAAGAAACTGAGAAGCAAACGTACATAAGGGGCTTTGATAGAGGTGCTACATGACCATTGCATTGCATACCCTCCTAGACAGGTTAGATTCATGTAGTTGATGTTCAGCTCTAGCATTTGTAGGTTCACATCATCATTTAATGATTTAATGTGTGTTTTCTATGCTGGCATGAACTGGATGGTTTGTCAGGAGCTGGTGAGTCAGAGAACTGTACCAAGTTCCAATGTCTGCTTTGGCATGGTTTCTATGATTGCAGAAACCATTTTACAAAGTGTATTCGGATTTTTATGTTGCAGTGTCATCACCAAGTAACTCACAAGGCAACCCCACCCCTCAACTGAGGGTGAGTAATGTTGGGGGAGGTAGTTTTATATCTAGTGGTAGCAGGTTAAAGTATGGTAGGGAGACAGACACAAGTGTCTTGATGTAGGGGAAAGATATGCTGTAAAACCATGCAGTCTACCTTTTACTAGAGGTAGACTGCATGATGTATGTGTGTAAACAGCCATGCTACATAGCAGTGAAACATGGGTTGTGACAACTGAGGACATGCGTAAGCTTGCAAGGAATGAAGCTAGTATGCTCCGCTGGATGTGTAATATCAGTGTGCATATATGACAGAGTGTAAGTGCCCTGAGAGAAAAGTTGGATTTAAGAAGCATCAGATGTGGTGTGCAAGAGAGACAACTGCACTGGTATGGTCATGTGTTGTGTATGGATGGGGAAAGCAGTGTGAAAAGTGTCACACCCTAGCATCAGAGGGAACCTGTGGAAGAGGTAGACCTATGAAGATCTGGGATGAGGTGATGAAGCACAACCTTCAAACGTTGGGCTTCATGGAAGCGATGCCAAGTGAGCAAGACCTTTGGAGATAAGCTGTGCGTGAGAAGACCTGGCAAACCATGTGAGACAGTAACTGTGGCCTATGTCAGTGCAGCATAACCAGCCCATTTAAAAGTACCCTTCAATCATTGGGCAATAAACTGAGCTTGCGAAGACCTGTTGAGGCAAGTGATGTCATTATCATGGCTGATGACAGTACCATCTGATTGGCACCTGTGCCAGTGACATGTAAAAAGCACCATTTGAGCGTGGTTGATGCCAGTGCTGCCTGACTGGTCCCATGCTGGTGGCATGTAAAAAGCACCATTCCAGTGCGATCGTTGCCAGTGCTGCTTGACTTGCTCCTGTGCTGGTGGCACATAAAAAGCACCATTTGAATGTGGTTGATGCCAGTGCCGCCTGACTGGTCTTGTACTGACGGCATGTAAAAAGTACCATTCAAGTATGGTTGATACCAGTACTGCCTGACTGGCCCTCATGCTAGTGGCACATAAAAAGCACCCACTACACTCTCAGAATGGTTGATGTTAGGAAGGACATCCAGCTGTAGACACTTTGCCAGATCAGACTGGAGCCTGGTGCAGCCATCTTGCTTGCCAGCTCTCAGTCAAACTGTCCAACCCATGTCAACATGGAAAGTGGATGGTAAATGACAACGATGATGATGATACACACACACACACACACACACACACACACACACATATCTATATACATATATACATACATATATATATACATACATACATATTGTATCCCTGGGTGACTCTACAGCTTCCAAGACTACAATTGTGTTCGTCTTGGCTTACGAAAAATGACTGAATTGTGGGTGTTAAGCCCCTATTAAGGAGTCTTACTAACCACTTAAGAAGTCAAAATTTTAGGAATATTACTTCATTTGTGTCTAATATCTATGGTTAAAATTTCATGAACAGCAAAAATATATGAATTTTCATGGGGGTTATGGCCTCATTTATGCCCCTTCATTTTCAAACATATACTGCATTACATCTGTCCGTATGGATAGAATATAATTTCCAGATTTCATAAACATCCATTCAGTACTTTTGACTTTGTTTTGGATCATAAAAAATGACTAAAATTTGGGAGTTAAGGCTCCATTAAGGGCAGGGTCTTAGAATCCTCACGAGAAGCAGAAACTTTGGGAATACTTCTTGATTTGTGTGAATTACCTATAGTTGAAATTTCATCAACATTGGAAATTTATGAATATATATATGTGTGTGTGTGTGTGTATAGTGAAGGTGCATGGCTCTGTGGTTAGGGCATCGAGCTTACGATCGAGAAGTTGTGAGTTCGAATCCTGGACTGGGCTGCATGTTGTGTTCTTGAGCAAGACACTTTATTTCACGTTGCTCCACTTCACTCTGCTGTAGAAATGAGTTGCGACGTCACTGGTGCCAAGCTGTATCGGCCTTTGTCTTTCCCTTGAATAACACTGGTGGCGTGGAGAGGGGACGCCAGTATGCATGGGCGACTGCTGGTCTTCCATAAACAAACTTGCCCTGACTTGTACCTTGGAGGGCAACTTTCTAAGTGCAAACCCATGGTCAGTCATGACTGAAGGGGGTCTCGGCTCAGTCTCTCACACACACACACACAGACACACACACACACACACACACACACACACACACACACACCATACTGAGGAACCATCTAAAAAGGCTATATTTAAAAAAAAAACGTCTGGTACTCATATTGTTGGTCTCTTTTGTGGAACTGTTATGCTATGGGGACATAAACAAACCAACACCAGTTGTCAAGCTATGTTAAGGGACAAACACAAAGTCACAAATATATATATATATATGTGTACACATAAACTATGTCTATGTAGATATGTATATACAAGTATGCTTGCGTAAATTTTAATACTATGTATTGTTTTGGTGTTATCATGAGGTATACAGTATACTCTTTTACTTGTTTCAGTCATTTGACTGTGGCCATGCTGGAGCACTGCCTTTAGTCAAGCAAATCAACCCCAGGACTTATTCTTTGTAAGCCTAGTATTTATTCTATCGGTCTCTTTTGCCAAACCGCTAAATTACGGGGACATAAACACCAGCATAGGTTGTCAAGCGATGTTGGGGGGTGCCAAATACAGACACACAAACATACATACATACATACATACATATATATATATATATAT
>NC_068981.1:161746973-161750762 GCF_001194135.2 Octopus bimaculoides
TATATATACATATATACAACGGGCTTCTTTCAGTTTCCGTCTACCAAATCCACTCACAAGGGTTTGGTCAGCCCGAGGCTATAGTAGAAGACACTTGCCGAAGGTGCCATGCAGTGGGACTGAACCCGGAACCATGTGGTTGGTAAGCAAGCTACTTACCACACAGCCACTCCTGCGCCTATGTAAAATATCAATGATCTTCTGAGTTACTTTATTTTCCTCGAGGTATCAATCTCTATAAACCAGTGAAGATCAGCCAAAGAAACACATTGCTACATAGTCAACTTCAATATATTCTAGTCTGGTGAAGATTCTGAATGCGAATTCTGGCTAAGTGGAGTGATTGATAGAACTTTTAAAGTTGAGTTGTTTTATCTCTGTCTGATAAAGAATAATATTTGAGTCGTCAAATTTATAAGTTTCAAGGATGGTTTTTCCCTTTAAGATATTAAAATGCCACCAGAAATACAATAAAAGTTATCTGCAAATATCTTTAGTACAATTTCATCATAATTTGACTAAGAATATGCTTATGCATTGTGCTGTTATTTTTAATGCTATAGTGACCAGCCTGTGGTGGTATAGGTATTCAAACTATTTTGGTATTCTATTACAATACCAAAATAGTTTGAACACTACATTTCTCTAGAATTTATTAAAGCTGTTGCTGTACCAAAGTCTAAGTATTTTGGTTCAATATTATTTCATTCTTGGCAATATCACATTAATTCCTCCCACACCATATTTCAACTTTAACTGTTGTTAGGCCGTTATGAGGTACACATACTTTTACTGGGCCAGAATGGTGAGAAAATATTGGGAAAATGCATTTGGTATAGATCTCTCAATTTATCCATCTCTTACTTGTTTCAATCATTAGACTGCAGCCATGCTGGGGCAACACCTTGAAGGATTTAGTCAAATAAATTGACACCCAGTACTTTTTGTTTTTCAAGTTTGGCACTTATTCTATCGGTCTCTTTTTGCCAAACTGCTAAGTTATGAGAACATAAACAAAGCAACACTGGTTGCCAAGTGGTGGTGGGGACAATCATAAGCACACATATGCACATGTGCACATGCACACACATATCATCATCATCATCATCATTTAATGTCTGTTCTCCACATGTTGAGTTCTTTCAATTTCTGTCTACTAAATCCACTCACAAGCTTTGGTCAGCCCAAGGCTCTAGTAGAAGGTACTTGCCCAAGGTACCACACAATGGGACTAAATCCAGAACCATGTGACTGGGAAGCAAACTTCAAATTACACAGCCACATCTGCACCAGTTTTCCTAATGTACCTTAAACAAGACATATTCACTGGTTATGGCCAAGCTGGGATGCCACCTCCAAGGACATATTTACCAATTATACTGACTATTCTCCTTCCCAATTCTTGTTGTATCAACTGGGACTTATTTTATCCACTTGAGAAAGATGATTTAGCAGTTTAGGTCTGCATGGGATTTGAACTCAGAACATAAATGTTGTAACTAAATTCCTCGAAGTCTTTAATTCTATAAATTATCGTTTCTGCTATCTGTCTACCTTAATTAAATCCTTTTTTTTTTCATATTACTGTTTCTTTTTCTTTTAATTACCATCTACCTGTGCAACTATAAAATATAATGTAGACATCAAATATTTTCATATGATGACAGGCTATAGAGACAAGCACAAAATGTGTGTTCATAGGAGTATAACCTTCTGATGAGAAAAACAAAATGTACCGATAGGAAATTAGATTACATGGAATATATTTTCTTCGTTTTCTCCAAGTGCCAGAATTGGAATCCTGTCATGTCTGCTTGAATGCCCTATCTTGTAATAACAATGAAGGACAGGTTATAAATCAAAATGTGACTTTCACACTTCCTGTTAGCTATCAAAGCAACAGTAAGATAGAAAGTTATGAAAATTGAAGCTGGCCTTCCGACATTATGCCAATGTCCAGAACATTCTACTGCATTCTACCATCATCCATTCTGCCTGTTAATCGTCGCTAACCATAGCCAAATATATCATTAAAGAGCACTGAGTATAAACGAGAATATCATATTGCTAATATCATAGAATAGAACACTACATTTTTTTATATGTATTTATATACTGCCACTTGATATGTGTGTATGCATGTGTATGTGAGTAAGAATGTAAGTGTATATGTGTGCAAATACAAGCATACATCATACATAGACACGTATTTCCATACATTCTCTCTCACACTCACTGCTACAAATACACACATCTAAACCATAGTAGTAAGACAGAAGTTGAAGAGCATGGTGAAGTTTGGATTGATAGATTGTGCAGAAAGAGAAAAATTTAAAGGAAGAGATAACATATATCAAAGGTGAGAGCAGCGAATTCCCAAAATTCTTCAGAATTAACATTTCAAGAATATTCCAAGGAAGAATGATTGGTAATAGTATTCATGGAGTTTTGAGATTATGTTGATGTGGTTACCATAGTAAAGGTTCCATATTTCAATGTGAGTCAAAGTGGCAGAATTGCTTTATCTTAGATGAACTTGGGATTTGAACCTTCTGGGAAGAACTGTATTGTGGATAAGTTTGGGAGAGCAGTTTGCATTCTACTCAGAATAGGGGTCTTCACTGGAATCAGTATCGGCACCAACATCACCATAGTCATCATCATCATCATTTTTTGTTTAGTACCAGGTCAATTAGACCGAGCTGATCTATGGTCAAAAGAGTTATGACCATAACTGTCTCATTTTCAGTAGCATCACGTATTTTATTAACAATCAGCAGAAGTTACAAAATGACTCAAGGGCCAAGGGTTTCATGTGTTGGCATTTACCTAGGACTAAGTTATCTCATTTGTCCTCCATTTGCTATGTTTCTTAGATAATAAGTATCTAGTTTGAGGAAAATATAGCTGGCTGCTATTTCTAGCTGGTCAGGTGATTAAGTAGAGGCTCCCGTCTGTGCCCAATTGAACATTTGGTTGTTGCTGTTGCTGTTGTTGTTTAGCCCCCAGGCCAACTTTGACTGATCACAATTACAAGGAAAGACTTTCCAGTTATGACAATTGCATTTTCTTTTTCAAACACATAATCTTGACTGCATTAACTAATGTCATCATCATCATTTTGGGGTTGGACAAAATTTTGTTGAGGCTGATTTTCTACAGCTGGATGCCCTTCCTGTTGCTAACCCTCACCAGTTTCAAAGTAAAGTAACATTTCCCTGTAATCAGACATGTTTTCATAGAAGATTTGGAATGAAGGACACAGTTTGAATGATGGCGACATTTGTATACAACAACCAAGGCAATGACACACACACACACACACACACACATATATTCATATATAAAATGTACGAGGCATTTTTTGTCAGATGACTGAAACTAAGAGGTATGTACTCTGAGTATATACTTGGTTTGGTACACCCCTAAAATTCCAATATAAACTGCAGTTGAATATGTGATTTTGAAATTGCCTTTCTAAAGCAGCTAGAAATGGCTTCCCCTTGAGCAGGTGTGTATAGATTAAAAGAGAAATGAAGAAGATAACAATTTGGTAACATTTGACAAGGTCATTTAATTTAGCTATATAATATGATATAATGCAATACAAAGGTGTATATAGAGATTATATACACCTTTGTATTGTATTATATCATATCATTATATAGGTAAATTAAATGTCCTTGTCAAGTCTTACTAAATTGCTTGCCTCTTCATTTTTGTTTTAATCTATATTCATATGTACATATATGTATGTATATATATATATATATATATATATATATATAT
>NC_068981.1:161750978-161753500 GCF_001194135.2 Octopus bimaculoides
TATATATATACATGCACATATATATATATCTATATATATATATATATACTACACTCTCGGAGTGGTTGGCGTTAGGAAGGGTATCCAGCTGTAGAAACTCTGCCAAATCAGATTGGAGCTTGGTGTAGCCATCTGGTTTCACCAGTCCTCAGTCAAATCGTCCAACCCATGCTAGCATGAAAAGCGGATGCTAAACGATGATGATGATGATGATATATATATATATATATATATATATATATGACAAGTTTCTTTTAGTTTTTAAATAATAATAATGAAATTATTGTGTATAGTGCTCAGGTGCACTACAACATAAATCCCTTCACAAGGCTTTGGCCAGTATGGGGTTATAGTAGAAGTCACCTGCTGAATGTACCATGCTGTGGGAATGAACCTGGAACCATGTGATTGGGAAGCAGACTTCTTACCACACAGCCACATCTTGTTTTAGTTTGTAATATTGGTTTTAAATTTTGGCACAAGGCCAGCAACTTCAGGGAAGGGGTGAGTTAATTACCCTGACACTCCACTCCCCCACCAATGATCAGCTGGTATTTATTTTATCAGCCCTGAAAGGACAAAAGGCAAAGTTGACCTCAGTGGAATTTGAGCTCAGAACATAAGACAGATGAAATACTGCTAAGCATTTTGCCTGGCATGTCAACGATTCTGCCAAATTCTCACCTTTTTTTAGTTTGTATTATTTTTATAAGAGTGAGAGCAGTAAGCTGGCAGAATCGTCAGCATACCAAGAAAAATGCCTTGCAGCATTTCATCCATCTTTACACTATGAATTCAATTTCCACTGAGGTTCACCTTATCTTTCGTCCTTTCAGGGTCGATAAACTAAGTACAAGTTGAACACTGGGGTTCAATGTAATTGACTTATCCCCTTCCCTGAAATTTCTGGCCTTGTGCCAAAATTTGAAATCAATATTATTATTATAGGCGCAGAAGTGGCTGTGTGGTAAGTAGCTTGCTTACCAACCACATGGTTCTGGGTTCAGTCCCACTGCATGGTACCTTGGGCAAGTGTCTTCTACTATAGCCTCGGGCCGACCAAAATCTTGTGAGTAGATTTGGTAGACGGAAACTGAAAGAAGCCCGTCGTATATATGTGTATATATATATATATATATATATATATATATATATATATATATATATATGTTTGTGTGTCTGTGTTTGTCCCCCCAGCATCGTTTGACAATCGATGCTGGTGTGATTACGTTCCGTAACTTAGTGGTTCGGCAAAAGAGACCGATAGAATAAGTACTAGGCTTACAAAGAATAAGTCCTGGGGTCGATTTGCTCGACTAAAGGCGGTGCTCCAGCATGGCCACAGTCTTATGACTGAAACAAGTAAAAGAGCAAAAGAGATAGTGTTATCATGTGAAATCTATAACCTGCTCACTGATACCTGAGTAGAAATATCTTTGTCTGTCTTCCTGCCTGCCTGTTTACCTTCTCACCCATTTGCACACGTATACATACCCATATCCGTGCATGTGCCTGTGTATCTGTGCACTGAAGCATAAAATTTTAGTTCATCTATAGCAATTTTCGCATTAAGTTTTCCAAAGAAAATCTGCCAACCTTAACAGATAACAGTAAATATAAGAATGGCAAAACAGCTTCAATGATCAAGAATGTTAATTGTTGCATGAAAATTTCATGCTTAGTTGATAAATTCCCTTCAGAAGCTCACATCACAACAGTTTTCTGGGCTGTTGCCTTTATTGATCATGTGACACAGGTTGTGAAAGATGACATTTTTTGTCGTTTTTCTAAAATTCCACATGTTATGTCTTATATTTTGCCTGTCTGTTCATTACCATCTTGATGGCATGTTATTAGAATGGTTTTAATTAGTTGGTCAATGTACAGGGTTGACCAAAAGTCACCTGACAGTAAATCAAAACTCTTTTAATTCCAAGATTAAAACAAAAAATTATTTTATATGGGACTTTGGTAATAAATAGGCAAATGTTGAAAAAAAAAATTTTTTAAATGGTGATTTTAACTCACAGCATTCAATTATTAAACTTTCATAATTGGAATGAATACATAAAAGTGAACATTAAGTATTTATGGAATTTTGATTTAGTGTTCGGTGACTTTGGCCAACCCTGTATATGTGTGCGTGTGTATATAAATATATATGTATGTGTATATATATATGTGTATATATATGTGTGTATATGTGTGTGTGTGTATGTATGTATGTATGTATGTATGCATGCATGCATGCATGCATGTATGTATGTATGTATGTATGTATGTATGTATGTATGTATGTTAAATTCAAATTACGATAAACGTAAACAAACAAACGAAGTTTGCTTTTAGAAGCGTTGAGATGTCTTAGAAAGTTACAGAAGTGATTTTAAATTCTCAAACACAGGATAATGCTAATAATATAGCCTAAACAGGATAAGCTACCCCTATTTTGCAGAAAAAAGTGTAGGCGGCCAGCTATGTATGTATGTATGTATGTATGTATGCATGCATGTATGTATGTA
>NC_068981.1:161753510-161756626 GCF_001194135.2 Octopus bimaculoides
ATGTGTATATATTTGTATATATGTGTGTTTATATATGTATATATATGTGTGTGTATACGAGGTGGTATCAAATTGTTCTAAGACTAGTTATGTTTAATAAAAAATAACTTTTGTACCTAAGTTTTAACATCATTGCCTTCAAAATATTCACCTTCTACAGCAATACACTGGTCCCAGCGTTCCTGCCACTTTTGGAATCCAGTCTGGAAGTCGTTTTCTGTGAGTTGATTACTATGCGTAGGGTGGAGGTGCAATGGCCCAGTCGTTAGGGCATCGGACTCGCGGTCATAGGATCGCGGTTTCGATTCCCAGATTGGGCGGTGTGAGTGTTTATTGAGCGAAAACACCTAAAAGCTCCATGGGGCTCCGGCAGGGGATGGTGGCGAACCCTGCTGTACTCTTCCACCACAACTTTCTCTCACTCTTATTTCCTGTTTCTGTTGTGCCTGTAATTCAAAGGGTCAGCCTTGTCACACTGTGTCACGCTGAATATCCCCGAGAACTACGTTAAGGGTACACGTGTCTGTGGAGTGCTCAGCCACTTGCACGTTAATTTCACGAGCAGGCTGTTCCATTGATCGGATCAACTGGAACCCTCGACGTCGTAAGCGATGGAGTGCCAACAACAACAACAACTATGTGTAGGGTGTGGTTGAGAAAGACACCAACCACTCTGCTGGAAACACCAAGGCCAAGCTAGTGACCAAGATGAAGGAGGTGTTTGAAGATCTCAGGAACACAGTAAGAATTCATGCACCAGGTTCCAGGGCCTGAGAGCAGCTACTTTGAGTATACAGCTATCTGCCTGCCACAATCTAGTTACTATTTACTCTTTTACTTGTTTCAGTCATTTGACTGTGGCCATGCTGGATCACCGCCTTTAGTCGAGCAAATTGACCCCAGGACTTATTCTTTGTAAGCCTAGTACTTATTCTATCAGTCTCTTTTGCCGAACCGCTAAGTTACGGGGATGTAAACACACCAACATTGGTTGTCAAGCGATGTCAGGGGGACAAACATAGACACACAAACACACATATATATATACATATACATATATATACGACGGACTTCTTTCAGTTTCTGTCTACCAAATCCACTCACAAGGCTTTGGTTGGCCCTGAGGCTATAGTAGAAGACACTTGCCCAAGGTACCACACAGTGGGACTGAACCCGGAACCATGTAGTTGGCAAGCAAGCTACTTACCACACAGCCACTTCTGTGCCTGTTGATAATTTTTATTTTTTTTGATTTTTTAAAAATACTTTTCTCTCTCAGAGAATCTTTGTCTTCCATGTTACTTGGTAACCCTTGGTAACCCTGCAGTGTTGCGTGCCACACAAAAAGCAGCCAGTTCACACTGCAAAGTGGTTGGCATTTGGAAGGGCATCCAACTTTAAAAACCATGCTGAAACTATGCTTATGCCACATGAAAACTCTCTCTCCACCCTGCTGGGTGCTTGGTGGTTGGTGTTAGGAAGAGCTGTAAAGAACCATGCCAAAACTGACCTTACCTATGCTTGTGCCACGTAAAAAGCACTCTGTCCACCTTGCTGGGTGGTTAGTGTCCAGAAAAGTTACCAGCTGTAAAAACCATGCCTAAACTGACCTCACCTGTGCTTAAGCCATATGAAAAGCACTCCGACCACCCTGCTGGGTGGTTGGTGTTAGGAAGAGCATCCAGCTGTAAAAACTCTGTCATAACTAACCTCACCGGTGCTTGTGCCACATAGAAAGCATTCTGTCCACCCGGTTGGGTGGTTGGTGTTAACAAAAGCATCCACCTGTAAAAACCGTGACAAAAGTTAGGAAGACCATCCAGCTGAAAAAAACCTAGCCAGCTCCTGTCAAGCCGTCCAACCCATGCCAGCATGGAAGGTGGATCTTAAATGATGATGATGATGATGAGGAGGAGGAGGAGGAAGAGGAGGGGGGGAGAAGATGGACAGGGATATTGTGTTTTCTTTTCCCATTATGCAAACTGTCAAATTTAACCTGAACATCTCCTATGCTAGTCATGGTGGAGGTGATTCCATTGGCAGAGACATTGTATAGGGTCGAGTGGACCCTTTCTTGTCTGCGAGAATCTGTATGGATATCAGAGTACATTTGTTTTTGTGTTGTGTATGTGTGTGTGTGTGTGTGCGTGTGTGTGTGTGTGTATGTGTAAATGTTGTTGCACAGTCTTTATGATGTTGAGCAATAATACTCTGTGTGTGTGTGTGTGTGTGTGTGTGTGTGTGTGTGTGTGTAATTCATGGTTGCACACACTTTATAGTTTTGAGCAATCATCCGTGTGTTTGGGGGGTGTGTCTTTGTGCTTTTGTTGTTGCTACTGTCGTAGTGTTTATTTATGTATTCATTTTAGTGCTTATTTTTCTGTCAGTTGGGTTAAATATAAGCTGGCAGTGGCAACAATAGATAAAAGTAAATGGATATGTGTGGGTGTGAGTGGTGAATGTGTATGCTTTGTTGTAGTTTGTCATTTATAGTTTATTCAATTGCAATGATGCCTTTGTCTGTGCATGTCTGTGTGTGTGTGTGTGTGTGTATGTTTGGTGTGTGTATGTGTGTGTGTGTGTTTGATGTGTGTGTATGTGTGTGTAGTTGGAGTTTGGTGTGTGTTTGGTGCAGATGTGTCATGTAGGTGTGTGTTTGATGTGTGTATGTGTGTATGTGTATTTGGCGTTGGTGTATGTGTGTATGTTTGGTGTGAACATGTGTTTGGTGTATATGTGTGTGTGTGTGTGCGTGTGCGTGTGTTTGGTGTGTGTATGTGTGTATGTGTGTATGTGTGTATGTGTGTGTATGTGAGGGTGTGTCTATTCATACTCTCTTTTACTTTTTTACTTGTTTCAGTCATTTGACTACGGCCATGCTGGAGCACCGCTTTTAGTCGAGCAAATCGACCCCGGGACTTATTCGTTGTAAGCCTAGTACTTATTCTATCGGTCTCTTTCTTCGAACCGCTAAGTGATGGGGACGTAAACACACCAGCATCGGTTGTCAAGCAATGCTAGGGGGTCAAACACAGACACACAAACACACACACACACACACACGCACACACACACACACACACACACACATATATATATATATATATATATATGAC
>NC_068981.1:161756636-161759526 GCF_001194135.2 Octopus bimaculoides
CACACCAGCATCGGTTGTCAAGCAATGCTAGGGGGTCAAACACAGACACACAAACACACACACACACACACACGCACACACACACACACACACACACACATATATATATATATATATATATATGACGGGCTTCATTCAGTTTCTGTCTACCAAATCCACTCACAAGGCTTTGGCCGGCCCGAGGCTATAGTAGAAAACACTTGCCCAAGATGCCACACAGTGGGACTGAACCCAGAGCCATGTGGTTGGTAAGCAAGCTACTTACCACACAGCCACTCCTTAAGTTCTAGATATTTTTCACATATATATAAACATGTACCAATATACTCATACACTCATAGATACAAATACATATTACAGCTCTACATGCGCACACACACACACACACACACACACACATACACATTTCCCCTCTGTCTCCGTATTTCTCATTTGATTGTTTTATTCGAAATGGGACTACAATGAGGCTAAATTGTTATCATTACAATATTGTTATTACTATTATTTATCCCTGGGATTAGGGTTGATGCTCTTACCCCACTCGTTCTTTCTGCTGAATTCAGTGCCCTTTGTTATGTAGATGGATTCAGTAATTTATCAGAAGGACAAAACCTAAAAGTGAATGAATAGCATTTTTTCTCACCTTGTTTACTGATTAAAATGTAAAAGGTTACCCAAAATTTTAATTAAGTTTGTTTAAATTTGAAATGTAGTGAAGAGCGGATCAGATCTTTAGAAGTATAGTGACAACTCCTGACATGTTCCAGCCTTGTTAGACCTCTTCAGCAAAGCGTTATCTAACTATCACTGCAAACCTTAGATGGATAGAGAATGTATATGATTTCTGTGAATGGAAAGAGATACATTCATGGTTGCATGGTCAAAAAGCTTGCTTCTCAGCTATGTAGCCTTAGGATGAATCCCATTGTGTGGAACCTGGGGCAAGTGTCTTCTACTTCAACTCCAGGCTGGTCAAAGCCTTTTGAGTGGATTTGGTAGACGGAAACTGAAAGAAGCTTGTAGTTTATATGTGTGTTTGTGTGCATGTGTATGTGTGTGTGTGTGTGTGTGTGTGAGAGAAGAGAGAGAATGAGACAGAGAGAGAGTGAGAGAGAAAGTTACCATCTCTATGCTTTGCATGATAGTTATAAGTGTGTGTTACTGTCATACAACACTGACGTTCATTTCCAATCTTCTATGGAAGCATGTTGGGCCATAGGGAAATATTCTTTTCTACTCTAGGCACAAGGCCCAAAATTTTTGGGGAGGGGGCCAGTCGATTAGATCGACCCCAGTACACAACTGGTACTTAATCTATTGACTCCAAAAGTATGAAAGGCGAAGTCGACTTCGGCAGAATTTGAACTCAGAACGTAAAGACAGACGAAATACTGCTAAACATTTTGCCTGGTGTGCTAACGTTTCTGCCAGCTCGCCGCCTTTGCCATAGGGAAATATTACCTTACTTGGAAACGGGTGAGGATTAATAAGAAGAGCATCTAGCCATAGAAAATCTGTCTCCACAAATTCCATCTGACCCATGCAAGCATAGAAAAGTAGACGTTAAAATCCTTTTACACAAAGCCTGAAATTTGTGCGGGAGGGGTAAGTCGATTTTATTGACCCCACTGCTCAACTAGCACTTATTTTATTGACCCCCAAAAGGATGAAAGGCAAAGTTGACCTCGGTAGGATTTGAATTCAGAACATAAGGATGGACGAAATGCTGCTAAGCATTTTGCTTGGCATGCTAATGATTCTACCAGCTCACCACCTTTAACCCGTTAGTGCTCACATTATTCTGCCAAAATTGATGCTTTTTTATCCACTTTGTTTTGAACTAATCATGCATTATCTTGTAGCTATGAGATTTTGATGAGGTAGCTGCTAATTTTTAAAACAATATTGTAGGGTTGGTGTGAGAGACCAGATCTGGCCAGTTCTAACATTAAACAGGCAGGATACTTTTGGCCGGATATGGCCGGTTTAAATGCTAAAGGGTTAAAGTAGCTGTTAAAATAACGATGATGACAATGACAATGATGATAGTGAACACAGAGGCATTAGAGATTTTAAAAGTGGCTAGAGCAAAAATACCTTGGGATGCCTATTGAAACCTCGGTAGCATAGCACAAGCATACTTGTAGCAAGCCAAGAGATTTTGATTAATTAGATATGAAATGCAGTGGAGAATGTGTGTGATCTTTAGCAGTAGATATAGACTGATTGTGGTGATACTACAAATGAAATCAGATAAGCTATGAGTGATAAACTGCAATAAAACATGTAGACATGTCCACACCTACACCGTGTCTACTGTTATGTAGTGTCACTGCCAGTAACTTAAATCTAACACAGTTGACAGGTCAATAAACAATAGCAGGAAACAACAAAAGCAACTGCAATGAGAAAACATCAGCAATGAAACTCACACATATACACGTACATAGACACAGACGCAAACACACGGAAGCGCTCCATTGAAAAGATGCAACACCACTAAAATCAAACCCACACATGCACAACACGAATATAATAATCACATATTCACAAATACATACACATACTTGCACATGCAGTCTCTCACCTCCCACCACCATCACTAAGTACATAGTGACCAGGCAGAGTCTGAAATCAGTCACGGAGAAGTCGTTATAAAGGCTGCAGACGTGAATTAAAGACTTTGACAAATGAATCAATTAACAAAGATGTGATCTGCAACAAATACACGTATTTTTATTGGCAGAATAATCCTCCTCAAACCTAACAATAACTGTTTCAACATACGATTTAACATCACGAATCCTGTGAAACAAAAAACGCAAAAAACGTAAAGTACATGTATGCAAGTTTATATATATATATATATATATATATATATATATATATA
>NC_068981.1:161759960-161766357 GCF_001194135.2 Octopus bimaculoides
TAATAGTAAGAAAACAAAAGAATGAAAGAGACTTCAATATTATGTAAATAGAGGAATTTATCTGTAATATAATATGTGACAATTATTCGGTTGCCATAATAAAACTCTGAGTTTCGGATGTCTGGGTGGAAACCTGCTCCGGCATCTCTTCAGTTATCGAGGCAATCAAAATAATCTATGAAAATAACCATTAAACAAAGGGAAATTACTATGTAACTGACCGTTATTAAGACAAAAGAGATATTAGAATGACCGTTAAATAAGGGAAAAAACTGAAGGGGAGGACATAAAAAATAAAGGAGTAAAAATGCTCATAGCAATCGTGTATGCACGCATGTACATACAAATGCGCGCACGCACACCCACGTGCATCTACCTATATGCATATGCTCACTCACACTCGCATGAAACACACACATATGCACCCACACATACACCAATAGATACACATATATATGCAATCATGCATGTACATGTATACATATCCATACACAGGCACGCACACACACACACATACACGCACACACATGTGCATATACCCATACGCGCACAGTTATATTCTAATACATGTCTAAAAGTACGCACATGCTATATGCTTACTCACACTCGTGTGGAACACATGCATGTACACCCATTATATATGCAACTATACACATGTACATATACGCGTACATATATACATACCCGCACACACACACATGCATGATGTACACATGTATATCCGCACACACGTGCGCACACACACATATGTGAACATACCCATACATGCACATTTATATTCAAATGCATGTCTAAAATACGTGCATGCTATATATGCATATGCTCACTCACACTCGCGTGGAACACTCACATGTACACCCACATATATATGCAACCATACACATGTACATACACATGTACATATATACATACCCGCACACATACACACACACACACACACACGTGCACAAAAAAGTTCATATACATATCTATGTATGCACATGCACAAGAAAAATGCAGAGTGAAAGGTAAAATACAGAAAAAATACAGTAAAAATATATAAAGCAATAAAAATATAAAAATTATCTCTATAAATATGTAAAAAATATGTAAAAGATATATTAAAAAAATATGTAAAAAATATGTATGTGTATGTGCATGTGTGTGTGTGTGTACATGTGTGTGCAGATATACATATGTATACATCGTGCGTGCGTGTACTTGTGTGCAGGTATGTATATATGTACATGTGTATGGTTGCATATATATGTGGGTGTACATACATGTGTTCCACGCAAGTGTGAGTTAGTATATAGCATGTGCATATTTTTTTGTGTATCTGATTATAACTGTGTGTGTATGGGTATGTGCATGTGTGTGTGTGTGTGTATGTGCATGCCTGTGTGTGGATATGTGTACATGTACATGCATGGTTGCATATATATGTGCATCTATTGGCGTATGTGTGTTTCATGCGAGTGTGAGTGAGCATATGCATATAGGCACATGTACGTGGGTGTGTGTGTTGTGCCTGTGTATGTATGTACATGCGTGCATACGCGATTGCTATGAGCATTTTTACTCCTTTATTTTTTACTTCCTCCCCTTTGGTTTTTTTCCCCTTATTCAATGGTCATTCTAATAGCTCTTTTGTCTTAATAACGGTCGATTACATATTAATTTCCCTTTGTTTAATGGTCATTTTCATAGCATATTTTGATTGCCTCGATAACTGAAGAGATGCCGGAGCAGGTTTCCGCCCCGACATCTGAAACTCGGAGTCTTATTATGGCAACCAAATAATTGTCACATATTATATTACAGATATATATATATAGGCGCAGGAGTAGCTGTGTGGTAAGTAGCTTGCTTACCAACCACATGGTGTGTTTATGTTCCCATCACATAGCGGTTTGGCAAAAGAGAGAACGATAGAATAAGTACTAGGCTTACAAAGAATAAGTCCCAGGGTCGATTAGCTAGACCAAATGTGGTGCTCCAGCATGGCTGCAGTCAAAAGAATATATAAAAGTGTCTGTGCGGTGCCATGTAAAAGCACCTGTGCTGTGCCACATAAAAACGCCCATACAGTCCCACATGAAAGTGCTTGTGCAGTGCCACATTAAAAGCACCCAGCACACTCTGTAAAGTGGTTGACATTAGGAGGGGCATCCAGCTGTAGAAACCATACTAAATCAGAATGGAGCCTGGTGCAGCTCCCCAGCATGCCAGCTCTGGTCAAACCATCTAATCCTCGCCAGCATGGAAAACAGACGTTAAGTGATGATGATGTACTGTACTATTTTTAGACTAGTACCCAGGAACTAAGACAATTATTAGTGAACTTTTGTAGTAACTGGAGAAGCAAAAGCCTAACAGAAAACTCTTTTAGAGTTTAACAGCAGGGTATATCAACATAAAAATTCTCTCAGATAATGTAACAAAGAAAATATTAACAACAACAACAGAAGAAAAAAATGTGAGTCTACAGTCATCACATTTCCTATTCTGGACAGAGTCACGATTCAAAACTGTGTAATTTGTTTTCAATATAATGTCATAAAACACACTCCTTCACACTGGTCTGGTAATAAACAGATTTATTCTTGTCATGCAGATACATTAGGAAATGCATTATCCCTTTTTGTGGCAACAAATGCAGCACTATTGATGACACACATTGTGTGACATGCCATCATCTTTCTTATGTTTCTCTAACTACTGTAAAAGTCCATTGAAGATTGCTCACTGTATCCAAAATCCCTGAAATTATGTATGAAACTAATGGCATGAAATTGAACAGTATTAAGTTTATAAATACTCATTACCTGAGAGAAATATATCTCATGGTACAATTAAATAAAAGATACAGTTGACCAATGAGAAGCTATTCTATTGACTCTCATTTGTACCATCATTGAGAAGAAACTGACATTAAGCTCCAAAATGCTGCTGATGATTGAGGATGTTATTTCACAAGAGCATACTTCATTTTCTCTAACTTAATCGGATAATCATTTAAGATAGACACTGAAATTACAAGCACAATGTTAAGTGTACATTACACCTATGTTATATCTGGATCAATGGATACCTTTATAAAAGTAACATATGTATGTAAAATAGCTGGAGAACTTTCATAAAGAAAACCTCTGTACTTCATTCTCCTCATTAATTAATGTAATAATTTGATAAACTTTGAAGTTATTCTCAAGAAAGGTCTTATTAAAGGCGTTACCTCTTTCCACTACCACAACCAGATTAAGACCTGTAGAGTCCCTAAGCACTTAAAAGATTTTGGTGCTTCCATATATATGTAATTCAAAATATAAACAATAATAAACTACAAAATAAATTTTTATTTTTTTCAAAATGAAACAAAAGTAACAATAAGATGGAAAATGATGTTTATTTTTGTTCACTTCCACTTTATATTTGAAAAATTTTCTCCTATTTTTTTTTTATTGCGAAGTCTTTGATTAGATCCTCACTATGATACCATGACCACTTTGGAATTATATTTCCAATCATATAAACCACTTCGAATGTTATTTTAACAAGTTTAAAGTGATTTCTTTTGTGCTGTAAACCATTTACCATTTCTGTGGTGTTGCACTTACCCTGATGCCTTAAGCATGTACTTATCTTGATTAACGGTTAATCCAACACTGTCCACAACACACAAACTTAACCTTAGTTTATAGATTTGCTTTGCATCACCTTCCCGCTATTTGTAAATGCTATCCTGAATACTAAGTATAAAGTCTTGTTATTGTCACCTTTGTTTGTTATGTTACTTGGATTTTGGTGTACTCCAGTCAACTGGTGATCCTTTCATAAATTTTTCTTTGAATGTTTCCCCAGCACAACATAGCCAGTGAAGTTACTAGTTTATTTTAATACAGCAACATACTATCTATTTTCTGAGTATATATGTATACCTCTGTTTTAGCTTACTCCTACCAACTTCAATTTTATAGGTTATTATTCAGCTTAATTGATGTAACATGCTGCTTATATGCATATTTGATGATTTTAATTTTAATCAATGCTGTTGCATCAACCTTTTACTTCTTTTTATATCCCTTATATTTTTTTGTGCATAACTAGTTTTTTTTTATGAAATAGATATTGCAAATAGCAATTATTGTCTTATTACAATCTCCTATTTTTGCATGACTATTTCGCTTATCATTTATATCCCATCTATTTTCATACATGCAATTTTTCTTTAAAGATTGTATTTGCAATCAACCCTAAGCTTGTCTCTGAAAGGTTGCTGAGTGATGAAGTGCAACAAATGGTGCAAGACTAGTGAACAACTTATGTTGGAGTTATCAATATAGCAGTGGCCATGATATTTGAGACAGAAGTCAAGAAAAAAAAAGGTAAAATCAAGGTAAGTCCCCATCAAGAAAATAGGTCTTTGTAAAGAAATGACAGCTGATAAGTCAGATAAAGATAGGAATATCAGTATGTCAATGGCAATTAGAAAAATTAGGGAGTTAGCTGATAAGTTAAGAACAATTGCTGAAAAATTAGATGTTGAAATAAAAGTAGAAGAAATCCTAGATCAAAGGCTTGAAAGGGAAAATATCAGGTCATCCCATAAGCTGAATACATCATTTCCATTACACATATTTAAGTTGAGAGGCACAAGCACTTACACATACATGTACACCCATGACGGAAACTTCTACCTACCAAATTCAATCACAAGGCTTCGGTTGGCCCAAAGCTGTAGCAGAAGACACTTGCCTAAGGTGCCACTAGTTGTCAAGGTAATGGGGTGGAGACAAACACAAATCCCCCCCCCCATTTTTATGAAAAGCTTCCACACAGTTTCTGTCTACCAAGTTCCCTCACAAAGCATTGGTCAGCCCAAGACTATAGCAGAAGACACGTGCCCAAGGTGCCATGTTGGGGGACTAAATTCAAAACCACAAGGTTGAAAAGTGAGCTTCCTAACCACGCAGCCATGCCTGCACCTATTTGCTTGATTTTTCTTTTCAAATTCTATTTATTACTTTTCTGTTATTGTCCATCCTTATTTTGATTTAATCTGAATCAGCATTCTTTCAAAAATGATCTTTCTTATGGCTACAATTACATTCTACACATTTTTTCCCTTGTTCAATATTTCATTCTTCCTCTATTCAATCTCATGGTCAAAATTTTCAGACTCAGGCTTTCTTTCGAATAAATTTGAAGAACTTTCAATCGCTGTATTTATTGCTATTAGAATTTTCAATGTTTTTCTAGTATAGAGTCTTGTTTCTCTCAAAATTATTTACTACACATTTTTCGTACATGTGTCCACAATCAATCTGTCTCTTATAGAATTTGTAAAGTCTACCAATTTCTGAATTTTATTTTTCTGCAACAAAATGGTATTACTCATTCCACTCATTTGATAGAAACTGAAAAAATTTTATATCTCAACATCACAAGAATTCTCTCCCTCAAAATTTGTTACCAATTTTTGTATGACTTCAAAAAATTTACATTTCGCATCATCAAAGCATTAGCCAATTTAAACATTTTTACCACCAGTTCCAGTGATAAAATATTTCAATTTTACATCTTCATTGGTAAATCTATTTTTAATTCAGAATAAGTCTCCATGCTGATCACAAAAATCTTTTGATATGAGAATGCTGGAAACTTTTTTTTCCTATGAAATAACCCAAACTTGCCTAGATATTCCTTCAGCCAATGTAATATCATAATTTCATAATTTTTAAACAAATGACTTCAAAAAAAATATTCTTCTAAAAATTAAAAACTTTTCACCATTTTTTTTTTCCTTTTTTCAAAACCTGTAGCTAATTTTTGTGGAAAAGTTTTCATATCTACCTTTTTTTTCTCAAAGTCTTCAGTGCTACATTTTTCAAGCTAACTTCATCTAGTTCCCACTTTTTTGTTGTGTTTATTTCTTAGTTACAGTACAATCTGGAGTGCAAATAAAATAAAAGCAAATTCTATGATTATTGACAGGAAGATATAATAAAAAATTGTTTTCAAATTTTTCCACAAGGGCAGCCATTTTGGGGGAGAGGATTAGTCGATTACATCAACCCCAGTATTTCACTGGTACTTAATTTATTAGGATATAATAACAAGAATTAAGCAATGAATCTCAGTAATTAGTTGATGTCATTGTACAACATTTCAGCTAAAGAGTGGAACCCTTTGCCAAAATAATCATGTTTTATTATACCAAAAAGTTTGATTGCCAAACACATGGTCTCAAGTTCAGTTATACTGTGTGGCAACTTTGGGCAAAAATCTTCTACTATAGCATCCAGGCAACCAAAGCTTTGTCAGTGAATTTGATAGATGGAAACTGAAAGCCTGTCCATCGTGTGTGTGTGTGTGTGTGTGTGTGTGTGTGTGTGTGTGTGTGTGTGTGTGTGTG
>NC_068981.1:161766488-161772114 GCF_001194135.2 Octopus bimaculoides
TGTGTGTGCGTGTGTGTGTGTGTGTGTGTGTGTGTGTGTGTGTGTGTGTGTGTGCACGTTACTGTCTCCTTGTTGTCGTGTGATGTCATGCAAGCGGTAGTCTTTCATCCTCAATCTTCTATGACAACACATCTGGTCTTGTGGAATATTACCTTTCTTGGAAACAGGCGAGGGTTGGTAACAGGAAGGGCATCTGGCTATAGAAAATCTGCCTCATCAAATTCTGTCTGACCCATGAAAGCATGGAAATGTAGAAGTTAAACTATGATGATTATAAGAGTATATCTTTCCATTCACCCTGCTCAATTTATGTACCAACCCACAAGTGATATCAACTATTGCTACATATTGTAGGGCTAAACAAGTAACTGTCATTAGTTGAACCATGGCTGAGGAGATGAATAATCTCTGAAATATTTCAATGTTATGTAAATTAACTTGTGATAAGTATTCTATAGCTTCCATTTGTGATATATTTGTAGTCTATTCTTCCTGTTATTTTAAAATTCACACACACACATATTCAAATTAAATACAACTGTAAAGTCACAATAAAGTATGTGAGAATTGGGTGTCTATATTACACACTTTGCTATATTAGTACAAAATGTATGCATGGATGTGTGAATGATTTTGTTTTACCTCTCATCTTCACATGTGTATACTGACTGTAAACAAAAGCCTTGCCAGTCAAGACTAATGGCGTTGTTCATTTGCAGTCTACTGCAAAAGCATATGCAGGCTACATGGCATGTCATGACAGGTTGCATGCTGAATATCCACAAAAGCTTCACCATTCATGCAAACCATGTCATTTGTTTACAGTCTTCCATGAAAGGATGTCTGAACTGTTTGTTGTTCAATAGTTTGTGGTATTTATTGTCCTGCATAGAAACAGGTACGAGATATCAGAAATGATATCTGGCCACAGAAAGCTTGCCTCAAATAATCTCAGCTGATCAATCCAAGCATGTAAAACTAGACCTTAAAGCAGTGTTTCTCAACTGGGGTTCCCTGGAACCCTAAGGTTCCACAAAAGGTTCCTACGGGTTCCGTGAGAAAGAGTGCAATAAGCTAATGCTAATTTCATGATTGTAATATTACTATACGGAGGCACAATGGCCCAGTGGTTAGCGCAGTGGACTCATGGTCGGAGGATCGTGGTTTTGATTCCCAGACTGGGCGTTGTGAGTGTTTATTGAGCGAAAACACCTAAGCTCCCCAAGGCTCCAGCAGGGGGTGATGTTGAATCCTGTTGTATTCTTTCGCCCCAACTTTCTCTCACTCTTTCTTCCTGTTTCTTGAGTAACGCTGCGATGGACTGGCATCCCATCTAGCTGGGGGGAACACATACGCCATAGAAACTGGGAAACCAGGCCCATGAGCCTGGCTAGGCTTTGAAAGGGTGATGTTTATCGTTTTTTTTTAATATTACTATACATGCACAACATATTATTGGTTATTGTAACATTCTTTTCTACTCTAGGCACAAGGCCTGAAATTTTTGGGGAGGGGGCCAGTCAGTTAAATCAACTCCAGTACTGGTACTTAATTTATCAACTCTGAGAGGATGAAAGGCAAATTCCACATCGGTGGAATTTGAACTCAGAACCTAAAGACAGATGAAATGCCGCTAAGCATTTCACCCAGCATGCTAACATTTCTGCCAGCTTGCTGCCTTATTGGTTATTGTAATATTGTAATATTGTAATATTGACATCATTCTATCTAACCTGTTATGTTATCAAAAAAGGTATAACAACCATTGGGGCTCTATTTAGTGCTGTCTGTAATTTATGGACACCCTATATATATATATATATATATATATATATATATATATATATCTTACCTCTGTTGGTGACAAAGGGTGAGAGGTAGGTGACAAAGGTAGACTGTGTGTGACGCATGTGTATGAACAGCCATGTTACATGGCAGTGAAACATGGGCTGTGACTGCTGAAGACATGCATAAGCTTGCAAGGAATGAAGCCAGTATGCTCTGCTGGATGTGTAATGTCAGTGTGCATCCATGACAGAGTGTAAGTGCCTTGAGAGAAAAGTTGGATCTAAGAAGCATCAGTTGTGGTGTGCAAGGGAGGCAACTGCGTTGGTATGGTCATGTGGTGAGTGTAAACCATTTACACTTGTACATGCACACTGACTTTGTACATCTAGCAAAGCATACTGGCTTCTTTTATTTCAAGCCTTCACATTCCTTTGCAGTTACAGCCCCTATTTTGCTGTCATGTAGCACAGCTGTCTGTACACAGGTATCATACAATCATCTAATTTCACGCTGAGGGAGAGCCCCTTTGTCACCAACAAAGGTAATAGCTCTCTGAACTTTGCCCAACTGGCTGCATTTTCTCCTCACCACTACTTCACAGCTAGTGTTAGTTCGTTTACATCTCCTTACATCCTGTACATATACAACATGCTTCCATCTAGTTTCCACCATCCAGATTCACTCACAAGGCATTGGTTGACCCAAAGCTATAGTAGAAGACATTTTCTCCAGCTGCCATGCACAGGAATTGAACCCAAGACTGCATAGTTGAAAAGAGGGTTTCTCAACCATACAGCCTTTTTTTCCCAATGATTCTTCTATATATCGAAACCTTTCTTTTTCATATATCTTACAACATAATAAAACCATTCTTATTTGTTATTTAACATTACACCACAAATGTGAACAAGTGTTAAAACCTATTGTATGTTCAGTGACTGCCTGCTTTGTCACTATATATATTTATAAATATGATTTTATTTTTCTGAACACTCTCTCCTGCAAAGTGTAAACCACATATTTCCTGTTTGTTGCTCACTAATGTAATTCCTCTCGCTTCATAAAAATAGTTTCTGTTTGCTTTTTATTATTTTGTTTTATTTGTTATTTGTAAATAATTTTTTTCTTTTTCTTTCCCTTTCGCTTTTTCTTTTTGTTTGTTTGTTTGGGTGTGTAGAATTTTAACTGTGTCCTTTTAACGTTTATTGAGAAGTTGTGTATATTTATTGAGAGACGGGTTGAGAAGGTTTTGAAGCGTTAATGGATTCAGGACTGTTATCGTTCAACACTAAACATAAAGGACTAAATATGATAAATCATGTCATGTGTGTGTGTGTGTGTGTGTGTGTGTGTGTGTGTGTGTGTGTGTGTGCATGCATGCATGTGTATGTGTATTTGTCTATATATCTATAGGTATACACAACACACATAATGTGTGTGTGTGTGTGCAGGAGTACTTGTTTCAATCATTGGACTGCGGCCATACAGGGGCACTACTTTGAAGGATCTTAGTTGAACAAATTGACCCTAGTGCTTATGTCATTTAAAAAAAAAATCTTGTCCTTATTCTTCTGGTTGCTTTTGCTGAATCACCAAGTTATGGGGATGTAAACAAACCAACACAGCTGTTGTCTGTTGGGTGCGTATGTGTGTGCATTAAACAAAGATACAAAGACACACACACGTGCACACATACTGGTGCTGCATAAACGCACCCGTGCCAGTGACACATAAGAAACATCCAGCAGAGTCTATTAAGTGGTTGACATTAGAAAGGGCAACCAGCTGTAGAAACCATGCCACAACAGACAGTTGTAGTCTGGACAGCTCCCTGCTAGCTAGCTCCATGTCAAATCATCCAACCCATGTCAGCATGGAAAGAGGACGCTAAACGATGATGATCATACACACACAAGTCCACACACACACACAAAATTTCTGTCAACTAAATTCACTCACAGAGCATTTGTTGAGACACAGGGCTGGAGCAGAGGGCATCTTCCCAAAGTTCCACATAGAAGGATCAAACCCAGGACCATGTAATCATGTAATTTCAAAGCAAGCTTCTCAACCATACAGCCATGCCGGTACCTGAAATATTGGTCTCAAATTTTAGCTCAAGGCCAGTAATTTCAGGAAAGGAAGTAAGCTGATTACATCACCTCCAGTGCCCAACCAGTACTTAATTTATCGACCCCGAAAGGATGAAAGGCAAAGTTGATACTAGCAGAATTTGAATTCAGAATGTAAAGACTGATGAAACAACACTAGGCATTTTGTCCAACATGCTGCTGATTCTGATAGATTTCCATCTTAATAATAATAATAATGGTTTCAGATTTTTCCACAAGGGCAGCCATTTTGGGGGAGGAGATGAATCAATTACATCGATCCCAGTGTTGAACTGGTACTTAATTTATTGACCCTGAAACGATGAAAGGCAAAGTAACTTCGAGAGAATTTGAACTCAGAATGTAGCGGCAGGCAAAATACTGCTAAGCACATCTTTCTCAGCACATCTCAACCCTTTGAAACACTATCCGAATCTACCATGTTGAAATCTGCTGCCGTCCTCAATTGCTTAGCACCAAAATGCGGACATATGTATATATTTGTGTCCTTGTGTTTAGTGTTTGTCTCCCCCACCCCATCACCACTTGACAACTGATACTGGTGTGTTTACATCCCTGTAACTTAGCAATTTGGCAAAAGAAACCAGTAGAATAAGTACTAGGCTTAAAAAATAAGTCCTGGGATCGATTGTTTGACTAAAACCCTGATGGCACTGCTCCAGTATGGCCACATTCAGATCACTGAAACAAGTAAAAAAATAAAAGAATATGTGTGTGTGTGTGTGTGTGTGTGTGTGTGTGTGTGTGTGTGTGTGCATATGTGTACAGTGTGAATTGAGATACATAAATTTATTACACACATTGCATATGTGACAGTGTGTGATTGGTTTAAGCATCTCCTGCATCACTGTACACATGTATTTGCATGTGTGGGATATTCTGTGTAATTCATGTAACACTGTATGCCTACGCACATATGCACATACACATACATATGCATACACACATGCATAAGTATATAGTTGTGGAGAGTATTGTTGTTTGAGTCAGAAACTCAATGAACAGTATAATTTGGTTTTACCAAGAGTGCGTGCATGTTTGTTAGAGAAAGAGAGAGAAGGAGAAAGAAAAAAGTGAAAGAGAGATAGAATGACAGAGAATTCTGTGCATCTCATAAAACATTGCACACAGACGTATGTGTGTATGTTTGCTCTATGTTTTTTTTTATTCACCCCTCTTACACATTTATCTGATGTCATATTTGTTTCCAGGTCTTTGCCAAATCCATGGTTTTCATCTGTCAATCTGTCATTGATGTTTTTTGGGTTATTTATCTGTATACATACTTCCATATCCATAGATAATGTACACAAACATAAGTGTATACTTACACACACACACACACACGTTTTTTTGGAAGCATTCATACATTGGAACACAAAGATTGTTGGTGGTAAACTCCCATCAAAACTTCTAAATTCAAACACAATTGGTCTGCTACACTTTGGGATGAACAACAAAAATTAGATAGACGTAACTACGTGATAAGAAGTTTGTATCCCAACCATGTGGTTTTGGGTTCAGTCCCACTGTGTGGTACCTTGGGGAAGTGTTTTCAACAACATTCCTTAACTGACCAAAGCCTTGTGAGTGGATTACATGGACAAAATCTGAAAAGAGCTCATTGTGTACATATATAGATGCATGTGTGTGTGTGTGTGTGTGTGTGTGTGTGTGTGTGTGTGTGTGTGTGTGTGTGTGTGTGT
>NC_068981.1:161772292-161776685 GCF_001194135.2 Octopus bimaculoides
GTCATACAAGTGGTGTCTTACCGATCTTCCGTGAAAAGATGTCTAGTCATGGGGAAATATCATCTTGTTTGGAAACAAGAGGGTTGGTGATGATAAGGGCTCCTGATATAGAAACCCTGTTTCAACATATTCTGTCTGACTTGCAGGCTTGGAAAAGTGGACTGTAAGTCGAAAAATAATGAAGTTGATGATGATGATGATGGTGGTGGTGGTGGTGGTGGTGGTGATGATGATGATGGTGGTGATGATGATGGTGGTGGTGGTGGTGGTGGTGTTGGTGGTGGTGATGATGATGATAATAATGATGTGAGTGACAGTTAGCTCCTTAGCAGCTGCAGCCTTATAAACCCATAATCAGTGGCTCATTTAGGTATGTTACTCAGGTGTATTATCCATTGTCATAAATAAGAACCTCTTCCAGGCAAAGAATGAAACCACAGGGTAATATTATCTTCCTTGGAGACAGCTGATAGTCAGCAACATGAAGGGTATCCAACCACAGAAGATCTGCCTCAATGAATTTCATTTGATCCATGCAAGCATGTGAAAGTGGACATCAGAATTATGACAACAACAATGTTGATGATGCTGCTGCTGATGTTGATGATGATAAAAGCTTTTATGTTTAAAATAATGCAATCCAAAATTTTGTCAGTTCCAATTGATGGAACTTTGATTTTAAGATAAAATATCTGCTGTAATGTCTATTTGCTTTTCCTTTTCTTTGTGTGAAAGATTGCTCAAGTTTCACATTTCTAAATGGGTTTTCAACCCAAAATTGGTTTGCAATTTTCATCTAGAAAATACTTTGTTTCTGATTAATTTCATATCAGATTAATGTTGCAGAAGTGAATATTTTATAGTTTAACTTCAGGATTTTCAGTTTGCTAGCATAAAACCGGCTGTGTGGTTAAGAAACCCACTTTGCAACCATGTGGTTTCAGGTTCAGTCCTATTGTATGGCACCTTCAGCAAGTTTTTTTTCCTACTATGGCTCTGGACCAACCAGTGCTTTGTGAGTGAATTTGGTAGATCAAAACTGGAAGCTTGTCAATTTTTCTCCCCTCATCTATTCTTTCTCTAGAAGAGTATATGCTGGAAGCATAAAAGAATTTACCTTCTTATTTTCATGATGTTAACCTAATACGCTGTCTTTTTTTACCTCATCTTTGTGTTATTTACAATATTTGCACTATAACTATAACTATATTATACATATAAGAGAAAGTCCTGTTATTATTCCTACTGTATTTGTGCAACATTGTTCGTTTTTTTCCGTCCTTGTTTTGTATACATTCGCTGCTTTCTTCCAAGGAATCTAATGCTCTTAGTTTAGATTTTCTTTGAGGCTGGCCAGATTGGAGCAATATCGAGAATAACCAGCTGAAATTGCAAGGATAATCTGGATCTCGACTGAGGAAAGAAAACTCCGAATGACATGTCCGTGCTTTCTTTGTATCGTCTATCTGTATGTTTTGTCCCTTTTTTGTATCACCTAAACTGTCTGGATGTTTTGCGTTCTTGTCCCATTCTGTATTATTTATATATATATTATACATATGTACATGTTTTGGCTCAGTTTCCATGGTGGAATGCTCTTCTTTAATGTCAACCACTTTTCAGAATGTACAGAATGCCTTTTACGTGTCACCAACATGAGTGTATCTCATGTGGCACTGGCATGAGGGCCCTCCACATTTTACAGGTGCAGGTGCTTTTTATGTGCTACCAGCACAAGTACCTTTTACATGTCACCAGTATGGGTGCTTCTTATATGTCACTGGCACAAGTAATGTTGAACTTACTTTGACCCACCTTATTGTATCAGCTTCACAAGAATTTGACATTTCATGAAAATATGCTTCAGAATGGAAAGTGGTACTTTATTCTTTTATTCTTTTACTTGTTTCAGTCATTTGACTGCAGCCATGCTGGAGCACCACCTTTAGTTGAACAAATCAATCCCAGGACTTATTCTTTGCAAGCCTAGTACTTATTCTATTGCTCCCTTTTGCTGAACCACTAAGTTACGGGGATGTCAGCACACCAACATCGGTTGTCAAGCAATGGTGTGGGGGGACAAACACAGACACACACACACAAATACACACGCACGCACACACACGCACACACACACACACACACACACACACACACACACACATACCTACCGAACACACGCACACATACATACACATATACACAATGGGCCTCTTTCAGTTTCTTATTTCTTTACTGCCCACAAGGCGCTACACACAGAGGGGACAAACAAGGACAGACAAACGGATTAAGTTGATTATATTGACCCCAGTGCGTAACTGGTACTTATTTAATCGACCCCGAAAGGATGAAAGGCAAAGTCGACCTCGGCGGAATTTGAATTCAGACGAAATACCGCTAAGCATTTCGCCAGGCATGCTAATGTTTCTGCTATCTCGCCGCCTTATCTTTCAGTTTCTGTCTACCAAATCCACTGACAAGGTTTTGGTCAGCCTGAAGCTATAGTAGAAGACACTTGCCCAAGGTACCACGCAGTGGGACTGAACCCAGAACATGTGGTTGAGAAGCAAGTTTCTTACCACACAGCCACTCCTATGTCTTTATCAATGTTTTGCACATTCTTTTTTTTTTCTCCATGAATTTCACCATCAGGCTATTAAGTGTTCTGCCGTTGAACATAATTTTACTTGGTTTTGCAATTTGAAGCCAGTATATGCAATTTGAAGCAAGGAAAGCATTTTTGCTTTTTCATTCAATTCCAGATGCTTTCATGTAAAATATTCTTCACTCAGGATTGTAAAACATAAATGTGTTGCCTAAATTTGTTATGAGTGACAAAAGCAGTATTAGTTCAAAGCAGCAATCTGTGTATCATAGTTAGGCATATTCATGTTTAAAAGCCTGAAAATCTCTTATAGATGTATAATGTTAGCAATATCACTGCTGCTGGTGGATGACTTTTACCTATTACTGATATATTTCTGGGTTTTTTTTCAACACTATACATCTATAGGAGATACTTTCTTGAGACAAATACTACTGCTTAACAGGCTTTCAATGGTGTATATACTTTAAGTATGATACACAAATTGCTATTGTCTAAATATTGCTTTAATTTCACTAGATTTAAGCTGCTGTTATTTTAAACTTTTCCACATTCAACACACATTCCACTTATCACCAGTTCAAGTGATACTGTATACAATACAAGTTTAATCATATTTTTTCTTCTTATTTTTACATGGTTCATCTTGTTGTTTTGATGTTGATTTTGCAACTGAATTTGTCGTAGGCTCAAACTGTATAACACCTTTCTTCATTCATGTGATTTGGGTTCTGCCTATTAACACTTGACATATTGATTGTTTTAATCATTCAGCCATTAGGGATGTAAATAGAGTGTAATTTATTGATTACAGAAAATTATAATTGCCCGAAACATCAATTTCTGCTATGCATACATTAAAAAGTTACTAAACTATTTAATACTAGTATTTTAACAACCATTGTGCATTTGTTGTTTCCTAAACTGAAAGCAATTGAAAATTATTGCATAATATTGACTTGAGTTGCTAAATTTCACCGGTTCAGTAAAATATATCCAGAATTAATATTCTTACATCAAAACTAAGTGCTTGTTATTCAAGCAGAAGATACTGTGAAAATCCTATATAAATTTGTCTGTTAAGTCTGTGTGTAGGTATGTGTGTCAGTAGCATTACTTTCCTTCACCTATGGATATAGTTGTGTATGTATGTGAATATGTATGCGTGTGTGAGAGAGCTGACTGACTGCTGGATGAATGTAAAATGCTGAGTATTGCGAAGGTGGGGGAAGAGCTTTGTGGTGGGGAAAAAGGCATGTCCTAGTGTGTACTTGCATATATTATGTGTGTGTTTGTTTATTGTTTTAACAAGTGATGTGTTAGTCTATATGTGTGTATGTTTTCATTACTTTAGCAGCAGTGTACTTATATCTGTATGCGTACAACCATGGTGTTGTAACTATACTGTGTTTGTTTATACTGATTAAATCAGTGATAAAAATAAACAAAAATACAAGCATTTTTTTTTTCAATAAACAATGTTTCATTACAGTTATATGAACATACATATTTTAAAACACTTCTATACTACATATTTATTTCTTTAAAACACAACCATGGAAACCAGCAATAGCTGATGCAAATCGTTTGGGTTCCAGAGTCTTCAGTTTAAGTAACCATGTGCTAGAGCAGGGGTTTTCAAACTTTTTGACTTGCGGACCCCTTTATATTTCAGGCTTTACCTTAGGGACCCCCCTTATAAACGCTTATGAAATTTATACATAAATATTTGCTTAAAATAACATATATTTTTACATTTATTTATTTAACAGTATTTAACAAATAGGT
>NC_068981.1:161776695-161778833 GCF_001194135.2 Octopus bimaculoides
TACATAAATATTTGCTTAAAATAACATATATTTTTACATTTATTTATTTAACAGTATTTAACAAATAGGTTTATTGTCAATTAAAAGATTTCAATTAAAAAACATATATAAAATCAAATTGCCCATAAAAAGTATTTGCTGTCTACGGACCCCCTGTCATGTCCTTGTGGACCCCCTGTGGTCCGCGGACCACATTTTGAAAACCCCTGTGCTAGAGCACTAGTAGCCTGTCATGTGTGAATATGTGTGTGCATACGCATACATGTTTTTGTTTGTGTTTATCTCCCACTTCCCACTGCCTGACAGCCAATGTTGGTTCATTTACGACCCTGTAACATAGCAGCTTGGCAAAATAGACTGATGGAATACATACTGAACTTTAAAAAGTCCATATGAACTTTAACCAGGGTCCATATGGCTCCTGGGGATCCATATAAGGTTTTGGGGGTGCCATGCAACAAAATAAAAAAGGAGCACTCCGTCGGTTACGACGACGAAGGACCCTGCTGATACAATCAACGGAACAGCCTGCTTGTGAAATTAACGTGCAGGTGACTGAGCAACCCACAGACACGTGTACCCCTAACGTAGTTCTCAGGGAGACTCAGCGTGATATATAGCATGACAAGGCTGGCCCTTTGAAATACAGGTACTACTCATTTTTGCCAGCTGAGTGGACTGGAGCAACGTGAAATAAAGTGCCTTGCTCAAGGACACAACGCGCCGCTGGGAATCAAACTCATGACCTTACGATCGTAAGCCGA
Organism: Octopus bimaculoides; assembly: GCF_001194135.2. Taxonomy (NCBI): domain Eukaryota; kingdom Metazoa; phylum Mollusca; class Cephalopoda; order Octopoda; family Octopodidae; genus Octopus; species Octopus bimaculoides. Next base: position 161,777,460 of record NC_068981.1, read on the forward strand.
ATGCCCTAACTACTAAGCCAGGTGCCTTCACTACGCAACAAAATAGTAAACTGGGAATCCAGAATAGTATTTTAAGGGCCCCTGAAAAAATTTTGCTTTAGATGTATGTATTGCAAGAAACAGCAAGGTTTCTTTCTCTAATATTTTCAATAGTTCAACCTACACAAGTTAATGTGTGAGAAACAAAATAGGAATTTTGAAAGAAGTGTCTATAAAACTAGTTTTTAATCATCGAATGACTATGGGGTGTCTGCCAGAATAAAATAGTAAGCTAAGGGGTCTATAGATAAATAATGGTTGAGAAACCCGGTGCTAAAGATTTGGAGTGCATGAGATGCATCTTTATTCAGGAAGATTCAGGGTCATTGCTCAAGTATATGAAGGAATATGGTTTATAGTTAGGGTGTTTGCACTCATGATCACAAGATCATGGTTTCAATTCACGGACCAGGAGGTGCGTTGTGTTCTTGAGCAAAATACTTCATTCAAGGGGAATGCTGTGATTTCAGTCGCTTCTATGTCATGGAAACCAGGTAACTTTATCCATGATTCCTAGACTTTGAGGCAGTAATACACAGAGGTTGATGATGATGATGATGATCAAATATTTATCTTAACATTTTTGCAGGTTGGATGTTTTCATAAGAAACACCATTCCTCTCATGTGTATTTTGAATTGTCTTGATTGTCTGAAATTCTATCATTAGAATTGATTGAATGATTGACATATCACACCAAGACTAGTCAATCATGAACTTTATAATGTGGCCTTCAAAAATGTTTGGGTTCAGACAGACCCGCCCGCAATTTATATTGTAGTGTGTCACACTCACTCTAAATTAAGTCAAGTCATGTTTCAAATCTCACCCATTTCTCTGTTTCATTAAGATTAAGGTCAAAACTTCAAAAGAAGCAAGAACATTTTTAATGCCAACAGCTTCTTTTATTCAAACATTTTACCTCAAGATATTGAATATAAACGTGTGTGTGAATTTACACACAAATATGTATGTAATGTGTGTGGTGTGTGTGTGTATATACCTTACAAATACATTCCCCTACTTTTAGGTCACTTTAAATAAAACCCTTGATTCAATAGCCCTGTGTACAAACTTTATACTTGGAATGACCAATTTTAGATACTATTGGATTTTACTCATAAATTATTGGAATCTTATATGTATACCATTCTGCCTAAATAATGGATCTACAAATGCAATATCCCTCATATCTCACATCTATTTTCATTCCTCCACTTCACTCTCTGTTTCGTATCTTATCTAAATTAACTATTGCTTAACCATCTTCTCACACTGTCTCTGATGAAGGCATATAATAAATATCCTGGAAACAGCTGTAAGACCTATTTATAAA
>NC_068981.1:161778965-161790938 GCF_001194135.2 Octopus bimaculoides
ATATACATATATATATACAGGGTGTTTCAAAAACTTTGATATCATTTGAGATATAAATATCACAGAAACTACATAGCCAAAGCAAATGAAACTAAACAGGCTTAATGTTGAACAACATAAAATTTATTCCTCCAAATTTGAATGAGAAATTCAAAGGTATGTGGATTCCATGAATGATTTCACAAATGTTCAATATGTGCACATCAAGTCAATAGTCCAGCTCTTCCCAAACATGTTGCAGCATGCCTTGGGTAACAGTTTCCAGTGTGGTAGAGATTCTCCGCTCGAGTTCCTCTAGGTTTGCAGGAAGAGGTGGGGACATAGACCAGGGCCTTCACATAGCCCCAGAGAAAAAATCGCAAGGTGTCAGGTCAGGTGAACGTGGCAGCCATTTCAACAGCACATTGTCTTCATCACCAGCATGCCCGATCCATCTCCCTTGCAGATTGTCATTGAGATAAGCCCACACATTGAGCTTCCAGTTAGGTGGAGCCCTGTCCTGTTGAAAAATGAAGTCTTCATATTCATCTGCAATGAGCTCATCCATTAGCTAGTTCTGAAGCATTTGCAAATAAACATCACTGGTCACATTTCCCTGAAAGAAAAACAGGCCATGAAGATGCTTCTTGGAGATGGAGCAGGACACATTCACTTTTAGTGAGTTCCTCTCATGCTCAACTGTGGCATGGGGATTTTCTTTGCTCCAAATGCGAACATTATGCTTATTGACTTTGCCATTCATATGAAATGTGGCCTCATCACTGAAAACAAGATGTTCTTTGAACTCAGCTTCTTCAAGTTTCTCTTGCATATCAACACAGAATTGTTTGTGTTTTCGCTTGTCATCTGCCGTTATGGCCTGAACGAGCTGCAGCTTGTAGGGTTTCATTAGCAAGCATTTACTCAGGACATGCCAAACTGTTGCTGGAGAAAGCTGGGTTTTCAGACTTGTTCTTCTTATGGACTTCTTGGGGCTTCGCAAGAGTTTTTGGTGAACCCGCTCAACCATCTCTTCCGATGTTAGTAGTCATCCAGATCCTTTTACCCTGCACAGACAGCCTTCCTCTTTTTTGTGCCATGTCCAAATCTGCATCACTTGGATGGCTTGACAGGATCTGGGGAGTACATGGCCATGTTGAGCTCTAATGTCAGCATTGGTATGGCTTTTATGGTTGGATGCCCTTCCTAACACCAATATACATTATATATATATATGTGGCACCTTGGGTGAGTGTCTTCTACTATAGCCATAGGCTGACCAAAGCCGTGTGAGTGGATTTGGAAGGCAGAAACTGAAAGAAACCGGTCATATATATATATGTATATATCTACATATGTGTGTTTTTATGTGTGTTTGTTCCCCACAACCACTTGACATATGGTGTTGGTGTGTTTACATCTTTGTAACTTAGCAGCTCCGCAAAGAGAGATCAATAGAATAAGTACCAAGCTTTAAAGAAAATGCCCTGGGGTCAATTTCATCATCATCATTATTACTTAATGCTGGGATAGGTTGACCAGGGCTGGCAAGGTGGAAGGCTGTACCAGACTCTAGTCTGATTTGGCATGATTTCTACAGCTGGATGCTCTTCCTAACACCAACCACTCCAAGAGTGTAATGGGTGCTTTAATGAGTCACCAGCATGGGTGCCATTTGCATAACACCTGTATCTGCCATGACTATGATTTCACTTGGCTTGGTGGGTCTTCCTTCTCAAGCATGGCATAATGCCAAAGGTCTCGGTCATTTGTCGTTGCCTCTGTGAGGCCCAACACTCGAAAGATGCCTTTTATGTGCCACCGGCATCATTTCCCTTGCCTCCATGAGGCCCAATGCTTGAAAGGTGCTTTTTACATGTCACTACCATGGGTACCAGTTATGTGACACCAGCATCAGCCATGGTTTCATTTGGCAGTATAAGTATGGCATATCGCCAAAGGTCTCAGTCACTAGTCATTACCTCCGTGAGGCCCAACGTTCGAAGATCATGCTTCACTACTTCATCCCATGTCTTCTTGGGTCTACCTCTACCACAGGTTCCCTCCACAGTCAGAGATCGGCACTTCTTTATACAGCTGTCCTCGTTCATACACTCCACATGACCATACCAGTGCAGTCATCCCTCTTGCATACCACATCTGATGCCTCTTATGCCCAACTTTTCTCTCAGGACGCTTACATTCTGTCCAATATGCACACTGACATTGTACATCCAGCGAAGCATACTGGTTTCACTTCTTTCAAGCCTACACACACCCTCAGCTGTCATAGCTTATGTTTCACTGCCATGTAGCATAACAGTTTTCACACAATCATCATACAGTCTACCTTTCACTCTGAGGGAGAAACCCTTTGTTGCCAGCAGGGGTAGGTGCTCTCTGAACTTTGCCCAGCCTAATCTTATTCTCACAGCTATGCTCTCAGAGCATCCACCTCCAAACTAACTTGGTCACCTACATAATGGAAGCTATCTACTACCTCTAGTTTACCCCAACTCACAGTTGATTGAGTCTATTTTCTGTACATTTTCAGTGTTTATTGTACCTGTGCGCCTTCCACACATAAAAACACTATACTCCCAGTTAACCTTCCTCTGATATTGTTGCACCTCTTATGTTTCCATAGTTTGCACTAGGTACATCATATGGATCAAACAGGCCTATCTACCTGAAGGGATTTGTGATTTATCTGCCTTCCTACTTACTAAGACTTTGATTTTTTTGATTAAAACCCTTCAAGGCAGTGCCCCAGCATGGCCACAGCCAAATGGCCAAAACAAGTAAAAAAAACTAAAGAAATATATATATATAGGCGTAGGAGTGGCTGTGTGGTAAGTAGCTTGCTTACCAACCACATGGTTCCAGGTTCATTCCCACTGCGTGGCACCTTGGGCAAGTGTCTTCTACTATAGCCTCGGGCTGACCAAAGCCTTGTGAGTGGATTTGGTAGACGGAAACTTAAAGAAGCCCATCGTATATGTATATATATATATATATATATATATATATATATAACAATTAGAGAATGGAGGATAATATGCTGAACCCAACTACTTGCAGACGGTGTAACCCTTTGAATTCATTAATTTAATTCATAGCAAAAGTGACAAAAAAAGGGAGAAAAGAAAAAGAAAGAAAGAACCAAAGCACAGGTGTCTATGGCAGACTATGTTATTTTGCCAACATGGTTTACATATAGAAGTACAAAGTACATAAGGAATTAGAGGATGAACAGAAGTTTAATCTTATATATGAGTGAACAAATGAATGGAAGTAACACTTAGCACATAGTTGGAGCTGTAGTTACTGAGTAACAAGTTGATTTAGTGCCTCATGTTTCTTAAAGTTCCATTGCTATGAAAGGATGTCCATCTCTCATTTTCGCCAATCACCATACACTTGTGACTCAGTGACATTAACATTTCACCTGCTTTAAGTTGTCGGGTGTCATCATCTACCATCTATTTTTAACCACATAGCCATACTTGACCATTTGGTATTAAACTCTCTCTCTCTCTCTCTCTCTCTGCATGTAATACAGAAGCCATTTCTCATCATTTCATGTCATAAGCACAGGTGTTGCTTATATGCTAAATATCATGCATTGAAGACTAAGTGACATTAATATCCTGTCTGCTTTAACATATGGTGAGTTTCCTTCAAGCTATCTGCTATCACTGAGTCATATCACTTTTCCATTCCAACATGATTTGAAATGATAAAATAGGAGTTAAGTTCTTTCTGTAATAAAGAAGCCAATTTGTTTTTTCTCTTCTTTGCTTCTGAATGTCTCTGGAGAGGGGTGCCTTATCATATCCATGAAACTCAAAGTAACAAGACAAACTGAGTCAATATGTGTGTGTGTGTATTTATGTATATGTATGTAGGTATTCTTTTATTCTTTTACTTGTTTCAGTTAACCGACTGTGGCCATGCTGGAGCATCACTTTGAAGAGTTTTAGTCGAACAAATCGACCCCAGGACTCATTCTTTGTAAGCCTAGTACTTATTCTATTGGTCTCTTTTTCGCAAACTGCTAAGTTACGGGGGAGTAAACACACCAACATCGGTTGTCAAGTGACAGGGGGTGACACACATGCACACACACACACACACACATATGCACATATATATGACAGGCTTCTTTCAGTTTCCATCTAATAAAATCCACTCACAAGGCTTTGGTCAGCCCAAGACTATAGTTGAAGACATTTGCCCAAGGTACTATGCAGTGGGACTGAACCCAGAATCATGTGGTTGGGGATCAAGCTTCTTACCACACAGCCATGCCTACGCCTATATATAATAACCATCATCATCATCATCTTTTAATGTCTATTTTCCATGCTGGCATGAGTTGGACAGTTTAAGAGGCGCTGACAAGCCAGAAAACTGCACCAAGCTCTGATGTTTACTTTCGCCTCTTAACTTCATTTTTTTGACCAACTTGAGTTATTTCCTCAACTAATTTTATTTATATATTATTCATTTATCTTAAAAAAATAATGCAAATAAAATTTAATATCAAAATTGTTACTGTGACCAAGGAGAATGTCTTGTATTGAGTTGTGTGTTTATGTTTTGAGTTCACATCCTTCCAAGGCAGGTTTTGTCTTTCAACCTTTCAGAGCTGATAAAATCTGTGCCATGAACTCAATCTAATCAACTACCCTATCGAATGAATTTGCAGTCGCATTATACAAGGGGGTGCTGAAAATTTCCTGGCTTTGGGTAAAAGAAAATACAGGAGGATCAGTTAATTATGATTTTATTCAGCATATTCCCTTCTCAGATTCACACACTTACTACAGCGGTCCTCTGGTTTTTCTAAGCCATGTAAAAGAACACAGAAGATTGGGCCTCCAGCCAGGTCTTTCCTGATACCCCTAAAGCCAGGAATTTTTCAGCACCCCTCATATTGCATCTTGGACAAGCATCTTTTGCTGTAACTCGGGCTGACCAAAATCTTGTGAGTGGGTTTGGTGGACAGAAACCAAAAGAAGCCCATCATCTATCTGTCTGTGTGTCTCTCTTTGCTTTGACATCATGCATTAGTTGTAAGCAAGTGGTTTTCCATCAAATTCAATTTTCTAGGAAAACAGGGCAAAAATGCATATCTGGCTATGGGGTAATAATATCTTGCTTGGAAACAGATTATGGTTGGCAACAGGAAAGGTATTCACCTATAAAATCTCTGCCTCAATAAACTCTATTTGATTAAGTGAGCATGGAAAATGGACATTAAATTGATGATGATGATGATGATGATGATGGTGATGATGATGATGGTGGTGGTGGTGGTGGTGATGATGATGATGATGATGATGATGATGATGATGATGATGGTGATGATGATGATGGTGGTGGTGGTGGTGGTGGTGGTGATGATGATGATGATGATGATGATGATGATGATGATGATGGATATTTAATTTCTTTTATATACTTTCATTCTCCATGATTATTTTTATTAATATTTTCTTAATCAATTCTGTGCAAACTCATATAAATTTTATGAAATTTATCTTTGTAAATTACCTTTATCTGTACCAAATATGATAAATGTAAAAATCATCATCACCATTATTATTATTATTATTATTATTATTATTATTATTATTATTATTATTATTATTATCATCATTATTATTGTTAAGGTGGTGAGCTGGCACAATTGTTAACACACCGAGCAAAATGCTTAGTGACATTTTGCCTGTCTTTACATTCTGGGTTCAAATTCTACCAAGGTGGACTTTGCCTTTCATCCTTTCAGGGTTGATGAAATAAGTACCAGTTGAGTACTGAGGTCAATGTAATCAACTTAACTCCTCCTGCCACATTTCAGGCTTTATGCTTATAGTAGAAAGGATTATTATTATTATCACCATCATCATCATTATCATCATCATCATCATCATCATTATTATTATTATTATTATTATTATTATTATTATTATTGTTGAAGGTGGTGAGCTGGTAGAATCATTAGCACATCCTCCAAAATGTTTAGCAGCATTTTCTCTGTCTTCACATTCTAAGTTCAAATTCCGCTGAGGTCAACTTTGCCTTTCATCCTCTTGGAGTTGATAAAATAAGTACCAGTTGTGTACTGGAATCGATGTAATTGACTATCCTCCTTCCCCAAATTTTAGGCCTTGTGCCTATTATAGAAGGATTATTATTATTATTATTATTATTATTATTATTATTCAGGCCCATCACTCTGCTCAATGTAGAGTTGAAGATTTTGGCCAAGGTGTTAACTAAAAGGTTGGTGCCTGTCATGGACAGGCTGGTTGGCGAGGTGCAAACACGAGCCATCCCAACCAGGATCATTCAAGGTAATCTCCATCTTATGTGCTACATCATAGAGAGGGTGGGTAATGAAGCTGGCATAGGTGGGGCTCTGATCAATTTAGATCAATCTAAAGCCTTTGATAGGGTTGACCATCAATACCTGGCAGCTGTGGTCAAGGCAACCAGTTTCGGTCCAGTTTTCTGTGGTTGGATCGCTGCTTTGTACAGCAGCATCTGCTTGGTTGTTCGGGTGAATGGTCACCTGTTAGAACCATTCAGCATTTGGCATTTGATCTGTCAAGGGTGCCCTCTCTCTACTCTTCTGTATGTACTGACTCTTGAACCATTACTGTGGAAGTTGGAAGCTTTGAGGGGTGTCCCACGTGATCTAGAATGTGGGAGAAGTGTGTCTGCTTATGCTGATGATATCACCATCATAGTGTTGAGCCACAGGCATATGGACCTGATTGGTGAAACACTACAAGAATATGAAGCAGTGACTGGAACAAAAATTAACACGGAAAAGTCAGTGGGCTTGCACCTCAGCACCTGGAGAGGCAAGCCCATGCTATCCGACAGTGTTGTGGGGCACTGGACAGACGGTCCCGTTAAGTTGCTCGGAGTCTGGTTTGGTTCAGACCTCCAGTTGGAGAAAAACCGGGACGAGGTGATGAGCAGGGTAGGCAATCTCACCCAGAAATGGGCTGAGAGGAAGCTGTCCCTGAAAGGTCGAGTGGAGGTGGTGAATGTGTACATCACATCTGTCATCTATTACTGCTTGACTGTCATTCTTTGCCCTGTTTGCTGGTTGACCAAGCTGGTGCGCTTACTCTTCCGCTTTCTGTGGGAGGGGTGCATTCCACTGGTCAGGCACTCCATATGCTGTCAACAGCCACTGAATGGTGGGCTGGGCATGCCGTGGTTACTGATGTGCAGACATGCGCTATCTCTAGTGTTTCCTTGATGGTGAGCAGGTGTGGTCACTGTTTATCAGGCACACTTTTCCACAACTTGTCTCTTTGACTGAGTCGCAAACCTGGATTATGTGTAGACCGAGGAGGGGCACTTGGTACCTCAAGTGCTATCAAGTTCTCACAGCTCTCTGCTACGCAGGCAATGCGGTCAGTGGTAGTTCCACTCTAGCATTATATAGAAGGCTAGTGGAGGGAAAGTGCAACAACGTTCTCAGGGATACTCTGGGCGTTGATGAAGATCAACTAATTGGGCCTGGGCCTATGGATAACTTTCAGAAATCCCTTGCCTGGCAGAGATACCAAGTAGCACTGCCTATTTGAGATAAATTTACAGGCACAGAAGTGGCATCAGCCAGGCCTGCCCAAGGTGCGCCCAGAATGATGAAATCATTCTGCACACCCTAGTCCAGTGCACAAGTATTGCTGACCTGTGGGTTTATGTCGAACACCTGCTGTCACATGTAGGACAGATCTGGCTATCAGCTGAATCCATTGTGAAGATTGCCCCGCCATCCTCTTTTGGCCAGAGGGGCAGGCAATTTTTATTTGTCTAGTGGCTGTAGTGAAAGAGATAGTATAGTGGACTCATTTAAAAGGGTTAAAGACAGACAATTTCTTCTTTGGCCAAGCCCTCATCAACTTTTTCTAAGTTGAGGGTGGAGAGGGAAGTGTTGCCTTCTAGCAAGTTTGTCAAAAGATGGATGAATGTTGGAAGAATGGTCAGCGTGAAAGGACCAATTCTGAGCATGCACCTGTAAAAAAAGGGAATTAAAGAAGGGCTCTTACCCTGTTGATCAGGCATCCATGATTTTTCTGAGTTTTTCCATGAGAACCTTAAAGTACTTCCCCTATGGGAAGTTTCAATTTGTTCTATATTAATTGTTATTTATATTATTTATATGCGGAAAACCCATTGTATTGTCCTGTTTTTGTCTTTTATGCTGTTGTATGTCCTTTAATGTTATTGTATGTAAGCCCTTGTGGCTAATAAAAGAATGAATCACTATTATTATTATTATTATCATTATTATTATTATTATTATTATTATTAAAAAGACAATGGATTGACATTATTGCCTTTCTTCTTTTGTGGTGGTCAATAAAATAAAGTATCACTTTAGTTCTAGGGATGATATAATCAACTCACACCCTGCCCCTAAAATTTCTGGCCTTGTGCTTAAATCAGAAAATCAAAGGTGGCAGGCAAATTGGCAGAATTGTTATAGCATTGAAAAGATACCTTGCAGCATTTCTTCCATTCTGAGTTCAAATCCTGCCGGGGTCATGTTTGCCTTTCATCTTTCCTGGGTTGATAAATAAAGTATTTCTCAAGTACTGGGATTGATAGCATTGATTAACTGCCTCTCTTCACAATGACTAGCCTTGGTTCTAAATTACAAACAGTTGTTATTGTTACAAAGTCTGTGAATGACTAAATTGGTAGTGTGTCGGTCAAAATGCCATGCCATTTTTATTTAGGTGTTTACCACGTTTTCCACTAAACAAGCCAAATGTTTCAGATCAAAATTTACAGTCAAAATGGTTGTTCAACTTATACATACCAAACTGAGTTTGGAGGACTAAAGATATCATGTGAAATGCAGCAGGATTTATAAAGATAGCGATGATGTTTAAATGTTTGTACTACATGGTTATACTATATACTACATTAACTTGTATGTTGGAAAATACAGTATACACTCATGAGTTCATATTGTGCTATATTCAATTTTGCCTTTTATCTGTCCAGGGTGGGTAAGGATATAAAGTATCAGTCAAGTTCTAGAGTCAATAAAATTAACTGTTCTTTCTCTAGAATATGAGACCTTGTGTCTCTGTTAGCAATCATTATATCATCATCATCACCATCATCATCATCATTATTGTTATTATTATTGTTGTTCATATATAATAAAGAATTAATAATAATTATTATTGTCTTTTTTTTATTTATTAGTAATTATATATTAATACAAAAACAAATACACTTGAGAAAGAATTACAAACAACTAATGTGTTCCTGGCAAAATGCCACAAAAATGTACAAACAATGACTGGATTCTCAGATGGAAATAAAATCAATACATATTACACCTTCCTCTGAATACTATAAGAATAATAATATTGGCTTGTTAGTTCAACACTCGGTGTTTGTGGAAAATTCCCAGCTGATGTTTACATAAATGAGAATGAATGAAGAAGCATATGAAGTTCTTGTGCAAATGGAAATTGTGATATTGCTTTATTCATTGAGTAAAACCTTTTGTGATATTGTTTTATTCATTGAGTAAAACCGTTTTTGTTTCCGTCTACTCTGTTAATGAACGAGGAACAGCATGAATGTCACAACTTCACATTTCCTTATTTTTCTCTCTTGTAATAATAAAGAGGCAGTTATATCCCCACCTTTATTGTTAGTGTGTTAGCAATCATGGCTTATCTAATAAAAGAAAAAAGACCTTAAACAGAAGCACTATGACATAGTTTGTTTTTGTATCTGGTTTGCAAAATTCTTTATGTGAATTTGTGTGTTGAAACAGATTTTGTTGTGTCTAGGGAGGGTCATTATGCCAATATTACTAACACATGCACTGGTTGAATTCCACTCCTTTATTATTAGTCAATTGGTTAAATATCCAACTAATTGGTTGTTTGTTTAATTTGGTTAAACAGTAAGTCATTTGTTTTGTCTTTGTTTGTCAAAGCTCTTTTGTTGCTACTTTCAACCTTTCCTAAAACAAAACAAATGGCTTACTGTTTAACCAAATTAAATGAACAATTGATTAGCTGGTTGGATATTTAACCAGTTGACTAATAATAATAGAGTGGAATTGAACCAGAGTGGGTGTTAATAATATTGACATAATGACTCTCCTTAGACACAGCAAAATGTGGTATAGTTGTTATTGATTAACTGCTGCTCAGCTGTTACCTGAGGAGACCTATGCTCCAATCCATTCCAGCTATGACTGTCCAGTCATGTTTATCTAGAATTACATTTTCCAATATAGGTGCAGGTATAGCTGTGTGGTTAAGAAGCTCACTTGGCAACCAGGTGGTTTCAAGTTCAGTCCCACTGCACAACACCTTGGGCAAGTTTCTTCCTTTTATGGCCCTCAGCTAACCCAATGCTTTCTGAGTGAATTTGATTCACAGAAACTGAGGAAGCTCGTGATATATATTAATATATACACACACAAACAGGAGAGTGCATAAGTGCAAAACAAGGTGGAGAAAATAGTACTTGAATACTGAAGGTAGAGTAATATGCTTTTATTAAAGCTGCAAAATTATCACAAGACTGTTATTCAGAGTTTCCCATTCTCAATCGTCAGACAGTTGTGATGAAAACTGAATTAAAATTGTGATATATACAGGGTGTGATGGGTAAATTGTTGCTAATTTATATTTTTAATTTTGCACATGTGCATTGTTTGTTTTTGATTTTTTCAACTACACAGTATAGTAGGGTCAGTTGGGCACCATCTGTGAGAAAAACAGCACCATGACATATAATAGTGCAAGGATTTGGAAAGAGTTGGATGAGTCTAATGGTGATTACAAAGGTACAGCAGCTCAGGAAACTCACTCACATCGTTCTGATAAGAAAAAAACTCTTGAATTTGTTGGTGAGATCCAGGCCATGATTGGCAACGATCCCTCCATGTCAATAAGGTCCATTGCCAGGGACATGAGAGTGTCTGAGTTTCTTATCAGGCAGGTAGTGCATGAAGACATTCGGTATTCCTCATGCAAGGTAAGAAAGGGTCAATTTTTTCCCCAAGCCATCAAGGACAAGAGGAACGACCATGCAACAAAGATTTTGAACAAACTCAAGCATCCTCTTCAACTGAACATGCTTTGGTTTTCTCAGATGAGAAAAATTTCTGCCAGGATCAGATGGTGAACACACAGAACAACTGATGGCTTGCCATGTCCCCAAAACATGTACTGAGAGTGGTAAGAATCAAACATCCAGTCAACATCATGGTGTTTGGAGTGAACACTAGTGATAGTAATGTTATGCTTCCATTCATCTTCTCACATGGCCTCAGACTCAACATGGAGGCCTACATCAAGTGCCTGGAGGAAGTAGTGCTGCCCTGGATCAAGAGGGTAGCTGCTGGAAGACCCTATGTCTGGCAACAAGACTCTGCACCATGCCACACAAGCAGGAGAACCCAGTCATGGCTGTCACACAATTTCTGCGATCACATCGCCCTTAACATCTGGCCACCTAACTCCCCAGACTGCAACCCTCTTGATTATTATGTGTGTGGTACAGTTGAGTGAGAGACCAACAAAACTCTTTGTAACACCAAAGATGAACTGAAGGCAAGGATTATGGCAGCATTCACCAACTTAAACAAGGAGACCATCCAGAAGAGTTGCAGGAGATTCTGAAGTCGTCTGGAGGCCGTAATTGAAGCCAATGGCAATTCTGTTGAATATATTTACTCTTTAGTATTTCAAGATATTTTTATGTAATTTTGGTAGATGTATCTGTTAAAATGAGATGTCTGTGTTATTTTCTTTTTCTGCGTACTTTAGATGACAATTTATTCACTGCACTCTGTATCATCGTCATCATCGTCGTTTAACATCCGCTTTCCATGCTAGCATGGGTTGGACGATTTGACTGAGGACTGGTGAAACCAGATTGCTACACCAGGCTCCAATCTGATATATATATATATATATA
>NC_068981.1:161790986-161795816 GCF_001194135.2 Octopus bimaculoides
ATACACATATATATGATCTTTTATTCTTTTATTTGTTTCAGTCATTTGACTGCAGCCACACTGAAGCACAACCTTTAGTCAAACAAATCGACCCTGGACTTATTCTTTGTAAGCCTAGTACTTATTCTATCGATATCTTTTGCTGAACCACTAAGTTACGGGGACGTAAAGACACCAACATTGCTTGTCAAGCGATGGTGGGGGACAAACAAAGACTGAAAACTGGCAAGACAATAGGCTGCACTAGGCTCCAATCTGATCTGCCAAGGTTTCTACAGTTGGATGCCCTTCCTAATGCCAAGCCAACCACTCTGAGAATGTTGTGGGTACTTTTTGCATGCCACCAGCATGGGAGCCAGTCAGATAGCACTGGCATCGACCATGTTTGGATATGTTTGAATGGTACTTATTACGTGCCACCAGCACGGGTGCCAGTCAGGTGGCACTGGGATTAGCCAGTGTATATGTTTATGTATGTGTATATGTATATGTATATGTATGTGTATATGTATATGTATGTGTGTATGTATATATATATGTTTGTGTGTGTCTCCCACCACTGCGTGACAGTTGGTGGTTGTTTATTTCCCCTCTGTAACTTGGTGGTTTGGCAAAGTGATAACTAGAGTAAGTACAAGACTCAAAAGAAAAATAAATACTGGGGTTGATTTGTTCAACTAAATCCCCTGAAGGTGGTGCCCCAGCATGACCACAGTTAAGAAAATTAAATGAAACTAAAAAAAAAGACAAAAAGATGAAAAAAAAATGTTTTGTTTTTTTCAAGATGGTAGGATGCTATATGAGAGGGATTCGGCTGCTATATCTGGCAATTCAGATGACTGCTTAGAGGTTTCCCTGTTGACTCAGAAGCAATGAATAGGTATAATCTGTAGATAGGTTACCAAACAGATTTGTATTGTTCTCTCTTCCTACATTTAGAGTTCACATCCTACGAAGAATGGCTTGTATTTTATTTATTGATCAGGATTGATAAAGTAACTAACTGTACTATAATGGAATTAATATACTTCACTATATATCCCCTTTTCTATCCTATTGATTTATTGATTAATGACATTTGTTTATTCACCAGGGCAGCATCTTAAACCTCAAAGGCAATTGTACTGGACTCCATGTGTGTGTGTGTGTGTGTGTGTGTAGAACGGTTGTGTGCATGTAGAAGATTTTTATGAGTGTATATGTGTGTACATATACCATACATAGACACCTCAAAAATGAATAGACAGAGTCATTTTTGAAAGGTGTATTTCTAGAAACAAAATGATATCATTTGATGGATTTAAATACTTGATCGAGTATTTAGTAGATGTGCCTAGTGCATGAGAGATCGACAAGTTTGAGGCACCAAACAGTGTTCATGTAGATAAAATGGTATACTTAGGGAAGTCTATTTACTTTTGAAATGTGTCCGTGTGTGTGTGTGTGTGTTAAACATTCATATTCATACTTACACACAAACAGCGAGAGCATAATAAACAAGAAATCAGTGTCCTGTGTGTGTGTGTGTATGTGTGTGAATGAGTATATTGATCATTGTAGCAATCAACCTACTTGTATCATCTTCTTACACTCATACACTCATATGTGTTCATTTATTCCACTCTGTCTTTGTGCACTGGGTATTTGGCACCAGAAGCTACTTCTGTCACCAATCCTTACCTATTTTCAAGAAAGAGACTTTCTCTTCTAAAGAAAAGAGTTTTGAAAGTGCAGAACAGCCAGTCACAATGTCAATAAGGAGTGTCAACACTACCACTGCATTGCTCAAAGAAATGACCTTATATATGATGCATAGATACATACATATGTGTGTATATACATATGCATGTATGTATGTATGTATGTATGTATGTATGCATATATGTTTAGTAGAAGCACAGAGTGACTCAAGGGCCAAAAATTTTGTGCTTTAACACTTATCAAACTAACTATACTATAATGGAATCAATATACTTAATAAGTATTAACGCATGAAATGCTCAGCCCTTCAGTAAACATTTTTCTATTTTTCCTGTTTGCTTCAGCTAACATATATATGTATATATAATGTGTATCCTGCTCTTTAAAAAAAGGTACACTGTATGTCTGTACGATAAGAGAAAAATCCCATGCAACCCATATCATAGTGGAAAAGTAGATATTAAAACAATGATGAAACACACACACTTCACTTCTTTAAGTTTCCATCTTCCAAACTATTCACTAGGCTTTTCGCTAACCTGGGGTTATAGTAGAAGACACTTGCCCATGTATTTGGGAATTAAACATCCTTTCATACAGTCACACCTTATATATATATAAATCAAAATAAGCAACAAGGAGATCCAGAGGTAATGCAGTACAATCATACTGCATTACCTCTGGATATCCTTGTTACTTATTTTGATTTTAATCACCTTACTTTGAAATTGTATGGATAATACCTTACTAAATTCTGGTGCCTCAACTTAGGTACCATATTCACCTGAATCTATATATATATATATATATCATCACTATTGCTTAATGCTTGCCTTTCATGCTGGCCCTGCAAGCGTCCTGTGCTTGTGCCACATAAAAAAACACTCATGGTGGTGCTACATAAAAGTGCCCATGCACTGTCATGTAAAAGTACCTGTGAGAAACCACACAAAAGCACCCATGCAGTATCACATGAATGCGCCCATGTGGTGTCATGTAGAAGTGCCCATATGGTGCCTTGTAAGAGCACCAGTGTGGCGCTACATAAAAGCACCTACCACACTCTGCAAAGTAGTTGGCATTAGGAAGGGCATCCAGCTGTAGAAACCATGCCAAATCAAACGGAACCAAGTGCTTGCCAACTCCTGCCAACTCTGGCCAACTCTAGTCAACTTTTCAACTCTGGTCAAACTGTTCAAACCGTGCCAGCATGGACAAAGGACATTAAATGATGATGATGACGACATATATTAATTGCTTGTCGGAACATTGCATTTCATTATGCAACCATAATATACCACCAAGTACACTAAAGTTTTATAAGTCAATACTCTGCCCCCACCTGTGTTAGCAGTGCTATTAATTCACTTTTTAAAGTTCTCCCTACAGATATTCTATAAAAATGAGAGCCAAAACTGTCTTGTATACATTTGCATATGCTTCATATATGAATACATCTATGTAAATAATATGATTGAAGATAGTAAAATAGGTAATGGGTAGGTGTATATGCATATTTCAGGAGTTCTTTAAATGATAATAAGGATAAAAGTACTGCTGCTGGTGCCACATAAAAGTCGTCCAGTACACTCTGTGGAGTGGTTGGTGTTAGGAAGGGCATCCAGCTGTAGAAACCAGACTAGAACAGACAATGGAATTTGATGCAGGAAGACTGCTGAATACAAGCACCTACACACACACACACACACACACACACACACACACACACACACACACACACACACACACACAAACCTTTGACCAGCTGTGGTCAAACTGTCCATCTCATGCCAGTATGGAAAACAGATGTTAGATGATAATGATACTCATTATTATTTAATGTCCATCTTCCATGCTGGCATGGGTTGGAAAGTTTGACCACAGCTGATAAGGCCATGGGCTGCACCAAGATCCATTGCATGTATGTTTGTGAGTGAGTGCACGTGTGTGAGTGTGTGTGTGTGTGTATGTGTGAAGGTGCACATATGCATGTATATGGAGACACACACATATATTGGTTTGTTTTTGCGCTCATTTTCCAGGGTAGCATCAATACTGAGTCATTATTTTATAAGCAAATGCCCTTCCTGTTGTGCACCCTGACATGTTTTTCAAGCAAGGGATCTCTTCAAAAGCACAAAGCTACTGAATAATTTGTTGGCAGACGAATGACAACAAACGTCAATGCTTACAGCTTACATACTATTTTGCATGGGAAGTACACACAATGTAAATATTCACATAGGGACATACACACACATTCACAAACATACTTACACATAGGCGCATAAATAGCACCATTTGAGTGAGATCGTTATCAGCGTCGCCTTACTGGCACTTGTGCCGGTGGCACATTAGGAAATCATTCGAGTGAGGTCGTTGCCAGTGCCGCTGGACTGGCCTCTGTGCAGGTGGCACATAAAAAACACCATTTTGAGCATGGTCATTGCCAGTACCGTGTGACTGGCCCTCATGCCAGTGGCACGTAAAAGCACCCACTACACTCTCGGAGTGGTTGGTGTTAGGAAGGGTATCCAGCTGTAGAAACTCAGCCAGATCAGATTGGAGCCTGGTGCAGCCATCCATTTCACCAGTCCTCAGTCAAATCGTCCAACCCATGCTAACATGGAAAGCGGACGTTAAACGATGATGATGATGATGATATGTATGTATATATTATCCCAGTATACATATACATATATATACATACATATACTCTTTTACTCTTTTACTTGTTTCAGTCATTTTGACTGCGGCCATGCTGGAGCACCGCCTTTAGTCGAGCAAATCGACCCCAGGACTTATTCTTTGGAAACCTAGTACTTATTCTATCGGTCTCTTTTGCTGAACCGCTAAGTTATGTGGACGTAAACACATGACCATCGGTTGTCAAGCGACGGAGGGGGGACAAACACAGATGCACAAACATACATACATACATATATATATATACATATATACGATGGGCTTCTTTCAGTTTCCGTCTACCAAATCCAATCACAAGGCATTGGTTGGCCCAAGGCTATAGTAGAAGACACTTGCCCAAGGTGCCACGCAGTGGGACTGAACCCGGAACCATGTGGTTGGTAAGCAAGCTACTTACCACACAGCCACTCCTGCGCCTATATA
>NC_068981.1:161797680-161800180 GCF_001194135.2 Octopus bimaculoides
ACGAATTGTTGGCCTTAAGTGTTTAGAAATCTGATGACCATATGTCTCAAAAGTTTTTCTGACACATCAAATATTCATTATAATTTAAGAATTTTATCATTTCAGTGTCAGTGTATTAAGAACTATTCGATTGACTAATGTTTGCTTTATGTTTCTTTCATATTTCTTTTGCAAGGATACATCATCAGTATAGTTATTTTTCATTTTTCTAATACCCCCTTTCATTTTGCTTAAGCCTTTTCTGAAGATATACTTAAATATGTATTTTCAATTTTTATTTTTGTTTATTTTGTTTTGACTATTCAATATATAATTTACAGAAATTGCTGTTTTTTTTTTTTTATTGTTAAAGAACTCTGAAATAACAGAAAAAATGAGAAGAAATTTGAAAACAAAGTTTTTGTAAAGCTAATTTAGTACAGCTTAAATTTTCTAGTGTGTGATAATAGCAGAAAATTATTTTTGATAGATTTTTCTAAACTCAATATAGTATATCCAAAATGATTTGTGAAAAATCTGATTAACATTTGATTTAAAATGTATTTTTTTCTCCTCTCATTTCTAGTGGTGTTATGTTCACAACTTCTGAAATATATTTCCTATTTCATATTATCATCATCATCATCGTCATTATTATTATTATTATTATTATTATTTTGCTTCAATATATTTTCTCTCCCTTCACATAAATGACTGCCATAGAAATAATATGAGAAAGTATATATTTAATTTCAAATAATATATTTTAAAGTCTCTCTCACTCTCTCACTCTCTCTCTCTCTCTCAATCTCTTCAACTGCTTCTTTTTGTCATCTGTCTAGTGCAATTCCTACTGTCTCTTTTATATCCACCCATCCATCCATCTATCCATCCATCCATCCATCCATTTATCCATCCATCCAACATCTTTTGTGCAATTCCTACCCTCCATTTTTTATCCATCCATTATTTTTTATCCTTGACTTGTTTCAGTCATTTGACTGTGGCCATGCTAGCGCACTGCCTTGGCGAATTTTAGTCAAACCAATCAACCCCATTATTATGGCCGGATAACTGAAGAGATGTTGGCGTGGGCTCCCACCCCGGCATCCGAAACTCGGAGTTTTATCATGGCTACTGAATAAGTGTCACATATTTATACAGATAAATTCCTCTATTTACATAATATCGAGGTCTCTTTCTTTCTTTTGTTGTTCTTCCTATCAATATATATTTGTTGTCTGTGGATACTTGCTACTGATGAAATCTAAAAAGGCAGAAATGCGCATTTGACAATCCCACCATTGTTGCCAGATAATCTTTGAATGCTACTGATATATTTTTGTGTTTTTTAACACAGTACATCCATAAGAAATACTATTTGCAGTTAATTAGGCTTTCCTTGATATACTTAAGTATTATGATGCACAGGTTTATATATATATTGTTACTATTATGTTAAATTGTCGTATGTCCAAATTTGGCCAATTACATTATTTTCAATATTTATTTTTGCTTGCAATAGCCTGTTCTTTTGGTCAAATTATCATACCTCCAGCTGCTTCAGGTGCCAAGATATCAAAAATTGTCAAAGTGTAGTACAATAGTTTTGCTATGGAATGGTGAAACTATTTTTTTGTTTTCTGAAAAAGCAATGTTTTGGACTTAGAACATTTTTGCATAATAGCAATGATATAGATATAATGTGTATGTATATTTATGTATGCCTGTATGTGTTTGCATGTGCAGATATGTGTTTCTGTGTGTTTGTTTACATTTTCATTTCTCTGAAAAGCCCCTGTATTTACAAGTGGCAACTTTGTCATTGTTCTGCTGACAAGTCATTTATGAGGTTTGTGCCTTCAAAGCTGTGTGAAATAAGAGTTCCTTTACTTAAAAAACTGGTACAAGTTAGTGACACAA
The DNA here is from genome assembly GCF_001194135.2 of Octopus bimaculoides. Classification (NCBI taxonomy): domain Eukaryota; kingdom Metazoa; phylum Mollusca; class Cephalopoda; order Octopoda; family Octopodidae; genus Octopus; species Octopus bimaculoides. The sequence continues at coordinate 161,799,583 of NC_068981.1, forward strand.
AGTGCATCTGACTATAAGACAATGCTTTGATAATACTCAGGGTTGTTTGATGATTTTCATGTTTCCTTTTTCCAAGAACAACTTGATGTATCAGTGAACAGACAACAGCACTGGAGAGCATGAAGATTAAAGCTGTAGTTGAGAAAAAGTTGACATGGAGGATTGGAAACCATCTGAATATTGGATGAGATACTTGTATCATGATGGGTCATGCTGGGCATCAAAATGTCAACACCATGATTGCTGTTCAATGCTATGTGAACACTGTAAAGGCTGTATGACATAACAGGATATCAAGAGAACCAAATTCCTCCAAACAGTGATGGTCTTTGGATGTGCATCCAGTGCCATGACATTATGCTGCTCCACTTCTCTGAACAAGGCCTTAGGCTCAGTATAGAGGTCTGTGCGAAACTGCTAGAGACTGTAGTCAAACCTTGGCTGGAGATGGTTGCTGCTGAAAGGCCAAAAAATGTGGCAGCAAGGTTCAGTTCCTTGGTTGCCTCTACTAAGAGTCAGAAGTGGTATTCATCCTGAAATTGTTCTGGAGCTGTTTTGAGGCAATGGTGGAAGTTGAGTGCAGTTACTTTGAATAAAC
>NC_068981.1:161802382-161803213 GCF_001194135.2 Octopus bimaculoides
GAGAGAGAGAGAGAGAGAGAGAGAGAGAGAGAGAGAGGGAGAGAGAGAGAGAGAGAGAGAGTTATATGAAGGAGAGCTAAAAGAAGACCTTTGTGTTAGTGATAATTTTGATCAATAAGTCTTCCTTTCAGGAATGAGATTTGTGTTGAAAGAGGAAAAATCCACGACAGCTGGAACTGGTGAGGAATATGAGGAATCAAGAGTGTTGAATGGTAGTGGATTATAAAGAAGGAAGGATAGACTCTATGAGTGTGTGTCTGTGTGTGTGTGTGTGTTTGTAACAGTTGGTTTTTGAGAATTTTTTTTTTTTAGCAACACTAGAGAAAATGGAAATGAATAGGAAGCATATCATTGTTGTAAAGGGAAACTCTGAAAATATATAGACAGACGTATACATATGTGTAAACATATATATATTGTATACATATATATGTATACATATACATATATATATACATATATATATACAATACATATACATATATTGTGAAGGCGCATGGCTTAGTGGTTAAGGTGTTGCACTCATGATTGCGAGATTGCGGGTTCGATTCCCAGACCAGGCATGGCATTGTGTTCTTGAGCAAAGTACTTCATTTCACGTTGCTCTGTGATCGTCTTGACATTTGGCATGTGGCACCCAGTTGCACCTGTACAGGTAATGTCAATCTGATGGAGGGAGTGAGCTTATGTCTACACAAACATTTCATCACTATGAACAAATCACCTGTGCGGTTGTTCAGTAAGAAATTGTTGAACCCTCATACATCATCTAACAACGAAAGAGTTCATCATATATATATATATATATATATATATATATATATATATATA
>NC_068981.1:161806850-161809698 GCF_001194135.2 Octopus bimaculoides
TTCAGAGCGAATTTATCAGTTTTTTAACCTCTTCTTATAGTTTTAAGGTATCTATCTCTGTGTCCAATTTGTACTATTTTCTTTCAGATATTTCTAATGTCAGGCCATAATTCTCAGAAAATTTTACCGCCATATTTGTCCCATCTAAAGATCACATCAGAAATGTTTTACTTTATGAGTTTCATAAAGATGTCAATGCAAGTGTGGCAGCATGATCTATTCAGAGCACTTATGGGGATGATGTAGTGAATGAAAGATATTGCAGGAGGTTGGTTTTCCCGTTTCCAAAGTGGTGATTTCAATTTGAAAGAAGAGCCAAAAGAGGGTCGTCCAAAAAAACTTGATTCCAAAATGCTGGAAGCTCGTGTTTCAGAGAACCCTACCGTTACCACTAGAGAACTTGCAGAACAGTTAAAGGTGGCCCATACAACCATGGTTCGCCAGCTAAAACACATTGGAAAGGTTTCAGTGGGTGGAAAAGGGATCCCTCACGAGCTGTCTTCAGAGAGTCGACAACAGCATGCTGCTTGTTGTTAATCATTGCTTTCGCGACACTTTCAAACAACATTTTTAGACAGGCTTGTTACAGGTGATGAGAAGTGGATTCTTTACCATAATGTTAAACGCCGCTGTTCTTGGATCAGTCAAGGAGGACAACCAGTTCAACAACCAAGAACAGGACTTCATCCAAAGAAGATCATGTTGAATGTATGGTGGGATATTAAAGGAGTAATCCATTACGAACTGTTGGACAACAACCAAACAATTAATGTTAATCTTTACTGTGAGCAACTTTGTTGTTTGAAAACAGTTCTGAGCCAAAAGCAAGCATCCTTGGTTAGTAGAAAGGATGTCATCTTTCATCACGATAATGCTCGTCCTCACACAGCTCAACTGACCAAAACTCTCTTGGAAGAACTTGGTTGGGAAATACTGCCTCATCCTCCATATTCTCCTGACCTTGCTCCTTCTGATTACCATTTGTTCCGAGGACTACAGAACCATTTTGATGGACTTTGGTTAACAAGAAGAGAAGTGATTGAAAATGAGTTGGATTCATATTTTGGTTCTAAACCTACAGAATTTTACAAGTGAGGCATTTATAAGTTTGTTGAAAGATGGAATGAGGTCATTGAAAGCAATGGAGAGTATGTTAATGAATAAATATTTCCATAGTCATTGGCTTATTCATTTTTACCTATGATCTTTAAATCAGATATTACTTTTGCACCAACTTGATATGCACACACACACACACACACACACACACACACACACACACACACACACACACACACACACAATGGGCTTCTTTAAGTTTCTATCTACCAAATCCACTCATAAAGCTTTGGTTGACCCAGGGTTATTGTAGAAGACATTTGCTGAGGTGGGACTGAACCCACAACCATGTGGTTGGGAAGCAAACTTCCCACCACACAGCCATGCCTGCACCTACACATACAAATTTTCCTCAGTTTACACGGTACCTGATTTGCATGGTCTCATTTTTGTACGATTTTATTCATACTTTACATATACAGAAACAGCATTTCACCATTTCATGTTCATTTTTCCTTTCCTTTCATCTCATTTCCAAATTGTGTTAGATCACACTAAACTAACACTTACTTTATTTTCTCATACTTTATTAAATATTTTAGAAGTTGAATAATAGTTTCAAATGTCAAATAAGTCAATTTCTTGAGAAATGAGAATTGATATATTAAATCAACTTCAAAACGGAAAGAGATAAAAAGAAACGGAGAAATAGTTTAATATAAATGAAGCAAATGTTAGAAGAATTTCAGAAAATATATGGGGAAAGTTCTATCATTTACGATAGAAGGGGAAACCCCTTGTCATGACAATATATAAGAAAGGTAAATCAGGACTTGTCTTGACTTAGCTTTCTTTTCCTTACATTCAATTTATATTCACTTCACCAGCTATTTTCATTGCTAATCCACGAGTTGTAGAGTGGCAGTCAACTTGTTAAAATTTCCATCTGTTTCAATACACGATGAAATGCATAACATACGATGGTTAGTAAACTTTGTTGATCATGAATAATCTGCTTTTTGTTATCTATATCAGCCATGTACATGCTTGATGCTTACTAACTTCCCGTGCCACCGCCTTTCTGGATCGCACTACTATCACTCTTCTTTTATTCTTTTATTTGTTTCAGTCATTTGACTGCGGCCATGCTGGAGCACCACCTTTAGTCGAACAAATCGACCCAGGTTCAGTCCAACTGCAAGGCACCTTGGGAAAAAGTCTTCTACTATAGCCTTGGGCTGATCAAAGCCTTGTGAGTGGATTTGGTAGACGGAAACTGAAAGAAGCTCATCATACATGTGTGTATGTGTGTCCTCACGACCGCTTGACAACTAGTGTTGGTGTGTTTATATCCTCATAACTTAGCGGTTCAGCAACAGAGACTGATAGAATAAGTACTAGGCTTAAAAAAATAAGTTGAGAGAGACTATTTGTGTGATATATCACACAAATAGTCTCTCTCACACACGCGCATGCGCATACGAGTGAGTGTACAAACAAAAGGAAGTAACACTCAGTGTGTTCAGTAAGAGTTACTTATATTCTATAGTAATAGTTTGACTCAGCTCCATCTGACTTAACATTTCGTGGGCTTATCGGATGAATCCATCTCATCGGTTCATGAAATCTTTGTGGTAGCTTGGTGCTTTTATTCAGTTTCCCTAGCATTAAAAAGACCTGGACATCTTTCTTTTTGATAGGACGTTGTTGTCAAAATACATAATTTTATACAGAAAGTATTCATAATTTATGCCTGCCATAAATATATATATTTATATATATATATATA
>NC_068981.1:161809708-161836522 GCF_001194135.2 Octopus bimaculoides
TGAAAAGACACTATGAAAACGACGATAGAAGGAATTCTGTGTGTCTGTGTTCGAACTAAAAGAGATGTTGGTAGAATTTAGTAAATAGAAACAAAAATTAAAAAAAATCCGAACAATTTTATTCAGAGAATATTGGAGAATTCTGTCTGTGTAATGTTGTTAGTGTTATTAGCAAAATGCTATGATTGTCTGTTTAATAGACTGTGCTCGTCTGTTTTTAATAGAACTGTGATCGTCTGCCTTTACACCATTATTCAAGCAGACGACACTCAAGTATATACTTCGTTGTTAGATGTCTAGCACTGCATCAGTCAATGGTTCATGCTACCAATAACATCATTTAGATGTATACTAAATACACACACACACACACACAATTTTATTTCTATCACGTATTACTGTACTTCACTCAAGAATTTTTAGGCAATGTGTGAATGCAGTTGGGGCATGGTTTATGAACTTAACTTTAGCTTGAAATTCTTCTTTCTTCCCTCTGTCATTGTTGCTTGCCACTGATATATACACACAGTTATTCCATTTTGGATTTACTTCCTTAAAGAAAATTAGTCTACTGAGAAACATTTTCATCTGTTGTACGGCTTTCATAACTGCCAGCAATTTTGAGGAGACGGTTAATCGATTAAATCAATCCCTATACTTGACCAGTACTTTATTTCATCGACTCCGGAGGGATGGAAAGTAGAATTTGACAATGCTTGACAAAACAGTAATTCCTCGTATAAACTATTGTATCCAAATATATGACAAAATATCAATAACTGATCCATATTTCTAATGTCGGTCATCGCATTCAATTGAATGATAAATTTAATACTTTTTGCAGTTATTTCAACAAACTGCTGAAATCAGTTACAAGTCCTTGTTGACTTACGACCTATCCGACTTATGACCTATCCGACTTACGACCTATCCGACTTATGACCTATCCGACTTACGACCTATTCGACTTACGACCTATCCGACTTACGACCTATCCGACTTATGACCTATCTGACTTACGACCTATCCGACTTATGACCTATCCGACTTACGACCTATCCGACTTATGACCTATCCGACTTACGACCTATCCGACTTACGACCTATCCGACTTATGACCTATCCGACTTACGACCTATCCGACTTATGACCTATCCGACTTACGACCAATCGACTTTACAACGATTGGTGCGCCAGCTCCCAGCAGCAATAATGAAGAGTCCAGTTGAAATTTAATGGGTTTAATTTCTTAGCAATTAACCCGTCTACGGATGATATCAGCTAACAAATGCTTCCCCTAGGTTTGGTTATCAATCGTCACTGTTTTGGATGACTATCCTGTCACGGAGATATCAAGGCAACCATGTATTGTTTTGTAAGACGTCTGCTTCAGACTCCGAAATTTTTTAATAATGCCTGTATAATAGTATAATACAGAATGATGTGTGTGACCATTACATATGAATGTACCTTAAGAATGTAAAAATATGAAACAAAGCTATGTAGGCCTATAGGCCAACTTACGGCCAGTCAGTCGGAACCAATTGTGGTTGTAAGTCGATGACGACCTGTATTACTAATTTCTGTGAGTCGTTTGCAAATACCATATCTGCTAATAGTGGAATGTCTCTTATTTTCCTTGCATGGATCTTTCCATGAAAAATTCATGATTTTACTTGCTGTTGGCAATGCAAATTCATTACCAGTTTTGTGGTTGGTTTCTTAGTTTTTGTAATTAAGTATACAGTTTTGTATGATAACTCTATATTTTACTCCAGCCAGTGTATATTTTTCAAAATATTGTTTCGTCCTTTCAAAAAATTTAACAATCTTAGTTAAAGTGGTAATGATTTGCTTTGCCTAAGAAGCATGTCTACTATTGAGATGTTTTAATTTAGAAAGATTTCATATTTTCAGTTGCCTAATATTTGTTACAATTAAACTGACTGGACGGTGTTCTTCATGCCTAGGAGCTAAAGTAAACTGATATTGAGAGAGAGAGAGAGAGAGAGAGAGAGAGAGAGAGAGAGAGAGAGAGAGAGAGTTCCATCGTAATTTTTATTTCGTGCAGCATTATTCAGTCACTTTCAGATTCAGGTCACTGCTTCCAGCTTCTGAAAGAACTATCACTTCAGCCTTTTAAATGTCATGTTCTTCTTTGACAAATTTAACTCCAATGAAAGTTAGTCAAGACGGCATTATTACTTGTGTAATAAATTCAAAATTGAAATATTCAAAGCCTTGTTTTTTTTTAAATACATTTATTAAAATAATTTGATGCGATATAAAGTTATGCTGGAAAATGGAAAAAATTGCTTAATTTGTTGATTTTACAAATAAATTATACAATTACACATGCATTACAATTAAATTAACTCAATGATACAGACTGATATAACAGTTCAATCTACTTTCAGATTGAGAATTCAAAATCATGGCTGTAAACACACATCATGTTAACAACACCATTTGCAAATAAACATTTTCCTCTTTTAGTAAAACATACAGCTTGATCATAAGTCAAGGTGCAAAGTATTGCAAAGCACAATACCAAAAACACAACTAATCATTAGACAAAGTTACTAAACGTACAGAAATTAGTATTGCTTACAAAATATACAAATATCTTGTTTGTATGTGCTCTGTTACTCTATCGACATGGGTCACATTTCTAGTAGAAATGTGAATATAAAATTATGTATACACAGCTCGTTTTCCTCAGAAGGTGATAAAATGAGAAGTATGAAAGTAATAATGCTTTTTATATACTTTAGCATTACCACAATTCTTAAAACTACCAGAATCTACAGACCCCAGCTGAAAATTCAAGAAAACTCAAATGCCATCTGTTAGAGATACACATTGAATCCGTAACCAAGAATCGAAGCCTTGGTCTTTCATGTTTCAGTCTATTGTTCTTGGAATCTGCGTTTACCATTTATTATTTCAACCTGTCAAATTGGCCAACATCTTAGGTGAGACAGAGTTCAGTTTAGATATCTCAATCAATTCTATTGTTATTGATTTAATTCAACTTTAGGATAGCTATAAATTCGAGTTACCTATAGAAACTCATTCTCTTTTCTCAGGAACTTTTAGAGAGTTAACTTCTCTCTTTCTCTTTTCCTTTGCCACATGGTAGAGAATTAACTTGTCATTAGTGACAACCTCAGTGCAAGCAGGCTGCTACAACAACAAAAGATTCTCTATCAAAACAAACATTTTTATTTACTTTCAAGCCGTTGTAGTTGTGAAAAACTTTGTTATGATTGAACAAAATCTATAGTAATCATAAACTATTTCTTTCAATACACCTGGAAATGATAAACTATGCAACACACAACCTTTCCTCAAATGCTACCTTTCCCAGCCTTTTCTCTAACGTGAAACCTCTCCTCTGTGCTTACAACCTACCAATCACAATTATGCCATTATATTCGATGACCTCTACATTTAACTACTACAGTTGGTAACTCTGACACTTCCAGCATGCTACACATCTCTCAGGGGTAGAACATGAAAGACCATGGGATTGCACTTAGAAAGTTATCCTCCGAAGCACAAGTCCAAGCAAGGTTGTTTATGGAAGACCGGCAGTTGCCCATGCATACCAACCTCCCCTCTCCATATCACCGATGTTATCCAAGGGAAAGGCAAAGGCCGATACAGCTTGGCACCAGTGACATCGCGAATCATTTCTACAGTTGAGTGAACTTGAGCAACATAAAATAAAGTGTCTTGCTCAAGAAAGCAACATACAGCCCGGTCTGAGAATCGAACTCACTACTTTATATTTGTCAGCTCGATGCTCTAGCCACTGAACCATGCGCCTTCACATAGGGTAATTAAAAGCAGTAACGTTCACATACTGTTGACTCAAATGTTGCTGAAGGTGAGGTGTGTGCATGTTTATTTATATATACATTTCGATACATATGTATATTTACACACGCACACCTATGCCTAGGGAAAGGTTACGTACAATATGTATGTTTTAATGTACTTTGAGATTACGTATCATTGCATTTAATCTCTATCACTCTCCCATTTCTATTTATAAATGAGGGTGTGTGTATAATTTTTACAATGAAAAGATTGAAAGTTACATTTAAGTTTGTCTAACCTTATATATACTTCTTAGTTCAGCTTGTGGGTAAAGCAACGTGGTTGCAAAGTTGGTGCGCATACATACTCATAAAGAAAACCATAGTCAATATTGTTAGTTTTAAATAAACATACATAGATACATAGTATACACACACTTTTTATTCAACAAGTTCATCATATTGCTCAGAACACATTCAGGTGATTTTTGGGGGGTTTTGTTGTTGGAAATGGAGATCTTTACCATTTGATTCATTGTGCTGAATTCCTGAAATTTTCTGCATAGATGTAGTTTTGCATGCTAATTACGAAAATCATGTTCCTTTGTTTTTCTTTTTTTTTTTTTGTTTTAGCAATACTTTCCAGTTTTTGCTCAAGGCCAACGAGTTTGAGGAGAGAGAAAAATTGATTTTATATAAATCAATACTCAACTAGTACTCATTTTTTCTACCTCGAAAGGATGAAAAGCAAAGTCGAACTAAGCCACATTAGAACTCGGAACATAAAGAGCTGGAAGAAATGCCGTTGAGAATTTTGTCTGGTGCAGAAATGATTCTGGCAGTCCACTTATGGCAGCCATTTTGGGGAGGGGATGAGTCGCGTCCAACTGGTACTTATTTTACCAACCCTGAGAGGATGAAAGGCGAAGATCAACTTTGCCTTTCATCTTTTCGGGGTCGATAAATTAAGTACCAGTGAAGCACTGGGGTCAATGTAATTGACTCATCGCTTCCCCCCAAATGGCTGCCCTAGCCATTCTAGTATCAGTCATTTTGATTATTATTTTCTTCATTGAAGGTTTAATTTTAAAATTAATACCTTCACCTGCTTTACTATTGTCTTCTAGCAATGCCCGTGGAAATTCAGCAGCAGTTTGAAAACTATAAAACTGCTAAAAGTTTATAGAGAACCATGAAATACATCTGTATTTGTTTTGCAAGATTCCACATGTGAAATCATGTGTTGAAACGGATATTGTTATATTTGGGACGGATATTGTTATATTTGGGACGGTCATTTGTTTTTTTGTTTTGTTTTGCCAAATAATCATATGCACTATATACAGTAATGCCTCGAGAAACGAGTTAATTTTGCTCATAAAGCGAAAACTCGTAAAACAGAGCAATAATTTTCCATAGTAGCAATATCATAAATCATAATTCGCTGCCAGAAAAATATTTTACCTGTAAAATTTATAATACTCATAAATAAATGGCAATAAAACTACGGTAGAATGTAAAAAATGTTTTATGTAAATCAAAAAGAATGCCAAGATCATTTATAATAAAAAAAAAATTATCATTATAATTGTTTTCTGAATCACTTTCACTTGTACTAGACACGCGCACACCATCGCTTGTAGCTGCGATCACTGATTCACAAGCACTCGTAGAGGGACTCATAGATTTCTTTTTAAAAAACAAGTGTAGAGTTGTTTGTTTAGAAGCTTTTTTCTTTCTCTATAAATTTCTTGGTAACACGCAGAAGCATTTGTTATGGCAGTTGAGACTTTTGCACTTTGTTCAAAATTTGGATCTTGTGCTTGAAAAATAAAATTTGTAAACCCGGGGTCTCGTAAAGCGAGGTATTACTGTACCCGGAACGGACTAAACAGAACAGGAGGAGCTACACAGGATGGAGAGTGGTTGAAGAAGTCATAGCATGTGTGATGAAAGATTTCAGATAAAGGACACTAAAATAACAATAATAGTAAAGCTGATGCAAAGAACGAGTGTATGGTGTGTGTGGTTATTCAGCAAAAAACAAAAAACAAAAATTACCATCTCCAAATATAACAATACATGAAATGCATAGTCTCTTTTGAATTGTATAATTTCTGAAGCTCTTCTTTCTTGAGATGCTGTTACGCCTACATATGAAGGCGAATAGCTCAGTGGTTAGAGCGTCGGGTTTACAATCATGTGGTAGTGAGTTTGATTCCTGGACTGGGTTGTATGCTATGTTCTTGAGCAAGACACTTTATTTTATGGTACTCCAGTTCATACAGCTGTAGAAATGAGTTGTGACGTCAGACATTGGTGGTGTGGAGAGGGGAAGCTGGTATGCATGGGCGACCGCTGGTCTTCCATAAATAACCTTGCCCGGACTTGTGCCTCGGAGGGTAATTTTCTAGGTACAATCCCATGGTCATTCATGATTGAAGGTCGGGGGGGCCTTACCTTTTATTACATCCACATAAGTAGTACTGGAGATCCAGACTTAGGAGAGAACTTCTCTGGAAGCTATAATGTTTTTTTTTTATATATACTCGTCAGCCCTTCTGTTTTTATCTTTACGTCAGTAAGTGAACGTGCTTCACAAACAGCTACATATGGTTTATCCTCTTTTTACCTGTTTCAGGCATTAAGCTGCAGCCATGCTGGGGCACCGATTGAAAAATTTTAAGTAGAACAAATCAACACCAGTACTTAATTTTTTAAAGCCTGATACTATATTGCTCTCTTATGCTGAACCGTTAAGTTACGGGGATGTAAATACACCAACACCGGTTATCAAGTGGTGGTGCTGGGATACACGACGAGCTTCTTTCAGTTTCCATCAACCAAATCTGCTCACAAGGCTTTGGTCGCCTCGAGGCTATAGTAGAAAACACGTGTCCAAAGTGCCACGCAGTTGGATTGAACCCGGAACCATGTGATTCGAAGCAAACTTCTTATCAAACAGCATGCCTGCGTTGTGATCAGTAAAAAAAAAAAAATAAATACAAATCTTAATACACTTTCAAGAATAAACGAGTTCTTTTAATCCTGTAAAATTGTCACATTCAAACATATCTTGACAAATGAAAATATAGCCATTGTTTTGCACAGTTAACTCACGATACGATTTTCCCCAAACTCAGTGAGGTCTAAAGCAGTTAGTGGCAAACTGCAACCTGCGGGACTTTCTAAATGGCACCCCTAACAAAAAATTACCTCGGAATTTTTTTAGCAGTGCGCCCACCGAATCCAGGTAAAAAAAAGTCACAGGTAAAAAAGTTACAGGAAAAAAAATGGTAATGTTAGCACTGTTTCTGCGTCTTTCTTTAATAGAAAGGTTAACTGTCGAATTCTCACCTTTAAAGATTAATCTGTCAATCAGTTTCTAAAGGAATATGCAGAGCTGATGGTAAATTAATGACTTTCTTTCCTCGCCAAAATTGCGACTTTGTCTATGTGACTTTATTACCGGCCACTGCGCTAACCAGATGAACCGTGTCTCATGTTGCCCGCTTTTCGAAAAACGTAGCTCATTCTTCGTCTAACGAAGTCAAACCGAAAGAATACGTTAGGCAACGACGTAATTCTAAATAAAATGAGATGACGGCAAGAGTTAGAATGTTAAATTACGGATACAGCTTATTTTGTATTATAGCTTAAATGGCTAGACACGGGAATCATTAATGTAATTATCAAGATGGAATTTACGTGACACTATGTATAATAAGGTTTAGTAAAGTCCATCTTGCGTTAAAATATTAGGAGCTAAATATTCCACGGGTATTCGTATAATTAGAGTAATTCTCAAACAGCTATCTGCGTCACCCAAAGTATACAAGGTCATGGTTTTTGTATTAATACAGATCCCTTTGTTCATTTTATATTCTATTTTTATTTTTAAATTCCAATTATCTTCCCAATTTCACTCAAATGACTTGGGTCTACCCTATGTTACGGTAGAATACATTTGCCCAGTTATTGGTTTATGACAGCGAATCGACTTCCAGATCATTCAACCATGCTTACGTTCGAAATTTCCTGGTTTTCTTTATTGTTTTTCTTTTATTTTGCTGTTTTCTTATTTTAATAAATTGTATTATTTTTTTTTTCTTTCAGTTGTTGTTTTCCCGAGTTTTTATTGAAACATTTCCAGAGTAAAAAAAATTATAAAAGAAGCACGTGTGTGTTTGTTCGTTTTTGTATATGTGTGTATTATAATACACACACACACATACAAAAACACAACTACGAAGTCTAACCAAACACGACACGCAATAACACAAAACCAAATATATTCGCATCCATACAAACACACACAGCACGAGCTAATAAGGATCTTTGCTGAACGTTATCGATTGCATTTCAAGAAATAACAGCCAAATTACCTTCAACGTGCACCTAACTGTCTTATAATAGGAAGTACCCTTTAGAAAATATGGTCCTAGACAGAACATCTGTAAAAACAAAGACATGTCAACCAGAGCTAGCCTGGGCATAAAAAAATCGCATATACATAAAGTCGCGCACACATACAACGTAGATAAGAATTATCATACATATTTATATTATCATGCATACATATATTACATACACAGGCATGCATTATCAACCATAAAGACAAACATTCATTCACTTAATTTTCGTTTAATGGACAGAGTTTTGGAATAGTTCTTCCTGGAAGTCTTATACCTGATAGAAAAGAAAAAGGGTTCGGTAGTAAGGATGCAAAAGTTTTTATTAAAAAAATGGAAATTTTTTCGAACAAATTTCTTCTGCATTTAATTTCCACTGTATAAAACAATACTTAAAAAATTACCCTTTTCCTTTTACATAAGGTATGGAACTTCGAGGGGGAAAACTACGCCATTAAATGTAGGTATTCATTCAATTTTAGTCTCGCTACGAAAACAGATGTTTATTACAAAAAGAAGAAAAACGAGAGAAAGAAAAAAATTGGGGATCGTATATTTTGGAAAGATATACAAACATTTGTTTACATTTTGCAGTGAGGCTAAAATTGCAGGGATACCAGAATAAAATTCGAATTATCAATTAAACGGTGTGTATCGCATAATTAATTAATTAAATACCCCTCTTCGTTGTCAATGAATGCACTATTGTGCAAATTAGACCGGTCATATCAGCTGAATTCTAGTTTGTGTTTGATTTAGATATATAGCAATACCCTATTAATCTCTCCGTGGGTAGAAAATGCAGATATTTGTTGTTATATACGATGAAATAAATAGACAGGGCGATCCCAAATTCTTCTCTCTGCCCACGAAGTGATAAAAAACATTTGCTTATGCCCAAATTGTTGGCATTAAGTATTTACCGACGTTAGATTTCAGATTATGCAATAAAATGCTATGTATTGCATTATTAATTAATGAATTAGACATACATAGTCATTTCCACATGTTACATTCGGCAACGTACACCCACACGAAAGCGCAGACACACACATAACCACCCTCGAAGCCGACTACACAAATACACAACAGATACAATGGCACACATATGCACGCATACGTGACCAAGAAAATAATTACAAATAACACAATTATCCAAAGAGGCAATCACAGGCACGCACACATACCTCTCTCATAAATATATATATACACACACGTTCACGCTGTGTAGATATACACATCCAGGATGTGCGGATACAAACATACACATACATCCATAGACTGCAAACACACGTATATAGCCACACATTTCCGCTGTGTAAATGCATACATACATACACACATCCAAAACGTGCTGAGGCAATCACATATCCACACTCTGCACACACATATACATCCATTATATGCTCACACACAATCACAAATTATATATATCGACACATACATAACACTATTTGAGCCACGCTATTACACTCTATCAATCTTTATATCTCTTAAAGTACACACACACGCACGAACACACTCATGCCATCTAAACAATGGAAACAGACACTACAGCGTGTGTGTGTGTGTGTATCAATAAAGCGAATAGCAAATTGTACCACGTATATATATGAATTAGTGTGTATAGAACTAACTGTATTGCGTATATAGAGTAAATTACATTATGTGTATAGGTGACTGAGTGCGTGTGTAGAGCGAATTATACTGTGTAGTGTGTTTACAGCGAATTATATTGTATATGTATGTGCGTGTGTATCGAACTGTTGTAATGACTGTCTAGAATTGTACTGTACGTGAATGGAGCTATTATATCGTGTATATATCGTTATTGTACTGCGTGTTTCTGTGTACAGTGCTTTATTGTTTGTTACTCGATGTGAATCTGTGCATTTGTTTTGGTATGTGTGTAAGGTTGTAATGCTATCTATCTATCTGTCGATCATTTATCTATCTATCTATCTATCTCTTTGTCTATCTGTCGATCTACCAATCTATCTATCTATCGGTTTACATATCTATCTATGTATCTATCTGTCTGTAGGTCTATCTATCTATCTGTCTGTCTATCTATCTATTTGTCTGTCTGTAGGTCTATCTATCTGTCTGTCTGTTTCTAGGTCTATCTATCTGTCTGTCTGTCTGTCTATCTAGCTAACGTATCATCTTCATATCTTCTTATCACTACCTTTATATCTATCTATCTATCTATTTGTATTTAACTTGTGCGTATATGATTTATGTATGCGTGTGTGTGCTAATATTTTCGTATGTTGTGTCAATAAGTTCATTTATACGTAAGGCACCCATCATTTGTACGAATATATATATATGTGTATGCGTAAATGTGCGTACTGATATGTTCGCAACGGGCAAGTAACCCATTAAAACAAATATTTACAAACACAAGAAACAAATAAAGGACAAATAAAGCAATTGCAAACGAATTAAGAAACTAAACAACATACACGTATAGATAGATATACACAAATATCTATCAGTGTACTTATATGTATATGCGTGTATTCATAAGCATATTCGCACGCACGCACGTACGTTTATATATACATATACACGAACTAACAAAGTGGGTTTCCGTCGGTTTCAACAATAGGAAGTCTGTTATTTAATGTACTGAACTGGGTATAAACGAACGAACAAGCGACTTAATATTCCTCGACAGTAATACTTTTTTTTTCCCCTAGGGGTAGGATTGGCTGTGTGGTTAAGAAGCTAGTTTTATCACGAAGTGGTTTCGGGTTCAGTACCCTGGTGAATGTTTTCTGCTATATTCCTGACCAATGCCTTGTGAGGGAAACCGCAAGGAAGCTAGTCACACACACATACATATATATGTATGATATTCGGTTAAAATGTCTTACGGTTAAGCTGGTTCCCATGCGTTTCCCTGAAGAGAAGATTACGTTCTTATCAACATCATCTATTCCTATGGAAGGTATATTTTGTAATCTTCGAAACATGTTGGAAATAAGAGTATTCAGTTAACATACGTGTTTTACTCCATTTACTAAATTTATATACATACATATTCATGTTTATATATTTGTGCATCTCTGTCTGCAGGGCAACTTAATAAATGATCAGCCTTAATTAATTTCCAAATTTTATTGAACTCTTATTATAAATTAGATCTACATTACAATAGTAAGTTTCTAAGCTGTTTATATACTAAACAAATACATTAGTTACAAAGAAATGGCCCTAATAATTTGCATATCGCAAGTACATAACACTCTCTTAAATATCAAGAGCCTTATCAATGAGGATCTCAGTTCACACAGTACCAAGGTATGATGTATGGAATATGTGTGTATATGTGGGTGTGTGACACTACAATCACTTGGCAAACCAGTGTTGATATGTTAACATTCCTGTTACCTAGCAGTTCAGCAAAAGAGACCAATGGAGTAAGCACCAGATTTTAAAATGAATGCTGGGGTCAATTTATTCGACTAAACAAGTGGTTCTCAACCAGGGCTCATATGACCCTTGGAGGTCCAGATAAGATTTTGTTGTTAAAATTTATGAGCAATGAATAGGCGCATGAGTGGCTGTATGGTAAGACGCTTACCTCCAAACCACAGGGTTGTGGGTTCAATCCCACTGTGTGGCACCTTGGGCAAATGTCTCCTACTATAGCCTCAGGCCGACCAAAGCCTTGTGAGTGGATTTGATAGATGGAGACTGAAAGAAGCCCATCATATATATGTATATATCTAGAGGGCCATGAATGATCTGTCCTGGTTTTTCTTGTCTGTCTTTGTATAGTCTATCTGTCCATATGTTTTTATTGTTGTCTGTTACATTCTTATCCCATTTTTAGGATTTATATATGTATATATATATATGTGTGTGTGTGTGCGCGCGTGTGTGTGGAGGCGAGTGGCTTAGTGGTTAGGGTGTCAGCAACATGATCGTAAGATTGTGGTTTTGATTCCTGGACTGGGCGATGTATTGTGTTCTTGAGCAAAACACTTCATTTCATGTTGCTCCAGTCCAGTCAGCTGGCAAAACTGAGTAACGCTGTGATGGACTGGCATCCTGTCCAGCTGGGAAACACATACACCATTGAAACCAGGAAACCGGGCACATGAGCCTGGCTAGGCTTTAAAAGGGCGCATTTATTTTATTTTCATATATACATACACACACACATACATATATATATATATATGGGAGAATTTACGAAAAAACAACAGGCGTAGACAGGTGGTCTAAACAACAAATGGATGTATTAGTATAACGCTTGGGAATAGAGAAAGTCTTTAATGTTTTGAGCCTATGCTCTTCAACAGAAAGGAACACAGAAAGAAACAAGGAGAGAAAAAAAATATATGTGTAGTGGTCAGCGATCTATCATGGCGAATGCCGTTGTGTGTCTGTGCTTGTCCTCCCACCATTACTTGACAACCAATGTTGGTGTGTTTACATCCCTGTAACTTAGTTTGGCAGAAGAGACTGATAGAATAAGTACTAAGCTTACAAAGAATAAGTCCTGTAGTTGATTTGTTCAACTAAAGACGATGCTCCAGCATGGCTGCAGTCGAATGACTGAAACAAGTAAAAGAATAAAAGAATAAATTGTTTATACTTCTATAATACACAAAATATTTTGACAATATTTGACGCAATTCCTAATAATATTTAATTACCAAAGTTTAATAGGATTTTTTTTAAACATCACATGGCTATGAGGGTCTAACCAAGTAAACTTGGAATCAAAGAAGTCCATAAGCAAAAAATGGTTGAGAGCTCTTGGACTAAACCCTTGAAGGTGCTGTTCCCACATGGCCACAATTCAATGATTTAAAAGAGGAAAAGATAAAAGAAGATATGTGTACCCTTAATTCAAGTTTACAGTGAGATTCAATATGATGACAGGAGCTTTGAATTGCCTGTACAACTCTTCAGATGGGGTTCTGTACAGTTTCTGTCTACCCCATTTCATACACAAGATTTAGGTCAATCTGAGGTTGTGGTAAATAATGTGACATCTTTAGTGAGTGACATTTAGCATTGCCTCTACAGACCTCATGATTGCAAAGAGAACTTTCTTAACTGTAGTGCTTATAATACATATGTATGAATGATTGCATGTGCATACATATATGCACTCTTCCACACACACACATATACATACATAGATAGATACATACATACACACAAGCACACCTACACTTTCAGTTTCATACCCAGTAATATTGCAGCAACAGGATACATACCAACCTGTCTGGAACAAAGTATGGCTGAACTTGGGATTTTGGGGAGAGAATGCAAATCCTTAATTCATAAGTTACAGATGATCGCAATACCTGGGACTATAAAAATATGCATGACCATCTTAAAATTTAAAGGATGATGGTTAAATCAAGATACTTTCCTTCACAACCTTGCTACCAAATAAGTGGCTGGTCAAGATTTACTTTGAAATAAAAAGAGTAAGAGAGCATACATACATGCATACACATACACACACGTGCCCACATGTATACAAGTATATACACATATATACATATCATTTCTTTATTGCCCACAAGGGGCTGAACATAGAGGGGACAAACAAGGACGGACACAGGGATTAAGTCGATTACATCGACCTCAGTGTGTAACTGGTACTTAATTTATCGACCCCGTAAGGATGAAAGGCAAAGTCGACCTCAGCGGAATTTGAGCTCAGAATGTAACAGCAGACAAAATACCGCTAAGCATTTCGCCCGGCGTGCTAACGACTCTGCCAGCTCGCTGCCTTTTTATACATATATACATATGCATAGACATATATACAGACACACATACACATGCATATGCATACATCCATATATGCATATACATACATCCATATATGCATGCACCTACATATATCCATACATGCATGCACATGCATATGAGGGTGTGCTGAAAAGTTCCTGGCTTTAAGGGTGTCATGAAAGGTTTGGTTGGAGGCTCAACCTTCTGAGCTTTTTTTTCAGGGATTAGAAAAACTGAAGGACCACTGCAATAAGTGTGAGTCTGAGATGGGAATATGCTGAATAAAATCATAATTAGCTGATCCTCCTGTATTTTCTTTTAACCAAAGCCAGGAACTTTTCAGCAATCCCTTGTACATATACACATGTGTACACACATGGATATACATATCCTTCTATCCATCCATACATATATATTTACATACATTTATGCATATTTACATACAAGCAAACTCAGATGTTATATCAGAGATATTTTAAATGCTTCCTCATCACATGTATGTATATCCCCTGCTCTTATTATGTGTGTCCAGGACTGTCATAGTTGTAAAGCTTGTTGCTTAGCCTGAGGTCAACACTGATCGAGTAAAATTTTGATGAAAGGCACTCCAACTGTGACAATCCTGTCTATAGTATCAAATGTTCCCTTTAAGAAAGAAGTCACAAGCATCAAAGTTATGCTGTTAAAGTTACAGTCACACTGGGCAGGACACATTTCCTGAATGGAAGATTATCTTTGAGACAAGATTATGCTGTAGGGTGAACTTTCCACATTTGACAGAAGGCTGCCAAAGAAAGAGTATAATAGACACTTTGAAGAAATCCCTTGATGTCTATTAAATTGACTATTGACAATTGTCTGCTATTGCCACCATTTGTGATGTATGGTGATATACCTGTCTGTCTCCTGCAAGAAGGTATGTAGGGCTGCCTTTGAGGACAAAAGAAGACTGAAGAAGACTGTAACATTGATTAGTGCTGAAACTTGTACAGAATTTCTTTTGCAGCTGCTGTAACTTGGTTTGCTTATTCTGTATTGGTTTATTTAACCACCCTTGAGCCTGGAGAGTTGAAGCCCAGCGGTGACTAAATGGTGAATCCTCATTTGTGAAGCCAAGCAAAGAAGATGAGGGGGTTATTTGAAGGAAACTTGGTTGCTATGTCTAGCAGGTTGAAGGACCATGTAGTGGTTATCTTGTTAGGTAGATAATATTTAATAATGGGAAGGAGGAATGTATCAGACAATGTAGTCCTAAATATACTATTCATCTATCTGTCTATGCCTGTCTGTATATCTATCTGTCTGTTTATCCATGTACCTGTCTGTCTATCTGTCTGTCCATCTATCTGTTCGTCTGTCCATCCATCTGTTCGTCTGTCCATCCCTCCATCCGTTCATCTGTCCATCCATCCATTTGTCTCTTCTCTGTGTTAAACTAATTTAAAAAATAAAAAAAAAATGGTTTGACTGATTGATTATATAAAATATCCAAAACAAAAATTCAGAAGCCAACACATGTGAGAAAAAGTATATCACATCACCTTATATACAAAATTCACCACAATTATTTTTTTAAAATATGATATCCGGATTTTCTTTCTCCCATCGTTCCATCTTTTCTTTGTTTGATTCTTTTCTTTTTTCCTTCTCTATTCATTTTCATTTTCTTTCTTTTTCTTCTCTCTTCTTTCCTTCAGTTTTTCTTTCTTTCTCTTTTTTCTTTTCTTTCATCCTTCCTACCCCCTCTCTCTCTCTCTCTCTTTTCACTCTCTCTTCCTTCAATAATGCTTTCTCTCTATTTTTCTTAAAATTTAATTTTATTTCATTTTATTTTACATTCCCTAAATATTTCATAATGTTCAATAGTTAGAACAGTAAGCTTATTTGCATAATGGGCCATAATTAAATATTTACAACAAACGAATATAACTGTCTTTACTAACATTGCATAGGTTTCTGAATTTCACAGACGTTATAATGAAAACACAGAATCATTATGTTTTGTGCACTAGTTAACGATAGGTCAGTCAAGATAATTGATACTTTGTACTCGAAATGTTTTCTTTAGAAATGGTAAGATGGTAAAAAATCTGTGGCACATGAATGGCAAGCTTAGTAGATTATCATGCAAATACTGTGTGGTATTTGGTTATGTTCTTTTATGTTTTTTGTTCAAATCTCACTTAGATTTATTTTTATCCTTCATCTCATTGAAGTCAATAAAATAAGTTCCAAGAAGCTCACTTTGAAACCGTGTGATTTCTGGTTCATTCCCACTGTGTGTGTGTGTGTGTATGTCTTTCTGTTTGTATTAGTCCCTACCAATGCTTGACAACTGGTGTTGGTTTGTTTACGTCCTGTAACTTAGTGGCTTGGCAATAAAAGAAGACCAATATGATAAGGGCTGGGTTTAAAAAAAACGAAAAGCCAAGTACTGGGGTCAATTTATTTGCCTGAAACCCATCAAAGCTGGTGCCCCAACATGGCCGTTGTTCAGTGATTGAAAAGAATAAAGATGCAAAATAAAAGAAGTCTATGTTGACTATACAATATGCTGAACAGTGGTTCTTAGTGTTTTTGAACTCATAACACAACTGGAATAAAACTAGGAAGGAAGGAAGGCATTGCACATGAAAGTATGACATCATCATCAACTTGATCATTCAACGTCCATTTTGCATGCTGACATGGGTTGGACAGTTTGACTGAAAACTGATAAGCCGGGGAACTGCGCAAGGTTCCAATCTGATATGGCATGGTTTCTATGGCTAGATGGCCTTCCTAATGCCAACCACTCCAAGAGTGTAGTGAGTGCTTTTCACATGCCATTGGCATGGGTGCCATTGCGATGATACCAGCATCATCCACGATTACAATCTCACTTAGCTTGACAGGTCTTCTCAAGCATGGTATATGCCAAAGATCTCGGTCACCTGTGACTCCCTCCATGAGGCCCAGTGCTCAAATGATGCTTTTAAATGTTAAAGGGTTTAAGGAAAAAACAGTTTTATGACCTTAACATCTCATGAAATTTAAAATTTATGAAAGAGAAAGAAAGAAAATGATTAATAAAGATATTATAATAATTTTTATCTATGAATCCCTTAAGACATAGTATGTATTTCAAGGGGTTTCCTAAGACAAAGTATGTGGAATGCTGCCTTAGAAGGGGATATCCAAGCTTAGCAACAGTCCGGTAGCTTAAATCTGTAAAAGGGTGTTAATAACTAATAACCCATTTATGTTTATATATACATTTCTTTCTAAAGAGCAGATTGCCCATGTATTTATTTCAATTAATTTTCAATATAATGAGGAGTTCGGAAAGGTTAAGTAAAAAATTATCTGTAATTTTATGTATTGGTTAAATATTGATCTATTGAAATCTCGGGTCATTGTTCCCTTAGTAATGAGATTTTGATATTGATTTTTAGAATGAATATGGTAACTTGAGTAATAGCTGACTCTGGTGTACTGAAATATATACACAGCAAGAACGAAAATACTGTTTCAATTATGAGGTCTAGATATAAGAATTAACCCTATCATGCTTAAATTGCCAAACTGCAGAAAAAAAAAAAAATGAAACAGAAAATGAAAAAATTCTAAAATCATAAATGAAAAAGTTTCAATAACTGTCACATACTACAATAGCTTGCATGCAATAATGTTGTACAAATGTAAAGAATTCTTAGAGCTCATCTAAGCTTTCAATTTTGCAATTTTCTTTCCATAATAGCATATTATTTGAAGCGTTAAGAATTATTAACAATCGGTATTGTAGGTCTAAAAAAGGTGTTATTGCCAGGTATATAATCAAAAGTCTCAGTCTTTGATCATGTGGCAGAAACCGTTATAATTTTCATTTTTTTTTTCTTCATTATAGCACAAGGCTAAGCATTTTTGTGAAAGAATATACCAAAACCAATGAAACAAATCTTCTGTATGGATATTGCAAGTCAGAATTATTAGAGTGCTGGAAAAAAGTGCTTTGCAGTTATTCTTTTGGCATTTTATATTCTGAGTGCAAATCCCACTGACATAAATTTTGCTTTTCATCTTTTTGGCGGTCAGTAAAATAAAGTAGCAGTCAAGTATGGGGGGGGGGTTCATGGTGCTGACTAGTTCTTCTTCCTCCCCACAAATTTGTTGCCATCTGCCTATATTAGAAAGAACAAAAACAACAACTACTACCACCATCACCACCACCACTACCACTACCACTGCCACTGCTGTTGCTACTACTACCACCACCACTACCACTGCCATCGCCGCCACCACTGCTGCTGCTGCTGCTGCTGCTGCCGCCACTGCTGCCGCCACTGCTGCCGCTGCCGCCGCCACTGCTGCTACTGCTACCGCCACCACCACAACCTACGCCGTCACCGTAGATATGTAGATATATGCATATATGGGTACAGGACGTCACTAACAGTAGACAGCCGACAACTGATTAAGGGTCGTTCTTTGTATTTTTTGTATTACTTGTCTTGTTTTCCATTTTTTACCTCTTGTTATTTGTGTATTTAATTCAGTTATTTTCATATTTCATGTTGTTTACTGTTGGTGACATCTCTGAACTTTGCCGAGGTTATTCTTATATACATATATATATATATATATATATATATATATATATATATATATATATATACACACACACACACACACACACACACACACACACACACACACATATATATATATATGCATCTAAGAATAACCTCAGCAAAGTTTAGAGATGTCCTACCTCTGCTGGTGACAAAGGGCCTCTCACTCAGAGTAAAAGGTAGACTGTATGATGCATGTGTACGAACAGCCATGCTACATGGCAGTGAAACATGAGGCTATGTGTAAGCTTGCAAGGAATGAAGCCAGTATGCTCCGCTGGATGTGTAATGTCAGTGTGCATACACGACAGAGTGTAAGCGCCCTGAGAGAAAAGTTGGATTTAAGAAGCATCAGATGTGGTGTGCAAGAGAGACAACTGTGCTGGTATGGTCATGTGTTGCGAATGAATGAGGACAGCTGTGTGAAAAGTGTCACACCCTAGCGTTTGAGGGAACCTGTGGAAGAGGTAGACTCAGGAAGACCTGGGAGGAGGTGGTGAAGCACGACCTTCGAACATTGGGCCTTACCAATGCAATGACTAATGACCAAGACTTTTGGAGATATGGTGTACTTGAGAAGACCCGACAAACCAAGTGAGACCATAACCTGTAGCCTATGCCAGTGGGTGTAACCAGCCCACTTATGAATACCCCTCTTTCATTGGACAATAAAGTTTGCTTGCGAAGACCTATTGAGGCAAGTGAAATCAAAATCAAAGTTATTGACCCCGAAAGGATGAAAGGCAAAGCTGGCCTCAACGGAATTTGAACTTAGAATGTAAAGACAGACAAAATACTGCTAAGCATTTCGCTCGGCATGCTAACGTTTCTGCCAGCTTGCCACCTTGCCCAAGGCTATATATAGAAGACACATGCCCGATGTGTCATGCAGTGGGACTGGACCCAGGACCATCAGGTTGGGAAAAGTGCTTCTTGCCACACAGCCATGCCTGCACCTATTTATATATACATTCCATAAAGTGGTGGGCATTTGGATCCAGTCAAATCATCCAACAAACTATATCAATATGGAACACAGACATTAAACAATGAGGATATATACATTTATATATACATGTATGTATGTATGTATGTATGTATGTACATGCACACACACATGCACACATGCATGCATGCACACACACATGCACACACACGCACTCTCACACACATATATAATTTCTGTAGTAGCCTGCAGACTTTAACACTTCTACATTTTAATATCTCATTGACTTTGTTTTCCTGCACTTCTGCTGCTAATATCGTTAGAAAAGACATGCACGGTAATGCTTCTCCTGTCTTTCATCTCAGAAGAAGGATACACACGGTCACGTTAACCAGGTAGATTAAAATTGCCATAGATACATCATAATCCATTGAAGTCTTTCCCTATTTGAGTGTTAATTCTGCATCTCAATGGGTTATGAACTAATCACAACTACCATACTTTTGATACTCTTACCAATGAAGAAGCTGGTAAAAGAATCTCTGAAGACATTGGAAGTTTTGATGAATGGCTGAGTACTGACTGAAAAATATCTACATATAATAAATACCGTGTTAATGCGTAACTCATCTGAGTTTGCTTTCAGTAATGAGATTAAACTCTCATTGTCAGTACTGACTGATGAGAGGTAATCTGCTAAAGTTAATTACATTAGTCGTCCATTGATGGATTTGGGGTTATTAGATTAGAAGAAGTCATAATTGATTCGTCTATCCAAAACACCTCTGTAGATTTATTCCCCAAAATCATTAGTGGCAAAGTACCAGTGGCATTTCAAAGATTCTTGGTTCTTGATAACCCATTTTACCAAACTTTAAATAGGCATCTGTGGAACAGGTAGAATTCACTATTAAGTAGATATTGCTTGCTTTTCAATTAGGTAGAAACACCTACTGTGTAGTGAATAAATAGACGCAACTATAGTGTTGCCAGAAAAATGAAAATAAAATTAGGCATTGACTACAGTGAACTTCCAAAATAAGGACATCTGGAATAATGGAAGTCCTAAATTAATGGAAATAGTAGCCAAATTTTCCTCAAATCACATCTTGTTATTGTGAAAAAGAACACATTAGATAATGTAGTTCAAGATATTCTAAAATAATAACATTATTCTGGAAGTCATTATAATAGTAGTGCTAACCTAACAGAAATAGCAGTCAAATTTCCCTCAAATCACATTCTATTATCATGGAAACAGAAGACTACATTAGGTAATGTAGTCCAAGATCTGTAGGTTAAGTTATGAAGAATAAAAATATTCTGCTGATCTGAATAAATAAATTTTTGCTGGAACATGGGGCAGGTCAAGTGACAACTAGGCTCACATAAGGATAATGATGGTATTGTAGTTGATGGTGGTGGTGGTGAAAGAGATGAGGATGATGATGATGATGATGTCATCATGGCTGATGCCAGTGTCACATAACAGTCACCCATGCCAGTGGCATGTAAAAAGCACCCTTCGAATGTGGGGCCTCACAGAAGCAATGGTAAGTGACTGAGATGACCGAGACCTTTTGTGAAATGCTGTACTTGAGAAGACTTGACAAGCCAAGTGAAAGCATAGCTGTGGCCAATGCCAGTATTATGTAACTGGCACCCATGTGGTGGTATGTAAAAAGCACCCATTACACTCTTGGAGTGGTCAGCATTAGGAAGGGCATCCAGCCATAGAAACCATGCCAAATCTGATTGGAACTTGGTGTAGTCCTACAGCTTACTAGTTTCAATCAAACCATCCAACCCATCATGATGATGATGACAATGATGACAATGATGATGATGACAATGATGATGATGAGGAGGATGAGGATGATAAAGATGATACTGTTGATAATAACAATGATCGTGATGATGATCAGGAGGAGGAGTAGGATGAGGATGCTGCTGCTGCTGCTGATGATGATGCTAATACTGATGATGATGACGACAATGATGGTGATGATGATGATGATGACGACAATGATGGTGATGATGATGATGATGAATAGACTGCTGATACAGTTGCTGATGGCGATGATATTGATGATGATGTCTTATAATCATTTTGCTTTAAAACAAAACTCCATCAATCTACATTAGAATGTGTACCTTTGAGATTTATTTTTTTATACATATTTTGGGGTCAGGAGGAAAGAGAACATTTTGCTTTTTTTTCAATTTTATTTTTAAAAACTTATTTTCTTTTTTAAAAATGATAACTGAAAAAAAAAATTATTTAAAATAAAGTTATTTAAAACTAAAACTGCTTTCTTTCACTTTTTATATTTTAGTTATGATATTTTCCTATAACAATATATTTGTTTGGTTATTGATGGAGCTACTATTGATTTGTGAAAACTCACCTAAGGAAACTGACTGCATCAGAACCTTAGCAGACAGTTCCATGGCGTTATTCACCATTTGTTTTGTAGCAGGTAAAAATAAATCAATTATCTCCAAGTATTTGCAACCCCTGTCTCACCCCATACTTGTTTCATTGTAGATCAGACATGTTTGGATGTATAACTAGTTTCTGTGTAAAATGAGTGTATGCTTGTGTATATATGTGTTTATATGATATGCATATGTTTGTGTGTGCATGTGTGTGTGTATGTGTTTGTTTGTGTGTGTGTGTGTTAACCAGATTTCTCATGAATATTAGATGCTTGTATAATTCTGATCTGTTTGAATGTATCACCTGCTTTTCTGTGTGGGATGTGTATATGTGCCTGTATTGTGTGTGTGTGTGTGTGTGTGTGTGTGTGTGTGTGTGTGTGTGTGTGTGTGTGAGTGTTTGTGGTTTTTGTTTTTATATGTATGTGTGTTGTTTTGAGCCTTTGTGAATGTATGCAATCCTGCATGTACATGTTTGTGTAAATATATATTGAAACACAAGCGCACACACATGAACACACTCTCCTACATACTTACACACTCTCTTACATACATACACATGTATGTCTGTACTGATTTTGTCTTTCTCTCTGTTTCTGTCATACCTTTTCCAAACACATGCATACACAAACACACACACATGCAAACATACATTTGTGGCTTTTCTCTACGTATCCAGCTTGTTCATGATTTTGTATAGAGCTGCAATCTTTGTACAGCTCAGATACACAGGAGGAAGACACATTCTTACATTGCAGCTTGCTGTCTATGGTTACAAACTAGAACCCCAGATTGTTTTCCTATTTGCTTATTAATGCAAACAACAGCGGAGAGGTATAGTTCTTTCTCCCATGTGTTCAATATATGAATAGTTATGATGACAAGGGTTCCAGTTGATCAGATCACTAGAACAGCCTGCTCATGAAATTAATGTGCAAGTGACTGAGCACTCCATAGATATGTGTGCCCTTAATGTAGTTTCCAGTGAGATTCAGCATGAAATACAGGTAATACTCATTTTTATCAGCCAAGTGGACTGAAGCAACATAAAATAAAGTGTCTTGCTCAAGGGCATAACATGCTACTGGGCATCAACCTCATGACCTTATGACTGTAAGCCGAATGCCTTAACCACTAAACCAAGACCTAACAGGGAAGTTACCTGTAGAGAGGTATAGCTTCTTTTCACACATGTATAATAAATCATACACAAAGGAGTGCCTAGCAGTTCCTGGCTTTAAGGGTATCATGAAAGGCCTAGCTGGAGGCCCAACCTTCTGAGTTCTTTTACAGGGATTAGAAAAAAATGAAGGACTGTTACAATGTGTGTGAATCTGAGAGGAGAATATGCTGAATAAAATCATAATTAATTGATCCTCTTGTATTTTCTTTTACCTAAAACCAGGAACTTTTCAGCACACTCTTGTATGAATAGTAAGAACTGAAGTAAGCCATGTATTCAACCTTGTAAGACTGATGCGTTTTTGGATGACTGATAGGAAGATTGATCTAAAACAGTGCTTTGCAACCATTTTTTGCCTATGGACCCCTTTGATTCTTATTTTACTCTACTGGACCTCCTTAGCCATTTGATGTATATATATAAAAAAAAACCCAAAATATTTTTCATCATCATCATCATTTAGTGTCTGCTTTCCATGCTGGCATGAGTTAGACAGTTTGACTGGAATTGGTGAGCCAGAGAGTTGCACAAGGTTCCAGCCTGATTTGGCTTGGTTTCTATGGCTGGATGCCATTTCTAACTCCAACCACTCCAAGAGTGTAAGGGTTCTTATTACGTGCCACCAACATGGGTGCCATTTATATGACACTGACAATGACCATGACGATGGTTTCACTTGCTGATTTTTTTCAAGCACAGCATATTGCCAAAGGTCTCACTTACTTGTCATCGCCTTCATGAAGCCCAGCATTCATAGATCATGCATCATCACTTTGTCCCTTACCTCCATGAGGCCCAATATTCGATGATCTTGCTACCGGCAACAGCCATGATTACAATTTCACAGGTACCATTTACATGACATTGGCAACAGCTATAACTATTTCTATAATTGAATATTATGAAAAATTGTATAAAATTTTTTTTTAATATTTTGTGTATGGTAGAAGTATAAGCAATTTACTGCAGATCAATTTTAACAACAAAATCCTATAAGGAACCCCAAGGGTCATATAAAGACCCTTTAGGGTCATATGGACCCCACTTGAAGACCACTACTCTAAAATGATACCTTTGATAGATTTTACAATCACTTTAGTAGTCTCCTGAGTATCCTTTTGGATTTCAGAGTTCTTTTGAACCATACTCTGCCAGAAGTGACACATATTCTTCCAGGACTGTGACACATACTTTATAACTGTGACAGTAAAAACACCTGTTGTACTGTGATTTGGTCAGAATCCAAATTGTCTTCTAGAAATATCTAGGTTTTCTTCAATCAGTAACTTTATTGGTGTTTCTTGACTGTTGATTTCATTACTTTGATGTTGAGTGATGATCAGTATTTCGGTGGCTCAGTTCTGGAATTCGTCTTATCTAGAGGTTTTATAAAACAAGGTCCAGTCCTTGTTGTGGTGTAGTAGCTTGTGTGCTACAATGATTCTAAGAGCAATGCCAATGGAGCACAAACACCTGGTAGGGTCTCCCATACTGGAAGAGAATGCATTAGCTGTTGATTAATTTTTTTAACAGCAACATTTTTTGGAGCTAATATTGCTCTTTCACACAGCCACTTGTGCTTTTGTTGTTTTCTGTGAAGCTGGGAAAGACTTTGTGTTTGAGCTCATCCACAGAATTAACAACAGAGAAAAATGGCCACACTTCCATTTGTCCTGCAGCGTCGAGAGGCACCTTGCCATCATCAAGTGTCAAAATGTCCTGTGCAAACTTTGCGGACATTTGGTCGCCATGTAGCTGAGCTCTCATGTTAGTGGTAAGACTGAGGATCATAACATGATGCCACAAGGTAGAGGACTTTAGGCATGCTTGGACCTCATCTGCTCTAGTGCCTTTCGGAATGACAGGAAGAGTTTGCTTGAAATCACCTGACAACAGAAGCGTTACACCTCCTATTGGAGCCTGACAGTCTCGGATGTCTTTCAGGGCTCTATCTAATGCTTCCAAAGTTCCCTTGTGAGCCATGGTGCACTCATCCCAGACAATTAGATGACACCTTTGAAGTACCTGCCCCTGATCTGAGCTTTTGTTGATGTTGCATGAAGGCATCTCGGATGCTGCTAAATTGAGAGGGAGTTTAAAAGTGGAGTGTGCTGTCCTGCTACCAGGTAACAAAGTAGCAGCAGTCCCAGAGGAGGCAACAGCTACTGCAATGTCCTGATGCTGCCTAACTTCTGCAAGGAGAAGCTTTGTAAGAAATGTTTTTCCTGTCCCTCTAGGAGCATCAAGGAAGAAGAATCGTCACTCGCATTGGCGTACACTGTTAAGAATAGTTGTGTAGGCCAGCAGCTGGTCCAGAAGTAATTTAGGCTCGTTTTCAACAATGTGCTTTGAAAGCACTTGAGTGTCGTAGGATGTTTCACAAATGACAGCAGTGGGAAGGCTATTTGACCCTGACTTGAAGGTTTATGGCAGGCCATATGTGGACAATT
Source organism: Octopus bimaculoides (assembly GCF_001194135.2). Classification (NCBI taxonomy): domain Eukaryota; kingdom Metazoa; phylum Mollusca; class Cephalopoda; order Octopoda; family Octopodidae; genus Octopus; species Octopus bimaculoides. The sequence continues at coordinate 161,835,342 of NC_068981.1, forward strand.
CATTTCCACCCAGTGTAGCAATTCTGTCTTCAATGTCAATGAGAGTTTTGTTGTAGACTTCATTGCTGATACCCTCCATGTCCGGATAGAGCCGTTGAGCTTGCCGCTGAAAGTCTTCAGCCATGTTGTCCCTGTACTTGAGCCATAGAGTTGCAAGATCACACAGTTCGCATGTCTGTAGTAATACTGCAAATAGTGCCCTGAGACTTTTAGGTGATTGTGATAAAGCAGCCTCTCCCAAAGTTGCATCCCATTGTGCACCATCTTCTAACAGTCCTTGTCGATAGCAGGCTTCTCTGTATGTTCTGCAGACATGTCCATGAACGGTTTTTAGGGCCTGGAAACACGTTGGCCCTCTGACCTCATGCAGTAGTAGATGGAGGTAGAAGCACTCTTGTTGAGTGGGTTGCACTGTGTATACTCGCCCAAGGCAAGTGTCAAACTTAATGCCAGGGTATCCATGAACATTTTGACCTGCTTTCCTTGGGGTGCATTTTTTTCCATTCCAAGTGTAGTGCGATGGAATCTGTGGATACAGCAATGTTTGAGCAAATGGATCAACTTGACAAAGTTTGAAGAATGCAGTGAGTGTGGTATCCTTTGGTTCCTCTGCCAACAGAGAAGCATTTACATCAGTAAAGTACACTCTTTGACTGTTTTCCAGGTGCACTGCAAGCCGTTGAATGGTGGGGTGTCATTGGTGAAGTGGTTATTAGTAGGAGTGTTAGAGTGTTTATGACGAACATGTATGTATGCATGTATATATGTTAGGTAATAGTTTCACTATAATAGTGAAAGTATTAAACTGAATCTCACATTGCAATAGAGAGATATTATTGTTTCACATTTGACACGTAATACTGAAAATTGTAAGAGATAAGAGATTACTGTGGTCTCGCATTAGGCAAGAAGTTGAAAATTTTTTTGTCTCATGAAGTTGCATGAGTAAGTCATGTGTAAAATTTGAATGAAATCGGTTGGGTAGTTGTCGAGTTTTAGGGATTCACACAGGCAGACAGACAGACAGACACACACACACACACACACACACACACACACACAGACAAACAGACAGAGAGAGACAGACAGACAAACATTCTCATCTTTAATAGTTTCAGTATTAAAGTGAAAGTATTAAAGTGAAGATATCTGACATGACAATAGAGAGATGTTATTGTTTC
>NC_068981.1:161837317-161847443 GCF_001194135.2 Octopus bimaculoides
CATAGTGTTCCTTCACAAATTTTGATAAAAATCTGGAAGCTTTTTTCAGTTTTCCTGTTTTCAATTTGAATCTTAATGATATTTTCCATCTTCAAGATGATGTTCCATAGCATTGTGTCAGATTGTCAGACGTTTTGTGGTTGGTTGTCAGCATTCCATATTTAATACTGGCAAAAGACATTGACTTCACCATTTGTTGTCAAATGTGCAGTTGTGTAGTGTTTCTTGATGGGGACATGAAGGTGGTCTGTTGTGTCAGAGAAAAGAGAGAGAGAGGAAGAGCAAGAGATAGATAGATAGAAAGAGAGAGAGAGAGAGAGAGATAGATAGACAGACATACAGACAGACAGACAGATAGATAGATATATAGACAGACAGACAGACAGACAAACAGACAGATAGATAGATATATAGACAGACAGACAGGCAGGCAGGCAGGTAGATAGATAGATAGGTAGATAGATAGATGGATGGATAGATATGGAGTGACTGATTGGGTGAGTTTACAATGCTCTAGAAATTCTTGTTAATATTGTTGCTTCTTAACATGGTGAGCTGGCAGAGTTGTTACCCCACCTAACAAAATGCTTAGGGTCGTTTTGTTTGCTTATACATTCTGAGTTCAAATTCTAAGGTCGACCTTGCCTTTCATCTTTTCGGGGTTGATAAAATGAGCACCAGTTGAGTATTGGGGGCTGATGTAATCAACTAGGTCCTTTCCCTGAAATTGATGGCCTTGTGCCAAAATTTGAAATCAATATTGTTGCCTCTGAATTGTTATTGCAACAGGCAAAATAAATGCTAAGTGGTATTTCGTTTGTCTTTATGTTTTGAGTTCAAATTCTGCCAAGGTCGACTTTACCAGTTGAACACTGAAATTTTTGGCCTTTTGCCAAAATTTGAAACCAATATTGTTGCTTCTTGATTATTTCACTCCGTCAGTTTTTCATTGTGTTTTGTTTTCACCTAATTTTCTGCCACAATGTATCACGGATTTGCTGAAGAAGAAATATTTGTTCTTTGAAGTAATACACTTCTTTAACTGAAAGAGTTTCATTCCAGTGACTGATCTGTATTTGCCTTTGAACCAAGCTTTATAAGTGGATTTTTTTCACCATTGACTTTGTTTGCAAAGCAAATGTGCATAGTTTTGTAAACAATTTCTCTAACTAAAATCCAGATTTTCCTAAGATCTTTCTTTTAAATAATACTTATACACTCACACATATGTATGTATGTATGTATGTATTATGTATGTGTGTGTGTATGTATGTATGTATGTATGTATGTATGTATGTATGTATGTGCATATGTATGTATGTACGTACATACGTACATACGTATGTATGTATGTATGTATGTATGTATGTATATATGTATGTATATGTGCAGATTTGTATGTTTTGCCTTATGTAAGTATTCTCATGCATACAGTTGCATATCTAGACAAGCTCATATATATTTAAATGATAAACTTCCGAAAAGCTTACAGATTTTCATAGTTCTAATAATGGATTGGATCTGTAGTCTTCAGATTAGCTTTCTCCTTTCTGGTTTTGAGAAACCTAATTTCTCAAGATTATTATTTAGGTAGTGTGTTACATGTCCCAAAGCCCCCAAAATTACAGGTATAAACTTGTACTTGTAATCTAGATAGAGTAACTGCAGATTTCTCAATAGTTCAGTGTAGATGTTCTCTTTTTCACTGTTCTTCAGCTTTATGTTAACATCCGCTGGGCAGCTAATTTCCACAACTGTGCATAGTTTTTCTTCTCTATCTCAAATCACTATATCAAGTCTTTTGTGCTTACAGTTTATTGAGGTCTTCACTAAGACATTCCACCAGTATTCCTTTTTATTATGAGTGGTTATAGCTTCTACCATACTGTGGGTTCTTATTTCTTTGTCTTCGGGGCTATCCTTTTGATGGATTTCATTATAGAGTGTCCTAGCTGCAACATCAGGTCTCATCGGTAGATAATACCATGATGACATTTTCAGACAACTGCATATGATGTGGGTGATATCTTCGGTTTAATTCCACAAAGTCTGCAACGGTTGTCATATTTTACTGTTTTTCTTTTATGTATGTATGTATGTATGTATGTATGTATGTATATATAAATTGATGTATGTACGTGCAGGGTGTCCAGAAAACCAATAGGCAAAAGGAAACATTTATTGAAATTGCAACAGAAACTGGATACCCTTTTACTTGTTTCAGTCATTTTGATTGCGGTCATGCTGGAGCACTGCCTTTTGGTCGAGCAAATTGACCCCAGGACTTATTCCTTGTAAGCCTAGTACTTATTCTATCGGTCTCTTTTGCCGAACTGCTAAGTTACGGGGACTGAACCTGGACCACATTGGCTGTCAAGCGATGTTGGGGGGACAAACACAGACACACAAACACACACACACATATACATACACACACACACACACACACATATATTTATACATATATACGACGGGCTTCTTTCAGTTTCCGTCTACCAAATCCACTCACAAAGCTTTGGTTGGTCCGAGGTTATAGTAGAAGACACTTGCCCAAGGTGCCATGCAGTGGAAATGAATCGGGAACCATGTGGTTCGTAAGCAAGCCACTTACCACACAGCCTTGAAAATGTTCTATAATATGAAGTAAAAAGTGAAGTTTATACACAAATATTTTATAAATTTGTATTTGGCCCCCATTCATTGCGTGAAGGACATCTAAGCAATATTCAATTTTTGTCCCTGTCCTTCTTATTTCTATATTGCCTACAAGGGGCTAAACATAGAGGGAACAAACAAGGACAGAGAAAGGGATTTTAAGTCGATTACATCGACTCCAGTGTTTAACTGGTACTTAATTTATCGACCCTGAAAGGATGAAAGGCAAAGTTGACCTCGGCGGAATTTGAACTCAGAATGTAATAGCAGACGAAATACCACTAAGCATTTCGCCTGGTGTGCTAACGTTTCTGTCAGCTCGCTGCCTTTGGTGCAGTACATGGCACCGGCATGGTGCAGTAACAATCCTGCCAGCTCACCACCTTCAGCAGAGCTAATAATAGAATTATTTCTTGATTTTTCTGTTAAAGTGCAAAAATAACATTGGCTAAAATAACATTAATAAAAATAATATCAACAAAAATAAAATTAAGAAAAATAAGATTAACAGAAATAAGATTAATGGATATAGAATTTACAAAAAGCAGCAGTAATAAAAATAACATTGATAAAGCCAATATTAATTATGATAAAATTAACAAAAAATAATATTAATTAAAATGACATTAGCATAAACAAAATTAATATAAATAGCATTAAAATAATACCAATATAAATTTCAACAAAAATAACACTAATTAGAATTACATTGATAAAAAATAACTAAGAAAAATAGCAGTAAGATGATAACATTAAAATAAAATATATTAGGAAAAGAAATAGTTGTAATGATAATTTTATTTAATTGTTTTTATAGATTCTGATGATTTAAAAAATTTTTTTCCTCTTTGATTTTTTTTACCACTTGAGGGATTGTTTTTAAAGTTTTAAAGTTTTTAGAATAATACTTATGAAAGAAAGAATTATTTTCATGGGAAATTATATTAGGTATTATAAGAGCCATTTTCAGACAGAGGAAGACCACTGTCTCACTGAAAGGATCTGAAGCTCAAATCTATCACTTGTCTCCTTGATAAGCAGCAACTATGTGGTAGTTTGTGGTTCAGATCCTGTCAGTGACCCTGTTCTGTTTTTCTGGTCTGTCTTAACTCATTAAATGCCCTGTTTCTGTTTAAATACATTGCTTATGTTTCAATTAAATTTTTGAAAAATAACGAACAGTTTAGTAAAATAACTGTCATTTATAGACTGGTATTTGGAACATAAATGAACCTTTTTACTACAATATATCTGTTGAAATACATTGCCTTTGTTTCCATTAATTTTGAAAATATTGAAGAAATAACTTTGTAATTTTCAAACTAGATACTGGAACATAAATTAACAAGAAATCATGATGGAAACTCAAAAATCTTCCTGTATTTATTATGGTTTACTGGGAAGTCAGTCCTCTATAGTACTTAAAAATCTGACAGCTGACATCAGTAATAGCATGTCTAATCTCTCCTCTTCGAAAGAAATATTTGATAAGGTAGCCCCCTACTATAACAATGCTCTAACTAACAGTAGCTTCAAAAATAAAATATATTACAACCCTTCAAATAAAAACATCTGTCATAAAATTACACCAAAAAATAGACCTAAGAAAGTAATATGCTTTGCCCCACCTTTCTCCCAAAATGTTAAAACTAATGTAGGTAATAAATTCCTGTCTCTTTTAGATAAGCATTTCCTTGTAAACCATAAATATAGGAAGATTTTTAAAAGATACTCAATTAAATATCATACAGCTGCTGCCTCAGTATGAAAAACATAATCACTCGTAAGCATCATCAAGAGCCCATTCCCAGCTGTAACTGTCAAGACACTGCTAACCCACTAGACCAGGTGTGTATGGTAAACTCCATTGGCTATGAGACAGAAGTCACAATAATGCTTCAAGATAAGCTAACTGAAAAGAAAAATTACATCAGTGTATGTAAAAGCAATTTCAAAAGATGTTATGCAATCCATCAATCTTCTTTCCAGTCCATTAACAAAAGTAAAGCCACCAAGTTGGATAGCCACGTATGGAGTTTGAACACCAACTGCACACCACATACAATCAAGTGGGGAATTGTCGAAAAATCCATGCCATATGTAAGTTGATCTGAAAAATGCAGCTTATGCATAACCAAAATGTCACACATTCTTTTTTGATCTAAGAATTCTACTGCATTACTTAATTACAAATCTGAAATTTTCAGGAAAATGCAAGCATTTAGATAAATTTCTTTTAGCAAATTGGAGCACACCACTCTCCCCAGATTGAGTAGCTGTCATGTAGAGTTTGGATGCCTCTCCATCGAATTATTAATTATTCTATAACAACTAGTTTAACTATGGCTTCTACATTCAAAGACACCATAACTCTAATTTTCTTTCTTTCCTTTCTCCATTTTATTCACCCTTCTGGTTTTTTGCATCAACCTTCTTTCTTTTCTTTTCTTGTGATTTCTCATGTACCTGCATCCAGATTTTCAAACAGAACAAACCATGTGTTCAAGGCCTAAAGATTTCTTAGAGACACTAAATGTATTATAAAAACCTGCCTAAATATATGTTTTCACCACATGAAACTGTTAGTAGCTCCAGGCCCATTTCTTTTCTCTAACAGCCCTGTCAACTACACTTTTCCGCCACCATGTGAAATATACAACTGCATTGAGCTGTTTGTGTATATACAACTTTTTGTAGATGTGGTAGAATATTTGTTTATGGTTCCATGGTCATTGTGTATGGGAACCAGCTTCATCACTGTGCTGCTAAGGAGAAAGACAGAGTAAGACATTCAAAGAAGACTCATACATTAAGAGAACTATCTTTGCACACCTTTGACCAGCAAACTGACAGGGCTGCTTCTCAGTTCAGAGACAATTTGTCAAAGTGAGGAAGATAGCTATTTATCTTCTATCTTTTACCTTTTGTTTCAATCATTAGAGTGAGGCCATGCTGGGACACAAACTTGAAGAACTTTTAATCAAATGAATTGACCCCAGTACTTTTTTCTAAGCCTGGTACTTATTCAGTCGGTCTCTTTTGCCAAAATGGTAAGTTATGGGGACGTAAACATACCAGTACCAGTTGTCCAGTGGTGATTGGAGAACAAACACTGACACAAAGACACACACACATAGATATATACACATATATGTGCATATATATACACATATATGTATATATATATATATATATATATATATATATATATATATATATATATACTCTCTGAGTGGTTGGCGTTAGGAAGGGCATCCAGCTGTAGAAACTCTGCCAAATCAGATTGGAGCCTGGTGTAGCCAACTGGTTTCACCAGTCCTCAGTCAAATCGTCCAACCCATGCTAGCATGGAAAGCGGACGTTAAACGACGACGACGACGACATATGTATATGTGTGTGTGTGTGTGTGTGTGTGTGTGTGTATGGTGGGTTTCTTTCAGGTTCCATCTAGCGAATCCAGTCGCAAGGCTTTGGTCAGCCCAAGTCTATAGTAGAAGACACTTACCCAAGGTGCCATGCAGTGGGAGTGAACCCAGAACCATGTGGTTGGGAAGTAAGCTTCTTACCACACAGCCATGCCTACACCTATTTGCTTGTGTTTTTGTAACTTGCTGATAATTCTAGTGGAATTAGGTCAGCTAGAATAATAGCTTTTTCCAATATTATCAGGGTTGACCAAGGAATAACTTCAGAAAAGTCAACTTATTCTTCTTAATTTCTGAGTGTAGAGAAAGGCAAAAACAATAGACTAAAGATTTATTTGACAAAGTTTAAAAAATGTGGATTGGGTTTCAAATCTTAGTTTAGCTATTTTGTAGCTGTTTCCTACACTGTCACCAACCCACCAGTCATGTTATCAAGAAATATAGGGAATGAAGGACACCACTTATATGATGGTGACACTCATTTACATCTATCACATAATTTCAAGGCAAGTAAACACTTACACATACACATGTGCACGCACGTGCGCATGCACACACACACACACACACACACACACACACACACACAGATATATATACACACATGACAGGCTTCTTTCAGTTTCTGTCTGCCAAAGTCGTCATTCACAAAGCTTTAATCAGTCTGAAGTGTTAGTAAAAAAACACTTGCCCAAGGTACCACACAGTAGGATTGAACCTCAAACTGTGTGGTTTAGAAAACAAACTTCTTAGTGTACAGCCACGCTTGCACCATGTAATTTAATAAATCGATCTTCCAATAAATTCTCATTTCTTTCCATTTCCATTTTATTTATTTTTAAATCTCTTGTGAGACTATTTCTGATTCTGCTGGAATATTTCTTAAATTAATGACACTTGACCATTCTATGAAATACCACAATATTGATGGTGTTAACTCCATTACATGGTTTCTATAGGTCAGGTTTTAAATCGATATCTATGCTGGTGTTGTTCGAATATAATAATAATAATAATAATAATAATAATAATAATAATAATAATAATAATAATAATAATAATAATAATAATAATAATAATAATGATAATAATGATAATAATATACTATCAAAATGAGAAATTTCTAAACCTCAGATCAAGTTCCATTTGATAATGTTGTCTTTGATAATAATGATGATACACTCCTTAATTAAGTTAACTTCCTTATTTTAATATTAGTGAATTCAATTGTTTTTTTTTAGAATTATCTGATTTATCTCTCTATGTGTGATGGACCTTTCACTGACTTTCATGTGATCATATATATAGCTAATATGATGAACAAAAGCTAAAATGGAACCTCTACATGATCAATAGATCTGCTTGAAATAGCAGCCAAATTTCTCTCAAAATTACACTTTGCTAGCTTAAAAAAGAAGACACATTTGCTTGTGCTGTCCAAAATAAACACCATAACTGAAAAAATCCTTATCATGGCCATGGCTATGATGCTCCTCCACTACTCCAGCTCATGTTCAGAGATACACATATTGTTAGCCAACAAGGGACATGCTGGACTGGTTAAGGTCAAGCAACTGACAAGCAAAGTTGTATTGAGCACAATATTTGCTTTCGCCCATCTTTTATACCAAGACAAATGGGAACCAGTGCCTGGTATTTATTGCTATTATTATTATTGTTCAGTATCATTTTTATAACGTGCTTTCACTTCACTACTGAGCACAGCTCTGTGTGCCTTGGGTATGTGCTGTGGTTTGCTGTGATGCTCTTATGGTTACTGTATTGAAAGTGTTTTATGTAGGATGTGTGCAGTGCCCAGTAGTGCAATTTTCTGTATGTTATATATATTTGTAAGTCCTGGTGTTTATTATTATGTATTTGTCTGATATTACTATTATTATTATTATTATTATTATTATTAAGCTCCTCTCTTTGACGGAGCTGCAGTCCTGCACGAAGAAAAGACTGAAACTGGGAGCGTGACACTTAGAATGTTGTCAGGCACTTACAGACCTCTACCAGTCGGGCAACGGGATCAGTGGATGTTCTACTTCAGAAATTTATGGAGTATTAGTGGTGGGGAAGTGCAACAACGTTCTCAGGAAGACTCTGGGTGGCGACAAAAACGAACTGGCTAGTCTGCTCCAGAGGACTTTCCGGTCGGGAACTATCACGGATAATTTCCAGATGTCCTTGACCTGGCAGTGCTACCAGGGAGCACTACCAGCTCAAGATAAACTCTACAGGTATGGATGTGCTGTCAGAGAGGCTTGTCCAAGGTGCTTGCAGAGTGATGAAACTGTTCTGCATGCACTCATTCAGTGTCTGGGCATTGCTGACTTGTGGGGTTATGTCGAACAACTGCTGTCACATGTGGGATGGATCCATCTATCGGTCAAGTCTGTTTCTCATTTCAAGTTCCTGTTGGTCAACCAAACTGGGCTTTACTGTCAATTGCACCTTTGTATGTCCATAGCTTGCACTAGGTACACAAGTATGGAATTTCTACCTCTACCTTTTCTATACATCAAGCAGGATCATTTTCTTGAAGGAAGCAGAATCCCATGTTTTCCTACGTATTAGACCTTTGGTCTTTGCTACGTTAACTTTAAGGCTTTTTGGTCCCAGGTTTTCTTCTACAACTGAAATTTTTTCCTAATTCTATTACAGGAACGGGGTCATTAGCCCATAGCTGTTTCCTAGGGTAACCAGACTCAAGTTCTTGTGCTATGTTCTGCAGACCTATAATAAATAAACAGGGTTTGAGAACTAAACCTTGGCAAACTAATTCACACTAATTTACTGCTATACTCATTACAAATTCTCACCTTACTGTCAACACCCCTGTATATGGTTTGTATGGCTCTCACAAGTCATTGATCTACCCTCTTGGTTTTTCAGTGACTTTTGTTGATGTTTTTTTTTTTGTAGAACTACAGTTATAGAATTTTAAAATAAAAAATTTTAAATTGAACTTCATAACTCTCCTGCCCTATCCCACCCTCCTTCTCTCACTACACACACGCACACATACACACACACACACACACTTCAGTAATGCAGCTATACACATGCTGTGGGTGACTTCTTTCCCTTCTTTGAACTTTTCCCTTCCTCCTTCCTGATGAAGTGCAATGCTCAAAACATCAAAATCTCTCTCTTTCTACCAAACATCAAACTAATACATTCCTTGCTCATGTCCTCTTGTTGTTTGTTAATTTTATCATTCGTTTGTATTGAAATGATTGTTTATATGAATTGACCAGATATATATATATATATATATATATATGTTAGTTGAGTTAGAGGTCAAAATAACCGTCTAAAGTTTAGAAGTATCCGTTACACTACTGGTGTATTACCTATATTTAACCATGGGCATACATATGCAAATATATTATGCTCATAAATTATAGGTAAAGACAAGGATAAACACAGGTTTATCAAGAATCAAAATTTAAAGAAAATATAAAATGGAGAAGTACTGATGAACAACGATTGACTTACATCAATTATTATTTATTAATTCAATGCAAATAGACAGGAAATGGATGGGATGCAGTCTATTTGCATTGAATTAATAAATAACTGTTGTTCATCAGTACTTCTCCATTTTCTGTTTTCATTATGTGTGTGTGTGTGTGTGTGTGTGTATGTGTATGTATGTGTGTGTGTATGTGTGTACATATATAGAGAGAGCAGCACATAATCTCTCTATAACTGGAGGTAGGGAACAACCTTTTAAGTATTATTGCTGTAATTTTTTAAGTGTGCTTCATTTTGGATTTATAAACTACTGAGTGATTGTGTGTGTGTATATATATATATATATATATATATCATCATAAATATAAGGGATTAGCAATTGAGTTGCTTCTCCAACATACTGAAAATTCAGAAACAGCAGTCAAAGAACTACTGATTCTAAACTACAAATTTTTCTCTAAAATGGATGGCGATATTTATGGCACACATAGAACAAAAAACCGGAGGGAAAAGCACAAACAAAACAAGCCTTTAGTTAATTGGGTACGAATCGTTTCATG
>NC_068981.1:161851357-161859694 GCF_001194135.2 Octopus bimaculoides
GGGGGCAGTCAACGAATTTAGTTCGGGGGTGCTGAAAAGTTCCTGGTTTTGAGAGTACCACGAAAGGCCTGGCTGGATACCCAGCCTTCCGAGTTATTTTACACGGCTTAGAAAAACTGAAGGACCGTTGCAATAAGTGAGTGAATCTGCAAGGAGAATATATTGAATAAAATCATGATTAACTTATCCTCCTGTATTTTCTTTTACCCATGGCTGGGAACTCTTCAGCACCCCTTCATATTTGTATACATGTATGTTCGTGTGTGTGTATGTATGTACACATGTATATATCTATGTTTTTGTATATATTTATGCTGGTGGCTAGAAATATATTATACTTATACATACATACATTCATATATGTGTGTGCATATGCTTGTTCCTTTAATGCTTGCTTTTCTGTTCTATCATGGGTTGCACAGAGAATTATTTATGGCAGAAATTTACAAACAGATACTCTCCTTGTTGCCATCTTACCTGGTTTTCAAGAAGGATTTCTGTATTCCAGGAGTCTTTGAAGTTACAGAGGGACTGGTGATAATGCCAGCATCATCATTGTTTTACAGGGACTAGCATCTTGTCTGTCTTAATTTCAACTACATTGGTGAAAAGTAATCAATTTGTCTTTTGTATTTTACTTGTCTCAGTCATTAGACAGCAGCCCTGCTGAGGCACCACTTTGAAGAATTTTTTAGTCAAATGAATCAGCTCCTGTACTTTTAGTTTTTTAAGCCTGGTACTTATTGTATCAGTCTCATTTTAATGAACTGCTAAGTTATGGGAACAGAAACAAACCAATACCATTTGCCAACTGATGATGGGAGACAAATACAGATACCAAGACACACACACATACACATGCACGTGTGCACACACATGCACGTGTGCACACACATGCACACACACACACACACACGCATGCACACACACACATGCACACACACACACACATGCACACACACACGCACACACACACATACACACACACGTGATGAGCTCCTTTCAGTTTTCCCCTACCAAATCCACTCATAAGGCTTTGGTTGAATGACGGCTTTAATAGAAGACACTTGCCCAAAGTGCCATGCTGGAGCTATGTGGTTAGAAAGTAAACTTCTTATTTCTTTACTGCCCACAAGGAGCTACACACAGAGGGGACAAACATGGACAGACAAACGGATTAAGTCGATTATATTGACCCCAGTGCGTAACTGGTACTTATTTAATCGATCCCGAAAGGATGAAAGGCAAGGTCGACCTCAGCGGAATTTGAACTCAGAACGTAGTGGCAGACGAAATACCGCTTAGCATTTCGCCCAGCATGCTAACGTTTCTTATTTCTTTACTGCCCACAAGGGGCTACACACATAGGGGACAAACAAGGACAGACAAATGGATTAAGTCGATTATATTGACACCAGTGCGTAACTGGTACTTATTTAATCAATCCCGAAAGGATGAAAGGCAAAGTCGACCTCAGCGGAATTTGAACTCAGAACATAGTGGCAGACGAAATACTCTTAAGCATTTTGCCCGGTGTGCTAACGTTTCTGCCAGCTCGCCGCCTTAGAAAATAAACTTCTTACCACACAGCTATGCCTGCACCTTTATTCCTAAAGTTTAGTTGAGAGGGAAGAAGTTAACTGGCAGATGGTGAAAAACCTGCTAGTCTTCTTTTAAGAATAAAGGTAATATGGAAGGATAAAGCAAAAACAATAAATGTGATAAGACACATCAAAGAAATTTTGAGATGGAGGTTGAAAATGCTCCTGAGAATCTAACATCTAAACTTAATTTTATATAACACCCCACCCCCATATGGTATTTATTAACAGGTCAGTTTATTAATTAATAATTATTGATTATAAATGATTATGATTCCCAATTCTCAGGAGTGCTTTTAGCTGAAAATATGACCAATACCATAAATTGCTCACAATTTGTACATGAGCATGTGTGTGAGTGTATGTGTGCGTGTGTGTGTGTATGTGTGCGTGTGTGCGTGAGTGTGTGAGGGTATGTGTGTCTTGGTATGCATGTGTGTGTGTTTATGAGCATGAGTGTCTATGTGCGCATGTTTTGATAAGTGAGCAAAATGTCCGTAAATGGAATGAGTCTGACCTTTCGGAGAGCAACATTAGATAATAAAAAAAAATTAAAAAATAGAAAAATAAATAAATAAATAAATAAATAAATAAAAGCTCTATGATAATGTCTAACAACATCGGTTTCAGGTATGACCTCAATTACTGATCCAACAAGACAGATTGCTTGATGCAGCATATCAGCTCTTCAGCCTACCAAATACACACAGCAGACAGACAAACTGTGAGAAATCTCACTTGCAAACAATGACCATGTTGTCTTTTGGGATGGATTTGTTCACTTAGCAGTGGACAGACAAGCTTAGACAATAAGGCCAAACAGTATTTTGCTTACAATGAATATATTGAGAGGTAATATTTTTCCCCACATGGGCGTTCTGTTAGAACAAACTATACTGTTGTAGATACCATGAGAGGAACTCTCATACTGGCTGTTGGTGCAAAATGCACTCTTGTTTATATCGCTAGCAGGGAGATAAATCTGTGTTATCTCCAGTGTCGAGGCCACCAGATCATATGATGGATGAGACTGAGGAAGGTTGAAATCATGTGTTCTGGTGGTCTCGCTGCTGGAGATGGCAGGAATTTATATCCCTGCTAGCAATATATAACCAACAGTGCATTTTGCACCAAAAGCTAATATGAAAGTTTCTCTCATGGTGACTACTGCAGTATAGTTTGTTCTAATAGAACATCCACATTTAAGCAGGGATAAATATTACCTCTTGGTATTAATACTATCTTTGTTGCTAATATATATTTTTAACAAGCTAATTGGCTAATTGTGACACCAGTGTTTGTTCTGGTACTATTTTTCTATATATCACTGGAGGGAAGATAAGTTGCTGCTATCTCTAGCGGTTGAGCATCCATCATTGACAAGACCAAAGAGGGATCTTTGTGGTTTTCGTCACTGTTTACAATTTTGTTACAATTGTTTTCAAATTTGGTATATGGATTAAGTTTTGTATACTAATTAGGAAAATGACTTTCATTTCTCCTATAAATCCATTATTAGGAGTGGCTGTGTGGTAAGTAGCTTACTTACCAACCACATGGTTCTGGGTTCAGTCCCACTGCGTGGCACCTTGGGCAAGTGTCTTCTACTATAGCCTCAGGCCGACCAAAGCCTTGTGAGTGGATTTGGTAGACGGAAACTGAAAGAAGCCCGTCGTATATATGTATATATATATATATGTATATATATATATATATATATATATGTATGTGTGTTTGCGTGTCTGTGTCTGTCCCCCCACCATTGCTTGACAACTGATGGTGGTGTGTTTACGTCCCCGTAACTTAGCGATTTGGCAAAAGAGACCGTTAGAATAAGTACTAGGCTTCCAAAGAATAAGTCCTGGGGTCGATTTGCTCGACTAAAGGCGGTGCTCCAGCATGGCCGCAGTCAAATGACTGAAACAAGTAAAAGAGTAAAAGAGTAAAAAGAGCCTTTAAAATTTGCATAATTTAGGTATTTCAGCCAATCAGAAGTGAGTATTTTACACATCACCTTGGTGAAGAATTGGGCCCTGTGTGTTCCAAAATGTTGGTGCAGGCAGAGGGAATGGCACCCAGATCCTAAGACCTCACATTATACCCTTCTTTGTGCATCACTATAGCCACATGTTCCAGAAGGCTGATGCTCCCTCCCACACAGTCAGGGTCATCATGGACTTCTTGCATCAGCACAACATCAGAACCATGCCGTGACAGACTCTCAGCCTGGATTTGAATCCAATTGAACACCTATGGGATGAAATCTAGAGATGGCTGAACCAGGTAGTCTCATGTTTGACAACTCATGTGGAACTAGAGGCAGCTTTCCTCAGAGTGTGGGCACAGGTGTCAATGGCTTTTGTGAACTGCCTCATGCACTCCATGTACCGATGGTGCATAGCTGTTTTGAACACCCAGAGAGGGCATACATGGTATTGAACATGTCATGTACTACAATCCTGATGTACTGTACGACCAGAACATATGACAATAACCCATAGACTGTAGTCAAAGTGCATCCAAGAAATTGACTTTATCTATGATGCTTTGGCCACCCCATGCATCTCTCTCCATGATACATGCATCTTTGTAGCGTTCACCTCTCCTATGCCGTACCCTCACTCTGCCATCCCAACTGGAAACGCAGTACCGGCTCTCGTCAGAGAAGACTATTAACCTCCATTGTTGAGGCTACCAATGTCAGTGCTGTGTAGCCCACTGTTGTCATGCCTGATGGTAGTGAGCAGTGAGAACAAGCCCTTGAGCAGGACGATGGCAATGCAGGTTGTTGGTGGCCAGTCGACGTTGTACTGTGTCATCGCTGATGGGTCGCTGTCCACTGCCAATGGTCTCGTGAACTGTCATACTGGCCTGTCTGAAGTGAACATGGAGTTGATGTAGGTGGATGAAGTAGTCCTGCCTGGGCTTGGTCACTCAGGTGGAGGGCCCTCAGTGGGCACAGTCTGCAATGCTGTTGGTGTTGTTGTATTGCTGTTGCAGGCAATAAATGGTGTTGACATGGACATTGTAAGCTTTCACAACAACCAGGGCATGCTGCTCTGCTTGCAATCAGCTGATAGGTTGTTCTCTCTGTGCTGCTGACAATCGGGTCATACCTGATGCATCCAAATTACAAATGCCAGGAACGTGGTTCAAGTTGATCTACAAGATGCACGTGCATTTCAGTTTTTGTGACAATTGTTTGTGACTGCCACCCACGGCAATCAATGCAGCTGCATTTTGGCATCTCGTTTCAGGGAAAGTTTAAACGTTACCTGCAACATGGGTCTCAGACATAAACCAGCATGTCTTGGAATATTTATTCTTACTTCCCTGAAATAAATTTTCAAAATTTACCATATAAAAAATGACATTTGAAAAAAATTGCATTTCTTTTGCAGTTCAGTGTATTTCTGTCCCTCTAGTCATTTTCTAACTGCTCATCACTTGGCACAATTATGAAAGGAAGGGCATCCAGCCATAGAAAATTTATCTCAACAAAATTCCTTCTGTCTCATGCAAACATGGAAAAGAAAATGTTAAACTGATGAGGGTGATGATGAAAGAGAAAGAAATCCATAAATACATGGAAATTAGAGTGAATTTAGAGTTTTGTTTATGCTGATATTCTGTTTTATAGTGTGTTGGACAGAGAATTGAGAAGCCAGAAATTGGTGTAAGTTCATTGTAATAGTATGCACACGCACACACACACACACACACACACACGCATACACATGCACACATACACACACACAAAGCACACGTTCTCACACATGCATACAAGCACATACCCAAAACACATACACAAAGCACACATGCACACAAAGCAAGCATGCACACATGCACTAAAACAAGCACACAACATAATTTCACAAATTGGTGCACACACACACACACACACACACACAAACACACACACACACACACACAAACACACACACTTAAAAGTTTAGCAACATTGCTTCCATTGCAGCAACAAAATGGCTTTGTTGAGCTCTGTTGTTGCTAGGTTGCTATTTCTGGACAGAGATTATGATATTTTTGTTTGTCCTCACATTAAAAAAAAAAATGTTCACTAAAAAAAGTAAAAAAGAAAAAGAAGTCTATGCAGAAAGTAAAAAACTTTAATTATAGTAAGACATATAGATTCTCTGTTGGTACTGATAATGAACATTCCAGTTATTTAATCACCTGATCTAGATTCTCATTGAATTATAATATCGGCAGCTGAGTATTCTATAAATACTTGCATCTTTAAAATAATCCTTAGAAAGAATCAACATGACACAGTGTTTGACAAAGCTGGCCATTTTAATTATAGGTGTTATCCATTTAGCAGGCATCCACAAAGTTGCTGTCTACATGATTTCACACTGTGAGATTTGGATGACCTAAAACTATGCCAAAAAATACTTGCACAAGATGCCACACTTTGGTTTGAAACCAGAATCTCTTGATTATGAAATGAATAACTTAGCCATTTGTTCATGCCAGCATCATTGTGTGTGTGTGTGTGTGTGTGTGTGTGTGCATGCACGTGCAATTTCCTTGTCTTGGCATCGTGTGAGATTTGTGAAAAATATAATCAGTGTTACTGCCATGTAACTGGTACTAATCATTTCCAGTCTTTGACAAAGCATGTTTGGCAATGGGAAAATATTACCTTGCTTGAAAACAGATGAGGGTTGGCAATAGGAAAGGTGTCTGGTCATAGAAAATCTGCCTCTGTGGACTCCATCAGACACACAAAAAAGTGGTCATTAAAATGATGATGATGATAATGGTAGTGAGGAGAAGATGGAAGATGACAATGATGGCTATGATACCAGCACCGATGCCATCATTGCTGCTGTTTCTGCCACTGTTATAATGTAAGATGAATAACGATATTGTGCTCAGATAATAACTTTATAAATGAACTGAGAAAACGTTGCAGTAATTCTGAACTGAAATGCAAGATGGCCAACTGTAACTTCATTTGTTCACAATGCAGAATGAACCATCTGTACCACAGTAAGTGTGCTAAGGTGAAAAGAGTAAATCCACAACAAGGAATCAATGTTATCTTATTTCTTTATTGCCCACAAGTGGCTAAACACAGAGGGGACACAGACAAAGGGATTAAGTTGATTACATAGACCTCAGTGTGTAACTGGTACTTAATTTATCGATCCGAAAAGGATGAAAGGAAAAGTCGACCTCAGCGGAATTTGAACTCAGAACGTAATGGCAAGACAAAATACCGCTAAGCATTTCACCTGGCGTGCTAACGTCTCTGCCAGCTCGCCGTCAACTGATGGTTGACCCTAGCATTCCAGCAGGTAAAGTAATGCTTCTACCTGCATTCAATGTATATCTAATATCTCTTGGTTGAGTCCATAAAGTGTCCCCTTGGACGAATTAACATAAGCTTATGTGGTAGTGTAAAATGTCACATGACAGAATCATGTCCATTGATTGGATGACATTTAATAAACAATGTTTTTGTGTTGAGACAATTTCTTATTTCTTTACTGCCTACAAGGGGCTAAACATAGAGGGGACAAACTTGGACAAACGGATTAAGTCAATTATATCGACTCCAGTGCGTAACTGGTACTTATTTAATCGACCCCGAAAGGATGAAAGGCAAAGTCAACCTTGGCGGAATTTGAACTCAGAACTAGCGGCAGACGAAATACTGCTAAGCATTTCACCCGGCGTGCTAACGTTTCTGCTAACAATTTCTGCTTACCAAAAGTGGCCCACTTGGCACCGTGCATTCATTGCAAACGATTCGTACAGCCGCCTCCGGTCGGCCAAAACTGACCTTACCTGTGCTTGTGCCATGTAAAAAGCACTACTCACCTAGTCCATGCTTGTACCACGAAAAATGCACTAAGTCCACTCTGCTGAGTGGTTGGTGTTAGGAAGGGCATCCAGGAGTAAAAATCCTGCCAAAACAGTCACAGAAGGCTAAACAACAATGACAACAACAACGACAACAGCAAATTCCTCTATGGTGAGGACACTTGTGAATTAGGCTGTGCCACAATTAAAAATCAATAATCAAATTGATTGGGAAAACATAAATCATTAGCATTCATTTTATCTTCTTAAAATTCACAACCTTTAAAAACCACCCACCACCACCATCACGACCACCACCACTACAACCACCACCACCACCACCACCACCACTACAACCACCACCACCACCACTTGCATTACCACCACTGAAAGCACTCTCTACCCACTACTATTCCCACTGTCACCACCACAACAACCATCATCACTGAGCATTACCACCACCACCGCCACCTCCTCCTCCTCCTCCTCCTCTAACTCCATCTTCCCTCACTGCTACGACTACCATTACTAATAGCAGCAACAAAAATAGCAACAACATCAAAATGTGTTTTTCTTGTTTTCTTATTTTTTTTTCACTTCTGTCTAATTTTGTTAAGTTCAAAATAACTTAATATGGTCTTTGGTAACGCTGCTGTTACTAACACCATTACCAGTACTACTACTACTACTACTACTATTACTACTACTACTACTACTAATACTAATACTACTACTGTTATTACTACTGCTGCTGCTGTTGTTGCTGCTGCTGCTGCTGCTACTACTACTACTACTACTACTACTACTACTACTTCTACTACTACTACTACTACTACTACTACTACTACTACTTCTACTACTACTACTACTACTACTACTACTACTACTACTGCTGCTGCTACTG
>NC_068981.1:161861077-161867359 GCF_001194135.2 Octopus bimaculoides
CCCACCTTCTCTCTCTCACCCCCACCTTCTCTCTCTCACCCCCTCCTCTCATCCACCTCCCCTCTTTCTCACACTTTCTGCAGGAATCTAGCCACACTCTTTGGAAACATACTATAGTGTATCCAATTCCTAAGAAGGGAAACTCCCCCACTTACTCTGCCAAAAACTGATGTCGCTTCCAACTTCTCAAAGGTGATGAAGACTATCATGAACAACCACTTTGTTTTATACTTTAATGAAAACAAACAAAACTGCAGCAAAGCTGCGTGATTGTGGTGTCAGATGTGGCACACAGACCAACATATAACTTGTTTGATATTGCATTTTTATTCTTCTCTTATGTTTTTTATTTTGACATGTGCATTGCAGTTTTATCCTTCTCTTCCATTTTACAAATCCAGTGCGCACATGTGCATAGCATGTTCATTCTTCTTTTTCTGGTTCCTACTCAAAACTGTTTACAAATCAGAACCATCTCACAAACTGCATTTGTAAAGAGCACTTCACACTCTGACGGTTGTGAAAAAGATCTCGTCTCACTACACCAAAAGTAGCAGTGGTACCAATGGATTGAGAAACATTGTCATATTTGGACAGAATTCAACTTGTCTGCCTACTTTATGACCAGTAAAATCATACAGGCATGGCTGTGTGGATAGGCACAGGTGTGGCTATGTGGTAAGAACCTTGTCTCCCAACTACATGGTTTCAGGCTCAGTACTACTACCTGGCACCTTGGGAAAGTGTCATCTGCTATTGCCTCAGGCCGACGAAAGCCTTAGATTTGGTACATGGAAACTGAAAGAAGCCTACCATATATATATGTCTGTGTGTGTGCGTATGTATGTGTCTTTGTGACTGTGTATGTCCTCAACCAACTGGCGTGTTTTCATCCATTGCAAAAGAGACCGATAGAACAAGCACCAGTCTTGAAAAAATAAAAAATAATAAGTACTAGGGTCAATTCATTCGACTAAAAATTCTTCAAGACAGTGCCCTAGAATGGCCAGTCGTAATGACTGAAACAAGTAAAAAAAGTAAAAAGGAGAGAAACAGACTGGAAAATGGCAGATGTACAACATTGTATGACATACAAGTAGCCAATGTATGTCAACTAGCTGAAGGTATGGCATATCCAAAGCTATTGGTCTTCGGATCACACCCAATCATTTAGTTATGCTTGATCTGTCATAGCTGGCATTTCAGCTAGTCTTCGAAATGCTTCTAGGGAGCTCATCCATCTCATTTGTTCTGGCTGACCTCACTGTAGAATATGGCTTTGATCATTCTGGGTTTGTCCATGTGTGAGATGTGGCCTGCCCATCTGAGCTCTCCCAGGCAGCGATAGACTCCACAGGGTGCATGTGAGTTGCTGCACAGATGAAGGCGTAGCAAGATTGCATCCAGACTACTTCAAGCAATTCTGAGAAGGCCAGAGCAACTGCAGCAGATAAGAAATGTTAAAGAAAGAACAAGTCATTGTCACAATCCCCATCTGTCCAAAGTCCACATATTTGTCCCAAGAGTGTTAGAACCTGTCATTCAAGAATTGGATGACATAATCACTTAAGTGGCTTGCCACTCTTCCTGATCTTCAGACATAAAGAAACTGCCATCATGTTCATGTGTCATAGATCTGTTTAATCAGGCCTGACCTGAGGTTAGACAACAGCATTAAAATTGGCTCTCCATCGGTTATGATGATGAGTGTTCCAATTGATCCAACCAATGGAACAGCTTGCTTGTGAAATTAATGAGTAAGTGGATGAGCACTCCACAGACATGTGTAACCTTAATGTAGTTCTCAAGGAGATGTAGCGTGCCCTTTGAAATACAGGTATTATTCATATTTGCCAACTGAGTGTACAGGAGCAACATGAAATAAAATCTGCCAGCTGAGTGTACTGGATCAATGTGAAATAAATACTACTGAATATACTTTTTTACTCTAGGCACAAGGCCTGAAATTTTGGGGGAGGGGGGGGGCCAGTCAATGAGATCGACCCCAGTATGCAACTTAATTTATTGATCCTGAAAGGATGAAAGGCAAAGTCAATCTTGGCAGAATTTGAACTCAGAAAGTAAAGACAGGTAAAATACCACTAAGTATTTCACCTGGCATGCTAACATCCCTGCCGGCTTGCTGCCTTAAATACATCTGAATATTGAATTCATGACCATATAATTGTATGCCAAATACCCTAACCATTAAACCACATGCCTTCACAAAAGCATTAACTCATCTAAAAAAAAATAAAATAGATAGTTACTAATTGGTTGAATAAACCATCCCAGTCAAAACAAATCCTACAGTTGATTTGACTCTAGTTTTAGCATTGAGCCTCCTCATCATTCTGTTGTTATTCTGAAACTTACTTTGAAGTAATAACCTTAAATTAACATTTAATTGTTATAAATTAGTACAAACCTGATACAGCAAGCACATATGGAGACTGATGCTTAAGTCTAATTAATGATTAATTGTCTTAAAATTAGAAAAGTTTTCTGCAGGGACATGTAGTCTGAAAACAGACATTGGAATAAAACTTATGTATTAGTTAGATATGCTAGAAATGGCAATTAAATCCCTCTGAAATCACACCCTGCCATCTTTAAATTATCCAATATTGGATAATTAATTTATTCTTAGATATACTATATCAATAATAAAAAGACAGGGTGGTCATGATTTAAATGTCTTTGACCATAGGCCTACTTGACCAGTACTGATCTGATAATGAACAATTACAACTACCATGAAGCAATCAGGTAAGTTTTTTATGAATGTTTGACCTGCCAAACACAGCAACTAAACCTCCCTCAAATAGTATCCTAGACTTTCAAAACAATGTAAGGACACACTGGATAATGTGGTCCTAGATATATTATGTATCGAAAATTAAAGACAGGATGATCTCAAGTGAAACACCTTTCATCAAATGCCTTCTGGACCTGGACTGACCTGGAACAAACAACACTACCAACAGTTTGGGTAATAAAATTATGTTGCTTCATAATCTTGAGAATATGTCCAATATACAAATTTGCATGACTAACCAAGCTTACAAAGAAGAATATGACAAAAATTTCACTTCACTTCGCTGCAAATAAAACAAATATAAAGAAAGATAAAATATTTAAAGGAAGCGACGAGTTTAGATATAGATTTATTTGTCAGTTCCCAAGATGTTTTCTGAGGAAAAAAAAAAATAATAATAAAATGGTTAAAAAAGAAGATTCCTCTCAAAGCTCATTGCTTTTCCAATGCAACGAGCTTTGACATTTAACTTCAGTAGCTGGCTCTATCTTTCTGTATTTCCCTCCTATTCATGAATGAAAAGAATGAGAGAATTTTATATCTCTTATCAAGCTTGTCCATTCCCAAGTTAGTTTGCTTTTTATCAGACAAGACTTTTATTTTGTTTTTTCTCTCTATCGTCATTTCATTGTTTCCTGGAATGAAAAAGTGGGGAAAAAAATTGGTAATTTTTTTTTATATATTGACTATGGGATAACAAAGAAAAATACCAAAAAAAAAACAAAATTTAAGTTCACTTTCCAAGTTATATTTTGTCACCTTTTATTGAAACTTTATGCTTTCTCTTCATTGATTTCAGATTTTTATCAATTTTATATTTGTGTCTTTTATTTTATTTTGGCTGTTCACTCCTATTTTTAAAACTATTTTCCACAATATTTCTTAATTTCTTTGCGATTCATGATCTTATAGATCAAGTATTGTTAATACTGAGAGAATTGTTGATGTTATTTTGTTCTTTCTGTTGTTGCTGTCTTTGGTTCATCTTGTTATATAGTTCCCTTTGTTTTGCCTTATGTTGGAAAGGGGATATTATTTATCTATTTATTTATTTATTTGTTTTTAATTTGGTCTGGTAAAGCCTGCAAAAATTACAGGAACTGCTCACCTCATTGGATTGTCTTTTTTATTAAAAAAAAAAAATCCCAGGTTAGCCTTGGTGAAGCAGAACTATGGAATATTGGTAGTTGGGTGTAATTTCTAAGCATGGTGCGAGGCTTAGTGGTTAGAGTATTTGGCTCATGACCACAAGGTCATGAGGTCAATTCTCAGCAGAGTGTTGTACGCTTTATTTCACATTGTTACAGTTTCATTCAGCAAGCAAAAATGAGTTGCACATGTAATTCAAAGGACCAGCCTTGTCACATTTGATGTGTCATGCTGAATCTCCCTGAGAACTACGTTAAGGGCATGCATATTTGTGGAATGTTCAACGACTTGCACATTAATTTCATGAGCAGGCTGTTCCATTGATCGAGTCAACTGGAACACTTATCATCATAACTGATAGAGAGCTAGGTTAAGTGTGATTCACAGACCTATTGTTTCACATGTACCATACATTTGCCCTGTGGTGGAACACATTACATACTGAAACATGCAATGGTTTGTTATTTAGAATTCAGTACATGTAGCCTCATTTATGTGAATGTAGCCTCATTTAGCACTGAGTCATTCACTATTAATTTGAGATAACACAGTATGCTCAGTTGTGAACCATGTCACAATTGGATTGATCTTTGACTGCACAAGTTGGCAATCAGCGTAAGATTCTATTTGTGCTACAAAAGTGTACCCTAATGACCACCCAAAATGCTCAGCTACCCAGAATGCATTGACTATTACTCTGTTCACATGACCATGCTGTGAAGCTGCATTTTTCTTACAAAGAATTATGTAGTCATACCTATCAGCACGGGACCAGTATGGAGGAAAAATATGAAGAGGCCTGATCCTGACAAATGACACAGACAAGTGTATTCTCAACAGGAAAAGGCAGAGATGATAAAAAAAATATACATTGCAGTGGAATCTTTGCTGTTGTGGGCAGCAAGTTTGGTGAATCTACCATTTTCTCCATGAAGATGATTCATTTATCACTGTGTGTGTTTTTAAACCAAAGCTCAGTGATAAACGAGAATAAACATATAACAGTATGACCCATCTGTTAGTTTATTTCCCCTGTCTAGTCTTTGTTATACCAATAGGTTCTGGTGCTGGCCACAGTATTGGGAGATAAAGTGAACACAGTCAGACTACAATATCTTCTTTTGCTCATTGTGTGTAACCTGGGATAACATGAAGTGTGGTGTACTGTTTCGTAGTGACATTGATGATGGTGAGCTAAGTAGAGTGGTTGAGACTGTGTCACTAAGAAGTTTAATTACCAACTTCAGTTTCATTCCCCCTGAGTGACATTTTGAGCAAATGTCTTCTACAATAAACCTCAGGTCAACCAAACCCTTGTGAGTAGATTTGACAGATGGAAATTGAAAGAAACCTATTGTGTATGCATGTATGTGTGTGTGTGTGTGTGTGTGTGTGTGTGTGTGTGTGTGTGTGTGACTTTGGTGTTCATATTATCTGTCAAGTGTAATATTCATTTATTCACATTGTTTTCAATTAAGCATGCATTACCTTGTAGCTTTAAGATTTCAAGGATGCAGTTGCGTATGTTTTGAATGACATTGTTATTGTGTGAGAAGCCAGATCTGGCCAGTTTGAACATAAAACATTCAGAAAATTTTGGGTCAGATACGGCCCATTTAAATGCTAAAGGGATATGCATATAACAAAACAGGAAAGTGAAAATATATTTTTGATATTATTTATTCTCCATTACACATGTTACATTTGCTAATAGGAATTACAAAGATTTACATGTTAGATTGACATGTAAGGAATTTCTAATAGGAAATTTATAATACACTTTATTATAAATTTTTTATGTCTAATGAATTTCTAATAGGAAATTCCTTACATGTCTGTCTAACATGCAGAGGTTTATAATTCCTACTAGCAAATGAAACATGTGTAATGGAGAATGAATAACACCCTCCAAAATTTCCATTTTCCTGTTTTGTTATGCAATAACTCCGTAAATAATATTTCCATAAATTTCAATTTTAATGCAAATTTTGATTAACATACAGCAGCAACTGTTGCTACATTTTGATTGTAATAGTGGAATAAGCAAAGGTGCTTCATGAGGAAACAGCTGGGATTTACCCTAAATACCAATATATATATATATATATATATCATCATCATCATCATCATCATCATCATCATCATCATCATCATCATCATCATCATCGTTTAACGTCCGCCTTCCATGCTAGCATGGGTTGGACGATTTGACTGAGGACTGGTGAAACCGGATGGCAACACCAGGCTCCAATCTAATTTGGCAGAGTTTCTACAGCTGGATGCCCTTCCTAACGCCAACCACTCAGAGAGTGTAG
>NC_068981.1:161872269-161872757 GCF_001194135.2 Octopus bimaculoides
ATATATATATATATATATATATATATATATATATACACACATATATACATATACATATATATATACATACATATACATACACACACACACACAAACACACACATACACACACACACACACACATACATAAGGGACTCTCCCATCATTAGACGACATATGAAGGTTCGACAATTTCTTACTGAACAACCACACAGATGATTTGTTTATAGTGATCAAATGTTCGTGTAAACACAAACTCACTCCTTCACACACACACGCACATATTAGGAGTGGCTATGTGGCAAGTAGCTAGCTTACTGACCACATGGTTCTGGGTTCAGTCCCACTGCATGGCACCTTGGGCAAGTGTCTTCTATCATAGCCTTGGGCCGATCAAAGCCTTGTGGTATATATATACACACACACACATATATATATATATATATATGTGTGTGTGTGTGTGTGCATTTATATATATGTATACATACATATATATGTTTATATATATA
>NC_068981.1:161872993-161878157 GCF_001194135.2 Octopus bimaculoides
TATATATAGAGAGAGAGAGAGAGAGAGATAGATATAGATATATGTGTATGTGTGTGTTTGTCCTCAAACTGATGCTGGTGTGTTTACATCCCTGTAACTTAGTAGTTCAGCAAAAGAGAATGATAGAATAAGTACTAGGCTTACAAAGAATAAGTCCTGGGGTCAATTTGCCCAGGTAATGCTCCACCTTGGCTGCTGTCAAATGACTGAAACAAGTAAAAGAACACACACACACACACACACACACACACACACACACACATATATATATATATAACAAGCAAAGTAGCTAGTTAGAAAATCTCTACAAGAAATGAAAGCAGTAACTATACTGAGAAGTAATGTTTGTCACTACTTCAACATAGCTGTTCTGTATGAACCAAAATTACTACCATTTTTTAACCCCGAGAGGATGCTTCCTCCAGCTGGTTATCAATGCAATATAATCTGATATTTATTTATTTAATTTATTTATTTATGCGTTTCAGCCAAGTGGCTCCGGTCATGCTGGAGCACCACCATGAGTGGTGATGATATATATTGCAAGCAGGGGAGTGAACTTCTACCATCTTCTAGTGATTTTACAGGACCATCAGACCAGCTGGTTTCAAGCTATTTTTTCCCATCCTCAGTGGTGGATACCTGTCCACTAGAGATAGCAGTAGTTCATTTCATGTGTGTGTGTGTGTGTGTGTGTGTGTGTGTGTGTATGTGTGTGTGTACGTGCATATGTGTGTGTGTGTGTGTATTTGTATGTATGTATGCATACACACACACATACACAAATATGTGTGTGTGAGTGCGTGTATGTTTATGCCTCTCCATTTTGACATTGTAGGACCATTGTAAATGCATGTCATTCATTTCTAATATTCTGAATGAACATGTTTGGCTGTGGCAAAATATTACCTCACTTGGAAACAGGTGAGGTAAAAAGGTGAGACAAACAGGAAGGGTATCCAGGTGTAAGAAAATCTGCCTCAATTTAACTCTTCTACCCCATGCAAGCAAGGAAAAGTAGATGTTAAAATGCTGATGATGGTGGGGGTGGTAGATTGATGGTGATGATGATGATGGTGACAACGAAGGGGATGTATAAGCATATATATAAAAATCACTTAGCAGATTGCAACCTAAAGTCATATACATACAATTAAAACATTAAGAGACTGCAAAACTTTGCTTACCCTAAAAGCTTTCACTCAATATAAAAAAGAAATACAGCAGCAAAATTTCTTGGAAAAATTTTGAGAAATACTTTTGGAATCTTGTTGTATTTTTTTAGTTGGGGTGGGTACCCCTCAAGCTTCTCTCATATTTATTTTATTATCAATAAAATTAATTACCTGAATAAAAAGAATTCCACTTGTCACCATCCTTTCTTTGGAATATAACTTTTCACTCATTTTGTTTTCCTTTCTCCATTTTCTTTTCCTTTGCAAGTCTTTATTTAATAGTCTTGACTGATACCACTTTCTTTCTTCCTTCCTTTCCTCTCTTCTTCCTTTCCTCTCTCTTTCCTTTCCTTGCTTGCTTACTTTCCTTTCCTTGCTTACTTGCTTTTCATTCTTGCTTGATTGCTAACTTTTCTTTCTTTCTTGCTTGCTTTCTTACTTGTCTTTTTCCTTCCTTCCTTCCTTCCTTCCTTCCTTCCTTTCTTTCTTTCTTTCTTTCTTTCTTTCTTTTTCTTGTCTTCCTTTCTTGATCGCTTGCTTGCTTGCTAGCTACTACTTTACACATCTGACAGTTTTAGGCAAAGATGATGCTCTTTAACTCTTTCAGAATTCATAACTTTGCTTGCAACTTTAAAAAATTTTTCTTAATTTTTGATAGAGTGATGTGAGCGTATGTGTGTGTGTGTGTATGTGTGGTTCATTTGTCTTCCTTTCCTTTTCTTCTCTTTTCTCTGCAAGCATAACATGGTCTATTAATTATCATTGTTTCTAGTAAATGTTTTATTGGTCTTTATTTTCCCTCTCCACCCACCAACATATTTGCTTCAAATATTTACGTTTCCTTCATTCATAAAAATCTGAATAAATTTCAAGGAATTTAATCTGTTTAAATCATTTGCCATTCTTAATTCAATATTTGTATTCCCCAGGAGAATATAGACAATCAACATATATGCATGTATATATATATATATATATATATATATATATATATATATATATAAAATATATACTCACACACAGATAGATAGATAGATAAACATATATGTAAAACTATAAATATTTAACCACTGGCATTTCTTCCAAGACAATACCAATTTACATGTGATTTTGTGTCTGACCTAATGTTAAAACATTTTTAATGTATCATTTAACAAATATTCATTTTGTATAGTATTTTTGATGTTTGTTAAGATGATAGACAATTTTCACTTGCAATCTCATTATATTTTAACAGTTAAAAATAAAAAAGAAGTAGAAACAATAATATACTTAAGAAAATTTTTTTTGGTTAATCATGTCAGTTTACAAAGATCGAAGTAGGGCATGTGAAAGATTGTGAAAAGAGAAAAAAATGAAAGTAAATCCACAGATGATTAACAGAATATAATGTTATTAATGGACATTATTGGCATGAGTGACATCTAAAGACTTGGTTCTTGAACAAGTAACAACACTTATAATGATATAATAATACTAATAATGATGATGATGATGATGATGATGATGATGATGATTTCAAATTTTTGGCACATGGTCAGCAATTTTGGGAGAGGGGATAAGTTGATTACATCATCCAAGTATTCAACTGGTACTTATTTTATTGGCCCTGAAAAGATGAAAGGCAAAGTCAACCTCGGCAGAATTTGAACTCAGGACATAA
This sequence comes from Octopus bimaculoides, assembly GCF_001194135.2. Lineage (NCBI taxonomy): Eukaryota > Metazoa > Mollusca > Cephalopoda > Octopoda > Octopodidae > Octopus > Octopus bimaculoides. The sequence continues at coordinate 161,875,832 of NC_068981.1, forward strand.
TAACAGATGAAATGTCACTAACCATTTTGCCCGGCATGCTAGCAATTCTACCACCTCACCGCCTTCAATAATCATCATCATCATCATCATCATCATCATTTAATGTCTGCTTTCCATGCGGGCATAGGTTGGACGGTTTGACTGAGGACTGGCAAGCCAAGAGGCTACACTAGGCTCCAATCTGACCTGACAAGGTTTCTACTGCTGGATGCCCTTCCTAATGCCAACCACTTTGAGAGTGTAGTAGGTGTTTTTTATGTGCCACCAGCACGGGGCCAGTCAGGCAACACTAGCATCGACCACACTTGAATGGTGCTCTTTACATGCCACCGGCATGGGAGTCAGTCAGGCAACACTGGCATTAACCATGCTCGAATGGTGCTTTTTATGTGCCACTGGCACTGGCATCAGCACACTCGAATGATGCTTTTTATGTGTCACCAACATGGGTGCCAGTCAGGTGGCACTGGCATTGGCCATAACTACAATTTCACTTGATTCAACAAGTCTTCTCAAGTACAGCATATAGCCCAATGATTGAAGGGTACTTTTAAATGGGCCAATTATGCGACAATGCCATCGGCCATGGCTACAATCTCACTTGGCTTGCTGGGTCTTCTCAAGCACAGCATATCTCAAAAGGTCTCGGTCGCTTGTCATTGCTTCAGTGAGGCCCAACATTCAAAAGTTGTGCTTCACCACCTCATCCCATGTCTTCCTGAATCTACCTCTTCCATAGGTTCCTTCCACTGTTAGGGTGTAACACTTCTTCACACAACTGTCCTCATCCATACACAGCACATGACCATACCAGCACAGTCATTTCTCTTGTACATCTGATGCTTCTTATGACCAACTTTTCTCTCAGTTAGAAATATAATTTTAGCAGAGGGGTGACATTCTGATGATGAGGTTAAAGAAAGGCACAGAGAGAGAGCAAGAGAGCAGGAGAGCGAGAGAGAGAGAGAGAGAGAGAGAGAGAGAGAGAGAGAGAGATGATGGTGGTGGTGGAGGTGGCGGTGATGAGAGGATAGTGAAAAGTGTAATTTTCAAAAATGTTGAACTAAGTTTTTTTTAAATCACCTATCGCTTATCACATGTGCATAAGTGCAATTATTGATCATCTACTCACTTGAAAATTGATATTTGTTTATAAAATATAGATCACAGATGATGTAAGATAACAACAGAAAGAATGAAACTAAACTGAATAGGCAATGATGCAAAGAGAAGCAGAAGGTTGCAACACTAGAACAAGTGAAGGAACATCAGCCTGTAGAAAGGAAAATATGAATCGAAGAGTATAGAGTGAGTATTTACAACAGATAAGGAGATGTATTCGAGCTAGAATATAAAATGTGAATCAGAGAGAACAACCAAAAAAACCCTGTAAACAAACAGTTGAAAGTTACATTAGTGATATGAATATTCTCTATAATCATTGTGAAGCTCTTAGATTCATAAATGAACCTCTGAACTTCTGAGAATATAGAAAATTCATGCTCCTTCATTTACAGCCTTATCCAGAAGAACTGAAAGGTGCTTTTTAATGAAAATTATACAGAATATAGAATTTATAAAGGAACGCTAATTTTTATGTCTGTATATAAGCTTACGACAATCTAAAAAAAATTCGCATTTACAGTAGAACTTCCACAGGTACTACTGGTAATAATAACAATAATAATCCTTTTTTCTATAGGCATATGACCCGAAACTTTAGGGAGTGGAGAAGTCAATTACACTGACCCCAATATTCAACTGGCACTTATTTTATTGACCCCGAAAAGATAAAAAATAATGTTGACCTTGGTAGAATTTGAACACAGAATGTAAAGGCGGACAAAATACCACTAAGAATTTTGCCCCAAACTAATAATAATAATAGTAGTAGTAGTAGTAATAATAATAATAATAATAATAATAATAATAATAATAATAATAATAATAAAAATAATAATAATAATAATCCTTTCTACTAAAGGCACAAGGCCTGGAATTTTTGGGGCGGAAACTAGTTGATTACATCAACCCTGATGTTTCACTGGTACTTAATTTATTGACCCTGAAAGGATAAAAGGCAAAGTCAACCTCAGTGGAATTTGAACTCAGAACTTTGTGACAGATGAAAATAATAATAATATTAATCCTTTCTACTGAAGGCACAAGGTTACTTCAACCTCAGTATTTCACTGGTACTTAATTTATTGATCCTGAAAGGATGAAAGGCAAAGTCGACCTTGGCAGAATTTGAACTCAGAATTTAGCGGTAGACGAAAATAATAATAATAATAATAATAATAATAATAATAATAATAATAATAAT
>NC_068981.1:161879839-161890118 GCF_001194135.2 Octopus bimaculoides
GTTAGCTTGTGAGGTTAAGCAGTTGTGGTCGATGAAAAAGGTGGCACTAGTACCAATAATTATCGGAGGCCTGGGAACAGTGGGTAAAAATCTTGAGAAGTACATGGAAGAAATAGGGGCTGCAATAAGGGTGGAGCACTTGTAGAAAACAGCACTGCTTGGAACCGCTCGAATACTCCGGAAGATGCTATGCTTGAAAATTAAGAGATGTTACCTTAGTTCACGTATAGTGAACAGCTGACACTGTAGTACATCTCCAGCGTTAGAAGCTGTGCAAAGGCAATGATGACAATGATGATAATAATAATAATAATAATAATGATAATAATAATAATAACAATAATAGCAGTGGTGGTGGTAGCAGCAGCAAGAATAACAATAAGAATGTAATACAAAAATGCTTAGAAACAAGATGATTCAAAAATACATCACAAAAGTTCTCAGAAAATGACAAAGTGCATGCAATCTGGGACATGTCAATTCACACAGACTGGCAGATTAAGGTAAATCATTGAGATAACATTGTCAAATACTAGCAGGAGAAAAAAGAGAGAGAAAAAAAAGTACCTGTCTCCTAATCATTGTATCAACTGCAATTGATGACAGTATATCAATGAAAGAAATGGAGAAAACTATTCAAATATAGAAACCTAGAGAAAGAGTTAAAAAAGAATGTAAAAACTGAAAACACAAACAATTCTCATAATAATAGCTATCTTGGGGATGATAAAAAATATACGTAAATATATATGCATACATGCGTACAAACATACATACATACATACATACATACATACATACACACTCACACACCGCACAAACACACATACACACTCACACACCACACAAACACATATTCACTCACACACCACACAAACACACATATACATGCACACATGTATATATTACAGAAATCAAAAAACTCAGAACATTCAGAATAGAATTTTTTAAAAAGCATGGAAGCAAAATGAATTAAAATGCTGCATATAAGCAAGGCACATAAAAGTACACTTTATAGTGCAGTGAAGTGTAATAATGACGTGACTACTGATATGTTAATATGTTATGAATAATGAATGTCTATCTATCTATCTATCTATTTATCTACCTATCTATCTACCTGTCTGTCTGTCTGTCTGTCTGCCTGCCTGCCTACCTACCTACCTACCTACCTACCTACTTATCTATCTATCTATCTATCTATCTATCTATCTATCTATCTATCTATCTATCTTTGTGTACATGTGTGTGTGCATGTGTGTGTGTGTGCACGTGTGTGTGTATGTGTGTGTGTGTGTGTACGTGTGCGTGTGTGCGTGTGTGCATGTGTGTTTAGACTGAAGCCATGCCAGGACACCATCTTGAGTTCTCAGTTGAATGAATTGATTCCACTACTTTTTTTTTAAGCCTGGTACTTCTTTTATTGGTCTCTTTTGCTGAACCACTTAGTTTTATATATATATATATATATAAGCCATTTTAGTCATATGCAAGAGCTTTAACTAATATATTGGAAGTAATGTGAATAGAAGGGTGTAGACAAGAAATCTTAGTGAATTACCAGTAGCGTTCCAAAGCTATTATGCCAAAGACTATATAGTCAGAATATACCTATCTTACATTCAGGGAGGAGAGAATTTGATACAAATAGAAAACTATTGCAGAATAATGGCAAAGAGAAACTGATTAGTTTGATAAAGGAACTTGAAGAAAATATTTTTTTCTCTCTATATATAGTATAAACTAGAAACTAATTACACAGAAGGGAAGATTTAAGATAAAGACAAAACAATAGAAAAAGTAATGATGATAATAATAATAATAATAATAATAATAATAATAATAATAATAATAATAATAATAATAATAATAATAATAATAATAACAACAACAACAACAACAATGATAATGACAATGATAATGGTGATGATGATTATAAAAGCAAAAGAAATATTCAAAATGAAACTTCAAAATATACAGAAGAAAGAAGTAAAGATAAAAATTATTCTGTGGCTATTATCGTGCAAAACTCAAAGAGAGGAAGTAAGCTAGTGTAAAAGTCAATAATGGCTCAAAAGGTCTAGAATAAAAGTAGTCATGAAATAATACAAAAAAAAAATGAAAATAAAATAAATACACAATCAAACAAGAGGCTAATATCAACAGTAGACTAATTTAATCAAGCACAATGAAACAATTGACAGTTTCATTTCTGGTTACCCAGTCCTTGCAAAGACAGAATATATATCCACAGACGTGACTAGGTTGGTAGCTATGTTGACTGAGCAAATATCCTGCCAACATGAAAACTGAGAAAAAATTGGTTTTTAAAATGTTTGTTTCAAAACTACTGGCTTGTACTAAACCCAATATACGAATATAACCTGACTTCAATATTCTGGGATAGGCTTGTTCATACTGATAAGGAGATTGAAGCAAGCCATCCAGATATCACAATTAAAGACAGGAATGAGATCCTAAGTGTTCTAGTGCCTAGATTCCTTTTTGATTCCTCGGTCACTTCTGACCAAAATATCACATGAAAAGAAATGCAGAAACAATCAATTCACAAAGATCTTGAAATAGGAATAAGTTGAATGTGTGCTGTGAAAGTAAAGTTATTACCAATAATAATCAAGCGGAATGAGATGAGTTAGCACTGCTCTTTGGACACTGACAATTTGATACGGCTCACTGGACATTCAGCCTGTTTTTACAACAGTACTTTTTGGTGTTGGAGGCAAACATACACACACACATACATGCACACACACACACACACACACACACACAAACACACACAAACACACACACACACACATGCACACACACATGCACACATGAAGTAATATACACGTACAAATGGAAAGAATGAAAGAGAGAGAGAGACATACATATACACACACACATTACAGTTTTTTAACTGAACATGTGACATAAACACTTTCCCTTTCCTCACACACATAAAAAGAAAGAGAAAGAGAAGGTGGAGGAACGAGAGGAACATTAAAATGCCAAGCGTCAAATAAGCAACAAATCAGTGATGCCAAATAAGCAGCTCCAAAACTGCCCAGCCAAAACGTCTCATACCCATGACCATGATCATGATCATCTTCATCATCATCATTTAACATCCGTTGTCCATGCTAGAATAGGCTGAGTGGTTTGACTAGAGTTGGCAAGTTGAGGGGATACACCAAACTCCAGTCTCATTTGGAATGGATTTTACAGCTTGATGCCCTTCCTACACTCCAAGAGTGTAATGGGTGATTTTACGTGTCACCGACATGGGATCCAGTTGTGTTACACCAGTATCTACCACGACTATAATTTCACTTAGCTTGATGGGTCCTCTACACAAGCATAGCATATTACCAAAAGTCTTGGTCATTTGACATTGCCTCCCTGAGGCCCAACACTCGAGAGGTGCTTTTTATGTCCTACTGGCACCAGTTACACAACACCAGCATCAGCCACAACTACAATTTCGCTTGGCTTGACAGGTTCTACACAAGGCACATTCAATTCAGTGGCCCATAACTTATACAATGTACTTTCTGTACACCTCACAAAATACATGTTTTTCAACAACTGCCATCTGATTCTATGAAAAATAAACTCTCACAACACATAGTTTGAGAGACCATCATGCAATCAAATAATACAATCCACACAACATGTACTCTACACAATAGCATAGCTAGAAAAGGGCAGTCTCGCTCAGATGATACTTGATTTCTCTGACCTATTCCTGGCAATTCTTTACAGGTCTTCATATACAGTTACAAGTTTGATGGCGAAGAAGGCAGACTTTGGATGTTGTTTCTTAGTTGAGTGAAAGTCTGAAGACGTTGCAAAGGAGAGGTGTCAACTGTCTAGGAGGAATTACACACTTGCTATCAGTCTGTTTCTCTTTCCTTCTATTCTTGTGTCTGTGCGTCCCCTAAAGCCCTGGTTGGTTTGTGAAATACCATTATTTTGTCTGTACAGTTTCATTACATTAAATGAATGAGAGGTTCTCTCCCTTCCCAACACTGCCAGGGTAATAGTCCTAGTAAACCTTGTACATAAACACAATGATGCTGATGATAATGATGATGGGTGGCTGAATGGTGTTTCAAATATTCCAAGTTGTAATGTGTCTGCTCTATAAGCCAGTGTAGGCTTGCAAGCTTGTGGGATGGGAGGGGGCAGAGAAGATTGGGGTGCAAACTTAAGGGCTACCCTTGGCAGCGCACACCAGCTATACCACTGATTCTACATAACCATCATATGACTATAACACAGTGGTTCTCAACCATTTTTTACCAATGGAACACTTTGGTTCCATTCTTATTTTACAAGATCCTCCATAGCCATTCAATGTCAAAATAAAATCCTATTTTATATTTATTATTAAATATAAGCAATTGTATAAAAAATTGTTTAAATATTTTGTGCATTGTAGAAGTATAATCAATTTGTAGCTCATAAATTTTAACAATAAAATCATATGTGAACCCGAGGGCCATGTGAACTCTGGTTGAGAACCACTGCTCTAACACAACTCATACTCCATATAGTCTACACACACACCCACACCACCACCACCACCACCACCACCATCACCACTGCCATCACCACTGCCATCACCACCATCACTGCTACAGCTGCTGCCACTTCTACATCCAACAACAATAACACCATCACCACCAACAATAACAACAACAAATTTCTCAACCTGTATTAACATAATTGTTGACTTGCCTGTATGGGTATTTGTTAGTTGTTATTAAGTTTAGCTGCGTGTCATCCCATAATATACCAGCTATGAACATTGTTGAAATAACATTTTATTTTATTGAAGTAAATTATAATATTTACATAATCACATCATAGTTTGCCAGTGGCATAATGTAGTGTACTAGAACTGAACTCAGTTATAATTAAATTACTAACAAAGAGATTTGCTCTGCATGAGAGGTGGGATGCTTGTCCATCCTAGATGAAGCATTTCTTTTAACTAATGACTGAACTTCAGCCGAGGGTAACTTGTCAAAGTAAGGATTTGTTGCTGGTGCTTCCAAAGTGCACCATTCTCTCAGAATTGTTTATGCACGTTGTGCTTATATAACTACAAAAGTGTGAGAATTCCGGGAACACTAAAGAATAGTCTCTAATATGGGGTGATATACTAGCAAGTCGATTGGTCAATAACCAAGAAATGTCAACTGGCTTATGTGTGGTCTGGGCTTAGTTATTAAAGTTTTGAGGTTTTGATTTTAGGCCTTGCTACATAATATTGACTCACAGAACACATATTTTACAGATCAAACAGATAAAACCTTAAAATGATACTAGAAGCAACAAGACAAACCCTACAAAAAGGAAAAGCTGGAGTAACATGCAAATGTCATCCTACACTCCCAAGTAACAGTGCAGTACATTCAGTGATACAACAGAGGTTTGAGAAAACTGTTCAAAACCTGATGATATAACTAATAAATATTTCTAATGTTGACACAAGACAGCACGTTTGGAGTGACAACAGTGATTAAACTGATGCCAGTACTTGATTGATATTTATTTTATGAACCCTGGAGGAATGGAAGACAAGGTGGCCTTCAGTAGTATTTGAACTCAGAGTGTTAAAGGGATATAGCTGAATATTGCATTTCTCATTTAGCCTTTATAATTCATTCCAATTATCTACAAAGGTAATAACATGTTACGAGGACAATATCACATCTTGTAGTTAACTTTGTAATATGCAACCCTTTCTACCAGAACAAAAGCTTGTGAGTGGGTGTTTCACACAAAATATCTGCCCTTTGTTGAGACTCATCTTCAGTATTGAACGCTAGTTAGACAGTGTCACACATAGGCCTTGCTTCTTTCTATATACAGACTGTTAGTCAAAACATCTGTCAGAGTTACCTTTATCTGGTCCTTTGACAACACAGAAAAAAAGGTCCCTTTTACCTTTCTTGAAACAAAGATAGGCTAGTTTTCTCCCTGCTCACTCCTGAATAAATTCTTCAGGCAAGGAAATAGAGTTCTTATGGATGAAACTTTTCCCCTGTTACATTTCAAACTGTGTTCTGTCCATATTCAATTATGGAGCAATTTAGATCAAGCTGGTTCCATTTATATATTTCTCACTTGATGATGTTTGTATCTGTTGTGAATATCAATGGTATTGTTGTTGTTGTTGTTGTGATGTCTGAATGAGTGCTCAAAGCCACTCAAATTGCTATCTTTTTTTTCTCTGTGTTTATCTGTTAGTCATTTTCTTTCACTTCTTCATTTTTGGCTGATTTTCTTTTTGCTGAATCTGTATTTTATTTTTTTCACAATTTGCATCTTACAGGTATATTTATTTATGTTATTACAACCAGTATTGTGCTAACTGCCTTTACCTGCAGTCCCATTATAAAGACTTGTGTTGAATTATGAATAACCAAAATGTTTAGAAATATTCTTTTCTACTCTAGGCACAAGGCCCAAAATTTTTGGAGAGGGAAAGGGGGCAGTCAATTAGATCAACCCTAGTACGCAACTGGTACTTAAATTTATCGACCCCAAAAGGATGAAAGGCAAAGTCGACCTCAGTGGAATTTGAACTCAGAACCTAAAGACAGACACAGCTCGCTGCCTTAAAATATTTACAAATATTAGAACAGAAAAATGTCCAACACTAAACAGCATTTTGTTCACTCCAGCTTGAATGAGACAGACATACAAAGGTTATAAAGCTTTCCTTTGGTAGAATATTTTTTTTTTTTTCTTTTTATGAAATCAAATATGACAATCCTGAAATTCTTGCAAAGTAAAGTGAACATGTCTGCTCAAGCTAGACACAATAATAACAAGAGCACTCAGAAAGTGCAAACTTCCACTAAGGCAACATCAACGTCCCCTCAAAGATTATTCAGAGACAATTTTTAAAATGAAAATATCTGAAATAAACTTGACTGCTCTCACAAATGAGAATACTCAAAATGAACCCGACCACTCTCAAAAATTAAGTAAAAAACAGGAAAAATACTCCAGAATCCTTGTATGATACCAGATCAATCCCCAAATCTAATCAGTTCGTGCCAACAATGAGGCTAAACATCCCTGAAAGTTTCATCTGAATTCATCCAGTGGTTCTTGAGATATCTTGACCATGGACAAATAAAGAAACAAACACAACTGAAAACAATACCTCCGCCTTCGCTAAGGTGGAGGTAATAATGATGGTGATGATGATAGTGAAAGTGGTGATGGTAGTAGCAGCAGTTGTATGGTGGGAAATGAGTTGTGACAGTGCACCTTTGCACCTCTTTGAAGACAAACCTTAAACCCATGAGTCTGTGTAGGTAGTCATCGCAGGTGAGGTTCTTTTTACAAGGTTGGTGTGCAAATCCCACCTCACCCTCTTTTAGACATCTTTTATGACTTGCAAAGGAAATGTTGGATCTATTCTTTGATATGCTGGTTCTCACAAGACCCAATGGCAGTGATGGTAATGATAATTTATGATTTAGACACAAGGCCAGTAGCTTTCAGAGGTGGAAATAAATCGATGCCATTGACCTGATTGATACTTATGTTATTGAGTCCAAAGGGATGAAAGTCAAAGTTGACCTTAGTGGGGTTTGAACCTGTGTATAAAGACACAAAAGAAATATTGCAAGGTATTTTCTTTGTTGCTCTTACAATTCTGTCAGTCTAATAATTAAATTTGTGGGGAAAGGAATCGTGAATATCAATCCAGTACTTGAAGGTGGCAAGCTGCCAGAATTGTTACTATACCAGGTAAAATGCTTAGCAGCATTTCAGCCATCTTCAGGTTCTGGGTTCAAATTCTGCCAAGGTCAACTTTGCATTTTATCTTTTTGAGGTCGATAAAATAAGTACTAGTTGATGTAATTGACTTAGCCAATCCCCTGAAATTACTGACCATGTGCCAAAATTTGAAGTCAATATCAATTCAGTACTTGGCTGGCATTTTATTTTATTGACCCAAGAAGGATAAAATTTAAAGTGGACCCAATGGGATTTGAACTCTGACCATAAAGAGCTATAACAAATATCACAGGGCGTTTTGTCTTCTACTCTAAGAATCCTACCAATGAAAATAACAATGAAAATAACAATGAAAGGAATAACATGACAAACAAATCTGTATACGACCTGGATTAATACCAAGAAAGCATGTGATGTAGTTCCATAGTACAAGATCATTAAAATGCTCAAGATATTCATTATTGCCAGTAACTAGATTTAATAGACCAACCTTGTGAACCAATCTGTATGAAAATTTACAAAGGTATTAGAAGTTCTGTCGCAATTACTTGAGGATTATTCAAATGGGGACTCTTTTTCCTTGACTACGTTATTATTAATAAAATTCCATTATTAATGACTTTACATGATTCTGTAATTGGATGTACTTTAGACATGAAAACTCAGAGCACAAGTAAATTCTTCAAATTTATTTTAATTCTTTGACATGTAAAGCATAAGCATGGATAATTGCCAAACCGATTTGCTATGACAGCATTATAACAGAGGTCAATTCACTAATCACTTCAGCTATTCTTCTATGGTGTTGAAAAAACTGTTTGTTGATGTACATTTGACACTAGCTGTCTTCATTGGTACCACTTCCAAATTATACTGTGTTTGATGACATAAAAGATGCACAGAAATATTAGATGCATCCCAATTTCAGCAATGTATATTCAGGGAAAAAATGTTTTAGTACATTAAAGCATGTAATATTTAAAACAAATTTAAGATGGTAAGCTGGCAAAAACATTAGAACATAAGGCGGCAAACTGGCAGAAACGTTAGCACGCTGGGCGAAATGCTTAGTGGTATTTTGTCTGTCTTTACGTTCTGAGTTCAAATTCTGCCGAGGTCGACTTTACCTTTCATCCTTTTGGAGTCAATAAATAAGTACCAGTTATGCACTGGGATCAATGTAATCGACTTGATCCCTTTGTCTGTCCTTGTTTGTCCCCTCTATGTTTGGCCTCTTGTGGGCAATAAAGAAATAAGAAACATTAGAATGCCAGGTGAAATGCTTAATAGTATTTTGTCTGTCTTTATGCTCTGAGTTCAAATTCTGCCAAGGTTGACTGTGCCTTTCATCCTTTCGAGGTCGCTGTATTAAGTACCAGTTGTGTACTGAGGGTGATCTGATCGACTGCCCCCGCCTCCTCCAACATTTTCAGCCTTGTGCCTAGAGTAGAAAAGAATATTTAAAGCAAATTTAAGATGGCAAGCTGGCAGAATCATTAGCACATTGGGTGAAATGCTTGGCAGTATTTCATCCATCTGCATGGTCTGAGTTCAAATTCTGCAGAGGTCGACTTTGCCTTTCATCCCTTCAGGGTTGATAAAATAAACATCAGTTGAGTACTGGGGTTGATGTAACTGCCTTACCCCCTCTTCTAAAATTGCTGGCCTTGTGCTAAATTTTGGAACCAATATTTAAAGCAATTTTAACTCTTTAGTGTTTAAACCGACCATATCTGGCCCAAATATCCCAGCTGTTTTATGGTCAAACTGGCCAGATCCGGTTTCTCACATCTGCCCTGCAATGTCATTCTAAAGACAAACAATCACTTTAATGAAATCTCAAAGCTACAAGATAATGCATGATTAATCCTTTCTACTACAGGCAAGGCCTCAAATTTGGTGGGGAGAGGCTAGTTGATTATATCAACCCCAGTATGCAACTGGTACTTAGGTCATCCTGAAAGGATGAAAGGCAAAGTTGACCTTGGTGGAATTTGAATTCAGAACATAAAGATAGACAAAATGCCGCTAAGCATTTCACCCGACATGCTAACAGTTCTGCCAGCTTGCTGCCTTATAATGCATGGTTAATTCAAGACAATATGAATACAAAAGCATTACATTTGACAGATTAATCTGAATGCTAAAGGAATGCTAAAGGGTTAATGTGGTGAGCTGGTAGAATCATTAGCATGCCAGGCAAAATGCTTAGCAGTATTTCAGCCATCTGTGTGTTCTGAGTTCAAATTGTTTAAAGGCTGACTTTGCCTTTCATCATTTCGTGGTCCATAAATAAGTACCAGCAAAACACTGGGGTTGATGTAAATGACTTATTTCCTCCCCACAAATTGCTAGCCTTGTGCCAAAATTTGAAATCAATATTTAAATCATATAGCTGTTGCCAGTATCGCCTGACTGGCCTTCGTGCCGGTGGCACGTAAAAGCACCCACTACACTCTCTGAGTGGTTGGCGTTAGGAAGGGTATCCAGCTGTAGAAACTCTGCC
>NC_068981.1:161890128-161891691 GCF_001194135.2 Octopus bimaculoides
CTACACTCTCTGAGTGGTTGGCGTTAGGAAGGGTATCCAGCTGTAGAAACTCTGCCAAATCAGACTGGAGCCTGGTGTAGCCATCTGGTTTCACCAGTCCTCAGTCAAATCGTCCAAACCATGCTAGCATGGAAAGCGGACGTTAAATGATGATGATGATAGCATTCAGAATGGGGTTTTTTAAAGAAAGAGCATTGTATATGCCATCAATGTGTTATGTGTTTGCCAGCAACATGTTCTGCCATTGCTTGCTTTCTTCAAACCATCCTCAGAATACCTGACAGGTGGATCACAACAGCTTCCAATATATAAGCGATGCTTACATTTCAGTTCAACAAATGGCTTGAAGCCTAAGAAAAATAGATCTTCCCATCAGGCTATCTGCCATTGCTTCAGTCCAGTCCAGTCCAGTCCAGTTGGCTCTAAGATAGTCAACATACCAACGAACTCAAGGACCTTATGGTCATAATGTTTATTCCCACATGCTGGAGTGTCTAGTTGGCACTGAAATGGAGCATGTGGTCTTATGCCCTGTGCTAAATACAAAAATGTAATCTCTCATTAAGACTGTCCATAACTGTGCTCAAAGTATAGATATAGAATTCAGCATTTAGAACTGACTATATGAACAATAAATGAGAGTATACATGTACTTATTATCATCATCACCATCACCACTACCACCACCACCACCACCGCCGCCACCGCCACCGCCACCACCACCACCACCAACATCATCATCATCATCATCATCATCATCATCATCATCATCATCATTTTCCATGTTGGTAGGTGTTGGACAGTTTGACCAGAGCTGGCAAGCCAGAAGAGTGGCACCAAGATTCACTGTCTGTTTTGGTATGGTTTTTATGGCTGGATGCACTTCCTAGCACCAACAACCTTGCATAGTGGACAAGAAATAAAAAAATGTGTTTGTTTTTTTTATAGACATAAAAATATGTTTTGGGGAAATAAAATGAGTTAAATTGTCAAGGAAGGGTAACTTGAAATTATAGAATTACAATATATTGGAAATATATATTTGCAGAAAAGTTAAAACTTGTTTAAAAACAAAATTTAATAACTTATTCTGACTTGATTATTTTATATTGCAGTGTGTAAATAAGAGTATCATTGGTTACAGGTTTCTGGCTTGCTAACCACTGGTTCATAATATTTTTAATAGTCTGAGTAAAAGCAGTTTAGTTAACTCACTGCAGAACAAATACTCCAAAATGTTTTGTTTGAAAGACGGTACATGTTTGGTTTCCTCAACTTTGTTTACATACTTTTCTGATACATCAGTGAAATAGATACGTGTGTGCGCGTGCACATACACACACACACACACACACATGCGTACACATGCACATGCATGCACACACTGACACACAAGCACACAGAGACACACATGCACACACACATGTGCACACACACATGTGCACACACAGAGATACACGTGAACACACACACACATGCACAACACACACATGTGCACATACACAGATACACTTACATATGCACACATGAACACACACACACATGCACAACACACACATGCAC
>NC_068981.1:161891859-161905043 GCF_001194135.2 Octopus bimaculoides
AAAAAAAAACACACACACACACATGTGCACACACAGACAATCATTATGACAGGGTCCTGCACATATGCCATTAACAAAGTCAACCAAAGCAGAACTAAGCATACTAACAACTTTATTGATTGCTGGGAATTTGCAGTCATGCAATGCAGGGCAGCAGCTGTTATTAATTGGACAAATGCCAGTCTCGATATGTTTGATAAGTCTACAAGTAGTATAATAGTAAAATATGGTAGCCTCAACCCACAATTCAATGTGATATGTCTTTATAAGGCCAGACATACTTGGAGATGGGTGTTAGACATAATCATCACCATCATCATCATCATCATCTAACATCCATCTTCTCCCTCCCTCCCTCTTTGGCCAGGTAACCTTATACCTCCTCTAAAGCATGATACCTATTCCTGTCTCTCTGTGTCTCTGCCACACTTTAACCATTCATCATCTGACACAAAATCAACTCCTCCGATGCTCCCTTCCGTCTCAAAGGATCTTTGTCTCTCAAAGGATCTTTGTCTCTCAAAGGATCTTTGTCTTGCAAGTTACTTGGTGACCCTGCCATGTAAAAAGCATCCAGTCCACACTGTAAAGTGGTTGACATCTGGAAGAGCATCCAGCTGTAAAAACCATACCAAAACGTAGCTTGCCTGTGCTCATGCCACATAAAATGCACTCAGTCCACTCTGCTGGGTGGTTGGTGTTAGGAAGGGCATCCAGCTATAAAAACTTCGCCAAAACAGACAGAAGTCTGGTGCAGTCTTCTGCCTGGCCAGCTCCTGTCAAATCGTCCAACCCATGCCAGCGTGGAAGATGGACGTTAAACGATGATGATAATGATGAGGATTCCATGCTGGCATAAGTTGATGATATGCTGATATCCAATGGACCTAAGAACTGTATCATGCTCCCAAGTCTGCTTTGCTCTAACATGGTTTCTATGTCTGAATGCCCTTTCTAATGACAAACTCTTCACAGCGTCTGCTACATGCTTTATATATGCTACCAGTACTAGCAGTTTGCGAGACCTTGAATCCTGATGGGGCAGCTTTCTGCTGGGAGATGCAGGGTAAAAGTATAAGAGAAAAAGCCAGGGCAGAATAGGTTTCTTGTTGTAGAGGAGCTGCATGGCTATTAGCATTTCTAAAAAGAAGCTAGAAGTGATCAAATCAAGTTGGAAAGAGATAAAAATAATGATGATAAGGCAGTATCTAATAAATGGTTATTGGGTCCTAAATTGATATTTTATAAAGGGTGAAGAAATATTCTTTTCTACTCTAGGCACAAGGCCTGAAATTTTGGGGGAGGAGCTTAGTCGATTAGATCGACCCCAGTACATAACTGGTACTTAATTCATCGACCCCCAAAAGGATGGAAGGCAAAGTCAACCTCAGTGGAATTTGAACTCAGAAAGTAAAAACAGCTGAAATATTGCTAAGCATTTTGCCCGGTGTGCTAACGTTTCTGCCAGCTTGCCACCTTTAAATATTCTTTTCTACTCTCGGCACAAGGCCCAAAATTTTTAGGGAGGGGGTCAGGCGATCCACTATGTAACCAGTATTTAATTTATCGACCCTAAAAGGATGAAAGGCAAAATTGACCTCAGCAGAATTTGAATTCAGAATGTAAAGACAGACGAAATACCACTAAGCATTTCATCCGGCATGCTAGCTTTTCTGCCAGTCCACCGCCTTACAGTGAAGAAATATTACTTGAGCACAGAGCATCTGCTGCTGTTTTAAATAAGAATAATACTTTAAAAATTCTTTTTTAAATTGAACAAGATAATAAGCATAGGTGCAGGCCTGGCTGTTCGGTAAGAAATTTGCTTCCCAACCACATAATTCCAGGTTCAGTCCCACTGTGTGGCACCTTGGGCAAGTGTCTTTTTCTATAGCCTTGGGCCAATCAAAGCCTTGTGAGTGGATTTGATAGATGGAAACCAAAAGAGCCCGTCATTTATGTATGTATGTATGTATGTATGTATGTATGTATGTATGCATGTATGTATGTATGTGTGTGTACCTTTGTATCTGAGTTTGTCCCCCACCACTGCATTACAACTGGTATTGGTTTGTTTTCATCCCCTGTAACATAGTGGTTCAGCAAAGAGACTGATAGAATAAGTACCAGGCTTTAAAAAACATTGAATAAGTATTGGGGTTGTTTCATTCAACTACAAAAAAAAAAAAAATCCAAGGTGATGTCCCAGTATGGCCACAGTCTAATGCCTGAAGCACATAAAAGAGATAAAAGAGAAAAAGAGAAAAAAAGTGCAATATAGAATTTAAAAAAAAAAACAAGCAAAAATATTCCACTATATTGAGAGTTTGAGTGACACACAAAGGATCTTAACCCATTAATGCACAAAATAAAATAGTTCTGAATTTTTTGTTACATTCACATACATTGTATACTTTTATGTATTTTAGAAGTTCGCAACAAAATTTTGTGAATATTATAATATTTCCAGATAAATTATTATTCTTTATCTTCAGAAAGATTTTTGATGTCTAAATTTATGAAGTTATTTTATATGAATATTTTCGTCTGAAACAAAAAAGTGTATGATAAATCATGCCCTGAGCATTAATGGGTTAAAATGATGCAATTTTGGAGTTGATTTTACAAAGCAGAGCTGATGATAGAAACAGAAAACCAAGTTAAGTCCAGAAACAGAAACAGAAAGTCCACATTAAGCATCATCGTTGTTTAACGTCTGCTTTCCATGCTAGCATGGGTTGGACGATTTGACTGAGGACTGGTGAAACCAGATGGCTACACCAGGCTCCAATCTGATTTGGCAGAGTTTCTACAGCTGGATGCCCTTCCTAATGCCAACCACATACAAAATCAGAGATTAGAAGAATATGACACCTATGAGATCTTTGACCAGTGTAGACATTTAAAAAAGGAGATGGAAAACGTACTCCACTTAGTCACCAGCTGAAAAATTCTTGGTCAGAAGGAGAATAACAAATTCCAGTGCCAAGACATAACACTTTATTTCTATCAGAATCTCTGTTGAAAATATCTGCAAATGTTGATGCCAGTATGCGAACTGCAGGCCACAATAAAACAACTTAGAAGGAGTCTTGTAGGACTTTAAACACCCAAAACAGATTGGGTCATTAAATACAGGTGATCTGATGTTGTCAATAAAGAAACAAATATTTATAACTGAGATTGTTGTTCTATCTAGAAACCAAAATATTATACAAATTAGATATAAAAAAATTTGATAAGTACTCACAAATTTGGTTAGAGCTCTCAAAAACGTGGATAAGGAGGAAGAACTTCCATTCTACTTCATAGAACTACAATTGAAAAATAAACATTATTGCTATACAAAGTAATAACAAAACAAAGTGAAGCAAAGGAAAAAAAAGAAAAAAAAAAGAAAAGTAAAACAACTACATTGCTTAGAACTGATGATATTGTAAGAAAATTATTTTGTGTCTGAAGTGTCTGAATAAGAAGAGTTATTATTTTCATTTTACAGTAAATACCTATGCAGTAAGTATAAATAGAGGGGGCGCAGAAGCAGAATAAGAAAGAAAAAAACTCAGCAACACCACCACCACCACCAATAATAATAATCCTTTCTACTATAGGTACAGGGCCTGGAATTTTGGGGAAGGGGATAGTCATTTACATTGAACCAGTACTTGACTGGTACTTATTTTATTGACCCCCAAAAGGATGAAAGGCAAAGTTGACCTCGGAGGAATTTGAACTCAGAATGTAGTGGCAGACGAAATATCGCTAAGCATTTTGCCTGGCATGCTAATGATTCTGCCAGCTCACCACCTTTAATAATAATAAGCAACAACAACAATAATAATAATAATAATAAGCAGTAAATAAGTGTCACTTTAGTCTGCTGGCTGTAGACAGCTAACACTTTCCATCATACCCGGCAAAATAAGCTGTGAGTTTCCATGACATAATAATAATAATAATAATAATAAAGCTATATAGTTGATGTTGCATGCCCCTTTGACTCACGGATAGTCAAGAAGGAAGGCGAGAAGAAAGATAAATACAACCCTCTTAAGTACGAAATAGCCCGGCTATGGAAAATAAAGAAGGTAAAGGTAGTACCAATTATTGTTGGGTCCTTGGGAACAGTACCAGAATACATCAAGGGGAATATAAAGGAAATTGGAATAGAGTGCCCAGTAGAACTGTTACAAAAGGTTTGCCTTCTTGGCACAGCCAGAATAATCAGGAAAGTATTAGATAGCAGAAAAGAACAAATAGCATGGTACTGTAAGCTGTAGACAGTAAGCCTGCTATACATGCAAGACTCCAGGAGCTCCAACAAAACCTGTGATAAAGAGAAATAATAATAATTGCATCAAAGCCATTGACACCCTGGCACTTCCAGTAGTCCTATACAATTTTAACTGGAGTCTTACAGAGCTTCAACACCTGGAGAAGAAGACAAAGAAACTACTAACATCTAAGAACATGCACCACCCAAAAGCAGACGTTGATTGTCTGTACCTATCTAGAAGAAGAATGATGCAGGTGGAACTGTGCTACAAGATCTCCACAATAGCAATGAACAAGTACTTATCTAGTACAGAGGAATGAAGCAAAATATCATATTCTATTGTCAAAAAAGCTTGCAAATTCACAAAGGAACTTGGCATTAACCCTGAATTAGATGAAGAACCTGAAATCACTGCCATGAAAAAAGCAAAACAGATCAAACAGACTGCAAAAAAGAATGGGCAGAAACAAATTGAGGAGCAGTGGAGTCAGAAGCCTCTGCATGGACAGTATATACTTTGAAGCTGAAATGCTGATGTAGGCCAAGTAACAACCCATCAGTGGCTGAAAAGCTCAGGACTAAAAACAGAGACAAAAGGTTTCATATCGGTGGCACAAGATCAAAGCCTGCTTACCACAAACTACCAGGCTAACATTCTTCAAAACATTCTGACCCTAAATGCAGATTCTGTGATACATTTGATGAAACAATAGGCCATCTTGTTTCAAGATGGCCTTTTACTCACACCAAACAAATACAAAAAATCACCATGACAGGGTAGGACAGTATTTACATTGGAAAATATGTAAACACTACAAAATCGGCACTCCTACTTATTGGTATGAACATCCTGAGCCAGTTATTGAAGGTAAAAATGTCACTATCCTCTGGGATTTTCCAGTCAACGCTGACAGAATGATCCAGGCTAACTGACCAGACATAGTTATTAAAAGGAGGGAAAAATATTTGTAGACTAATAAATGTTAGTGTTCCCACTGATAAAAATATATCTATAAAGGAATTTAACAACTTAAGTAAATATAAGGACCTGGAAACTGAAATACAAATGATGTGGCATATTAAAGTGAGAACTGTTCCTGTTATTGTGGGTGCCCTAGGTATGATAAGAAAGGACTGTTAGAAACATCTGGATAATATCCCAGGAGAACCAGGTCTCAGAGAAATTCAAAAGACTGTGCTGTCAAGTACTACCCACATCCTTAGAAAAACACTATCAATTTAATTGTATGTGTTGTATTACATGAAGATATTTCACTACTGCCCTTGCCACTTCAGTTATACTGTAACATCTGTTATCATTCACTCACCCTAGGACACTGGTTGTGTCTCAGTGAGTGATTGTAACAAATATGCAGATTAAAAGTAAATAATAATAATGATGATGATGATGATGATGATAATGATAATAACAACAATAATAATTATAATAATTAGGGATGTTACCTTAGTTCACTGGTAGTGAACAGCTGACACCGTAGTATATCTCCAGCATTAGAAGCTGTGCAAAGAAAATAATAATAATAATAATCCTTTCTACTAAAGGTACAAGGCCTGAAATTTTGGGAGAGGGGACTAGTCGATTACATCAACCCCAGTGTTTACTGGTACTTAACTTATCGACCCCGAAAGGACAAAAGGCAAATTCAACCTTGATGTGAAGATTTTTGCCCGTGTGCTAACATTTCTACCAGCTTGCCATCTTAAATAATAATAATCTATATAATAATCTGCTTGTTCATTTGCCCATGATATATCAGTTAATTTGAGAGATGGAGGTAGAGTGAGTGAGAGGTGGAGTAAAAGTGAGAGAGGGAAGGAGGAGTGAAAAAAACTAGTGAGGAATAACATTAATACACTTCAGCAAATGTGTCACATGGTCAGCTGAAACGAAAGGTAAAGAACAAGAAAAAAAAGACAGTGAGAGAAAAGAGGGAGAGAGAAGTGTTAACGATGTGCTGTAGGGTTGGGAGGGAAAGGTAAAGAGAAAGAGATATGTTTTGGATACAATATTTAGGGTAGGTGTATCATGTATTAGCTGAGCTCACATTTTTGATCCATATTCTGTTTCAAAGATGACACATCTGGTATCACATTCTTCTCTTCTTCCTCTGAAGGATATTTTACTTAATATCATCTGGCATACATATAGTGTGATATGCCTACCCATTCCAAAGAAGAATATTTCACTAAAAATTATCTGCCAGGATAGTCTCCAACTCTTGCTTGTAAGGCAGACAAAAGTAAGCTACTTTTTCCACTTTGTAATTGAGTGCAAAGGAATAGCATTAGTTTAAGGAGCAAAAAGGTTAACAAACTTTCATTCTTTCAGCAAAATGTTTCATGTAGAGGACGTTTTTTTTCTGAAAGAATGTTTGCAAAAGGCAAACATTCATTTTTGATCATTGCTGTTTACACCTAAGCAATATTTGCAAACATACTGTTGTTGTTTAGGAGATTTCTACTCAGTGTAGTTAAGACATCTATGTTTTCTTTTAGTTCATGTTTACCTTTAATATTCCGATTTGTAATTAAAAGAGTAATCAATTTTTTGTTTATTTTTCTATGTGAAATGTATTATTTTGTACATTTTTCTATTTTTTTTCTTTTAGGTGTAGCATTCTTCTAGATATAGCCATTTTTTCTTCAGTGATGTGAAAGGAAAATTAAACTTTGTCTATAAGTAAAATACAAACCTTATTTGTTTTTTTTTTATTTTTATCTCACCTCAGCAAGAGAAGATGACTAACTATAGGAAGCTAATTGTATGGGGTTATTTTTGATGAAATCTTTCGTGTATCAATTAAAATCTTTTTCTTCAGGAGTGAGTTACAAACAAACATCTATTTCACTCACAATGAATAACAACAACAATAACAACAGCAACAACAATTGTTTCTAATTTCTAATTTTAATTATTTTCAGTTTTATAATTGTTTTTAGGACATTAAAGTAATCTCTAAGTAAGTCATTTGAGCTGCTAGAAATATCAACCATCTCTTCTTAAATCACACCAAACAGTTTTCAAAAGAAAAAACGGAGGAGATACTAGATAATGTAATCTGTGATAAACTATTCCTAAAAAAGATGGAATGGCCACAACTGGATTGTCTGCTGAGTTAGACTTCACCTGGGGCTAAGCAACAGCAGGAATAATACACAAAGCCTCAAATTTGGCCAAGTAGAACAATATGAAGTGTTTTGCTTGACAACACATTGCTCAACAACACATTGCCCAGTCCAAGAATTGAAACTGTGATCTTATAATCACAAATGAAACACTCTAACCACTAGGCCACATGCCTTCACTCTCAGCTAGGTAGTGATATGGTAAATCTGAAACAACAGAATATGTGAATCACGCCTCATTGCTTGGCTGATAACCAGTGTTGTGTCATAGGTTAGCTTCATGATAATATCCTTATTAGTATACTAAACAATAGCAACTCTGAAAGGAGAAAAGGTTATGTCAGACTTGGTGAGATTTGGAATCAGAGCATGTAAGAACTGAATACTACAAGTTATTTTGCTCAATTTCTTTACTGATTCTGCTCCTTACCACGTTCAGCTATTGCTACTGTAGTGGCTTAAAATATAGATTTCTAACATGAGTATCTGCATCATCATAATCATTTTAGTGTCCACTTTTACATGCTTGTATGGATCAGATGGGGTTTATTGTGGAAGATTTTCTATGACGAAATGCCCTTCCTCTCACCGACCTCTGCCTGTTTCCAAGTAAGGCAAATAAATCCTTATGGCCATGCATGTTTTTGCAGAATATCAGAAATGAATGACATTCATTTACAACAATCATACGATGGCAAGACAAGGATACACAAATATATGCTCACTCACACTCAAACACTCCCACATGCACACACGATGGACTTCTTCCAGTTTCCATCAATAAAATCCACTCACAATGCTTTGATTAGCTCAAGGCTATAATACACAAGACACTTACTCAAAGTCTCAGGCAGTGGAATTGAACCTAAAACCATGTGTTTGGAAAGCAAACTTCTTAATCATACTGTCAAGTCTACACATATAGGACCACAAATTTTTGGGTATTTTTTTATATACCATGGCCTATTCTCCATTTTTTTAGGAGTGGGTAGCCACAAGACACACACCAGGCATTCCATTCATTTCCCAGCTCAAAGAGGCAAACCCCATTCTATGCTTGGGTCAAGGCATAGAACGCAACCCTCAATATCAGCAGTGGAACCTAACAGTATATGCTGGTTTACCCCTGCCATATCATGCTGATTCTGTACCCCTTTGAGCAACATCAAATTCACTCATCTGTCCACAAACACTCTCCAAGCTTTCCTATCATTTATAAACACACTTGTCTCTCTCATTCCAACATCTCTAACCATCGAAGCTTTCCTCACTCCATCCATCCACACAAAGTTTTGGGTATAACTGAGCAAATCAAACCCCAGTACTTGACTGATAACTTTATTAGCCACCTTGGAAAGATAAAAGGCAGAGATGGCATTGATGGGATTCAAAATCAGAATGTACCTCCCATATTTGGAAAGTAGATTTTGTAGATATGCTTTTGCCAAAACAAGTCTCAAAAAAACTCCCTGGGTCCTATATGTATGTTAAGTTGGGCCTCTCGTAAACTTTAATGCTCTAAAATCATTTATTTCTTCTGAAAATGTGCTGCTGAAATTGAGGTGCCTCTAATATGCTTATGCTTCTTTTATGGCATCGAATATGATAATGATCACATGGCATTTTGTTTGAATCTCTAATAATACTTTCTACTAATCTGTCACCTTTGCCTTGCAACTATATTTAAAAAATTATGGATTGTTGAATTTTTTTCAGATAAAAAAAAATAATAACTACATTATGAAGACGTTGAAAAGTGAAAAGAAAAAATATATAAATAATCTGGCTGAAATATTTTGTTTTCTTTTGAAAATAAAGAAACCAAAATATTCATTGTTAGGTTTAACGCAGATTACACTTCAATGAAATCATGAATCTTTAGTAATTCTTAATAGAAGAATTTGCTTTTTTTTTTTTTTTGGTGCTTCTTCAATTTCACTAATAAGTGATAATAAAACTATATTATCTGCAAGATGTTATGGTAGTACAGATAATAGAGGAGCGTTTTCAGGCCAAAATAAATTGCTATGTCTGGTTATAACATTTCTAGTGTTTTCTCAGAAGTGATTGGTCCTTGCTGGAAGATGGCCAAGTTAAGTGAAGTCAGAACTGCAAATTTGATGTTTAGTTTGGTAAAACAGTTGAACCTGGTAATCATAGACTTGAAACTGGAATAAAATAATTTGATGGAATCTTTGCAAAACCTTTTGCAGTCTTCCAACAAATACATTTGCGTCAAAAAGATAAGACATAAAACACACATACACTTGCATGAAATAAAACAGTATCACCCCTAAATTATCGTTGTTGTTTTCGTCATCATCATCATCATCATTATCATCATCATCAATGTCATCATCGTCGTTGTCATTGTCATCGACATCATTGTTGTTGTCATCATCATCAACATCATCAACATCATCATCGTCATCATCGTTGTTGTTGTTGCCGTCGTCATCATTATCATCGTCCTCATCTTAACATCTACTTTTCCATGCTTGCATGTGATGGACAGAATTTGCTGAGGCAGATTTTCAACAACCTAATGCCCTTCCTGTCACCAGCCCTGACCTGTTTCCAAGTAAGGTTATATTTCCTCCATGACCTGGCTCCACAGAAGATTGGAAATGAAGAACATTGCTTGTGGCACAGTAACTCTTGTTTGTAACTATCATGGTAAGTCAAAGCAAGGAGAAAGTATCACACACATACACAAATACACATACACATACACACACACACACACATATATATATATATACATGTGTATCAGATATTAGACCTGACAAAGAAATAAAAAATTTTGTTATGAACTGCATTAGCTTACAGCTGTTTCTGCTATCAGATGGAATGCAGTTATAGTTGACTACTTGAGTATCACCCTACAGCTTCATCAGAGCTTCAAACATGAAGTGCAATTTTATACAGGAAAACATATTCACATAAATACACAGCAAAACATTACCTATACTTTTCTGTATGTACATATGTATATAAATGTAAATGTTTTCCCAAATAAAATAGCACTTCACATTTGAAGCTCTGATGAAGCTGTAGGGTGATACTCAAGCATGCAACTGTAACTGCATTGCATCTTATAACAGAAACAACTGTAAGCTAATGAAGTTCATTACATGATTGTCTATTCCTTTGTCATTCTAATTTCTTATTACTGCTTTGTACTCGACTGTTGCCTCATTTGAAGTATACATATATTGAGTCTTAACACGTGTTTATTATTATTGCTGTACCTAAGCAAAATGTTAAAGTACATGTACATTAATATCTATCTATCTATCTATCTATCTATCTATCTATATATATATATTTATATTTATATAAATATATAAATATAGCAACAGAAGGACCAGCTATCTGAATTCACAGTACCTTGGTATTAAAGCAATTAAGCTATGAAGACAGGGAAAGCCCCCGGCCCATCAGGAATCACTGCAGAGATGCTTAAAATATCTGGTGGTGTAGGCTATAGTCTAGTCACCCATATAGTCAATCAGGTGATATGTGAAGGAGTCATTCCTAATGACTGGTGTAGCAGCATCATAGTCAACTGCTACAAATGTAAAGGTGACGCATTAGATAGGAATAATTACAGAGGTGTCAAATTGTTGGATCAGGTGATGAAAGTCACGGAGAAGGTCATAGCCCAAGTAATTAAGGAGAAAGTTAGTTTAGATGAAATGCAGTTTGGGTTTGTGCCAGGGAAAAGCACCACTGATGCTATATTTCTGGTAAGACAGCTGCAGGAGAAATTCCTAGCCAAAGATAAACCTCTGTACTGGGCTTTCATTGACATGGAGAAAGCCTTTAACAGACTCTGCCGATCCCTTATCTGGTGGTCAATACGGAAACTAGGGATAGATAAGTGTTGGTGAGAGCTGTAAAATCCATGTACAGGGATGCTGTCAGTAGGGTGAGGGTTGGCAACAAGTGTAGTGAAGAATTCCAGGTAAAAGTAAGGGCTCACCAAAGGTCAGTCCTTACTCCACCCTTATTCATTATAGTCCTCCAGGCAATAACAGAGGAATTCAAGACAGGCTGCCCATGGAAGTTTGTCTATGCTGATGACCTTCCTCTAATAGCTGAGTCACTACCAGAACTAGAGAAGAAATTTCAGGTGCAGAAGCAAAGCCTAGAATCAAAGGGCCTTAGAGTCAACCTAGCTAAAACCAAAGACTTAGCAAGTAGAAAGGCAGACAAAACAGAAATCACTTCAAGTAAATGGCCCTGTTCGATCTGTAGAAAAGGCATAGGTAGAAACTCCATAAGATGTACATGATGTAAGCTATAGACACATAAGAGATGCAGTAAGGTCGTAGCCATGGCCAATGACAGTGTCGCATAACTGGCCTGTTGTTGGGCAATATACTGTGCTTGATAAGACTTGTTGAGTCAAATGAAATCATTGTCATGGCCGATGCCAATGCCACCTGACTGGCACTCGTGCTGGTGACACATAAAAAGAATCATTCAAGTATGACCACTGCCAGTGCCACCTGACAGGCTCCTGTGCAGGTGGCACATAAGAAGCACCATTTGAGCATGGTCGATGCCAGTGCCGTCTGACTGGCTCCCATGCCGATGGCACGTAAAAAGCACCATTTAAGTATGACCGATGCCAGTATCACATGATTGGCACATATAAAGCACTATGGAATGTGGTTGATGTCAGTGCCATCTGACTGACTCCTGTGCTGGTGGCATATAAAAAGTACCCACTACACTCTCGGAGTGGTTGGCATTAGGAAGGGCATCCAACTGTAGAAACCTTGCCAGATGAGATTGGAACCTGGTGCAGTCTCCCAGCTTGCCAGTCCTCAGTCAAACCATCCAGTTCATGCCAGCATGGAAAGCGGATGTTGAACGATGATGATATATATATATATATGTAGATATATATATTAAATTTGTAAACAAAATATAAATTTGTAAACTTACGCATTCACAGCAAACAAGGCACAGGGCTAGACTTACAACTTGTACTTCCTCTATAGCAAGACACCTGTTTCTGTCTCGCTGTCTCACTATAACCTTTCATCATCCGACACAAATAACCTCCTCCAATGCCTCCTCCCCTCTCAAAAGAATTTGTTTTTCTGTCTTCCAAGTACTTGGCGACCCTGTTAGTGCAGGTGCCACTTAAAAGCACCCAGTCTACACTTTAAAGTGGTTGGCGTTTGCAAGGGCATCCAGCTGTAAAAAAAACCTTGCCAAAACTGATCTCGCCTCTGTTTGTGCGACATAAAAACCACTAAGTCCACTCTGCCAAGTGGTTGGTAATAAGAAGGACATACAACTAAAAATCCTACCAAATCAGTTACAGAAATCTGGTGCAGGCTTCTGCCTGGCCGGCTCTTGTCAAACCATCCTACTAATGCCAGCATGAAAGGCAGACGTTAAATGATGATGACGGCGATTATGATGATATATATGGGAAAGCCCCCGGCCCATCAGGAATCACTGCAGAGATGCTCAAAATATCTGGCAGTGTTGGCTATAGCCTAGTCACCCGTATTACGAACCAGGTGATACACGAAGGAGTCATACCCAATGACTGGTGTAGCAGCATCATAGTCAACTGCTACAAAGGTAAAGGTGACGCTTTAGATACAAATAATTACAGAGGCATCAAGCTGTTAGATCAGGTTATGAAAGTTACAGAGAGGGTCATAGCCCAACTAATTAGGGAGCGAATCAATTTAGATGAGATGCAGTTTGGGTTCGTGCCAGGTAAAAGCACTAC
>NC_068981.1:161907185-161910048 GCF_001194135.2 Octopus bimaculoides
CACACACACACACACACACACACATACACATGCACACACAGAGAAGGTGGGATACTTTCAGTATCAAATTCACTCATAATGAATTGGTTGACTCAATGTCATCCAGTGGAACTGAACCCATAAGTATGTGGTTGGGAAGCTATTTTCTTACCACATTAACCACACCTGAACCATGAAACATGAAAAATAAAGAACTTGCTTAATGTTTAAAGTTTTGATAAACCCAACACTTCCTCAAACTACTCTACTTCCATATTTGTAGGCAAATGATATTTCTTCCGAGAATATTTGAAATAAAACAAAACACACACACACACACACACACACACACACGTTTAATAATAATCTGTCCCAAAAATTACATGCACACACACACACACACACACACATACATACATAGATACATATATATACATAGATACATACATAGATACATATATGACAGGTTTCTTTCAGTTTCCATCTAGAAAATCCACCCACAAGGCTTTGGTTAGGCCAGGGTTATAGCAGAACACACTTGCCCAAGGTGCCATGCAGTAGGACTGAACCTGAAACAAGTGGCTGGGAAGTAGACCTCTTATCATACAATCATGTTTAGCTCACTGCAGAATTGAACATAATCCAATATTTCAACACAAAAGGACCATCTGTATGCAATTTAAGAATTGTAATTTCAGCAAATCTTTTGGAATTATGCCATTGCTTAGCCCTAAAGGTACTGTTATCGCCTTCCTTTCATTTACGCACTCTTTCTCTCTCTTCCAAGTTAAGACACTGTAATATCTGATAGCTATGGTTAAAACAATCACAGTTCATCAATATACCCTCACAAAATGTAAGAGATCTGCATAGATTAACTATCAACACTTTCAAATAATACTGATAAAGCTGACTACCTGAAAGACACAGGGTTAGATTAGAGCTGAGCTGATGTTATACTATAATTCTTTGAACTATAGGTACTTAATTTATTGACCCTGAAAGGATGAAAGGCAAAGTTGATCTCTGTGGAATTAGAACTCAGAACATAGCAACAAGCGAAATACCGTTAAGCATTTCGCCCTGTGTGCTGATGGTTCTGCCAGCTTGCCACCAATAATAACAATAACAACAACATAACATTCCCTTCTACTTTAAGCACAAGGAAGGACCTTTAGTTTTTTTGATCTTTTGAATTTCACTCACAAGACTGAAGCTAAGGTCCAACACACAAAAGGGTTGTATCTGGGACCTCAGAATTGTGAACAAGAAAACCTCTTAAATATTTGACTACCCCAGTATCCTTACATACATTTTTTCTTTCTTTTTTTTTTCTCCCTTTCACTTGTTGAGTTTTTTTTTTTGGGGGGGGGGATCATGTGTTACGACCTTCACAGGCATTCTTAGATGACCAATGATATTGGTGTCATTAATGTTCCTTTTGAATCTTTGCTTCTCAATACTTGCAGGAAAGACTTGTGTATGTGCAAGAGGGAGATGCATGAAAGATGATGTTCTGGAAAGGAAGGAAGGAAAGAATGGAAGGAAGGTGAGAAAGAAGAATGGACGGAGAGAAGGAAGGAAGGAAGGAAGGAAGGAAGAAAGGAAGGAAAGAAGGAAGGAAGGAAGGAAGAAAGGAAGGAAGGAAAGAAAGAAGAATGGAAGGAGGGAAGGAAGGAAAGAAAGAAGAAAGGAAGGAGAGAAGGAAGGAAGGAAGGAAGGAAGGAAGGAAGGAAGGAGAGAAGGAAGGAAGGAAGGAAGAAAGGAAGGAAGGAAAGAAAGAAGAATGGAAGGAGGGAAGGAAGGAGAGAAAGAAGAAAGGAATGAAGGAAGAAAGGAAGAAGGGAAGGAGGGAAGGAAGGAAAGAGAGAAGGAAAGAAGAAAGAAAGGAAAGAAGAAAGGAAGGAGAGAAGAAAGGAAGGAAGAAAGGAGAGAAGGTAGGAAGGAAGAAAGGAAGGAAGGATAGATGGACAAACTATGTCTCAAATGATAAAAAAAGATGTTTGTCTATGGCTTGAATGCCCTTGATCAAAGAACTGCTAAATAGGGGCTGGTTTGGGTCTAAACACCGTCATCGTCGTCAACAACAACAACAACAACAACAACAACAGCGACAACAACAGTAACAACAAGTAGGACTTAAGACATGGGACATTAACACCAGAAGAACAATAGCCAACAATAGAAATAATTAACCAGAGCAATGAATTAATACATAAAAATAAAAAACAACAACAACAACAACAACAACAAAAACCTGTTCTGCTATATATGGCTTTAGAAGTTGGCCAGACATAGCAGTAACTGGTAATGTGCTATTTCTGGAATATTTTATTTTCTTTCTTTCTTTTTTTTTTTTTGTTTTATGATTTTTTTTTTTGATTTTTTTATTTAACTATTTACAGACTGCTTTTAGGTATTCACAACAGAAATAAAACTGACTGATACTCTTTCTTCTTATGCTGCTGCTGCGGCTACTGCTGCTTCTTTTATTTATTTATTTATTTATTTATTTATTTTTACTTTTCACTACTTTACTCAGTTTTATCATTATCTTTAACAATGCCATAATCACCATCACCTCTGTTGTCGCTGATGTTGCCATGATGATGATTATGAGGATGAGAAATGACGATGTAGATGATGATGATGATGATTATCATCTTAATCATTAGTACCACCTCCATCACCACCACCACCACCAGCACAATCGTCATCATAACTACAATACTCTTCCTCCTCATTCCCCTCGTAAATATCGTCTTCATTTTCATCGGCATAATGATGACAATGATGATGACAGTGATGATGATGATGATGATGACGACGACGATGATGATGACGATGATGATGATGATGATGATGATGATGACGATGACGACAG
>NC_068981.1:161910098-161910778 GCF_001194135.2 Octopus bimaculoides
CTCGTAAATATCGTCTTCATTTTCATCGGCATAATGATGACAATGATGATGACAGTGATGATGATGATGATGATGACGACGACGATGATGATGACGATGATGATGATGATGATGATGATGATGACGATGACGACAGTGATAACGATAGTGATAATGATGATGATGACGACGACGACGACAACAACAACGATGATGATGGTGATGATATTCCTCTTCATCATCATCATCATCATCATTAGGCAGAGGAAATCGAAGAAAATCATCACCAAGGTCATTATCAGTCTCAGTAGCATTATTACCATCATCATCATCATCATCATCATCATCATCATCATCATCTGCAGCAGCAGCAGCAGCAGCAGCAAAAGTATCAGAATACCCCACCACCACGACCACCACCACCACCATCTTCATCACCACCACCATTTTCATCTTATCACAACTAATCACAATTACCACTACTACTACCACTACTATGATCAATCTACTCACACCACACCATATATATATATATATATATATATATCTATATATATCTATATATATACCCTTTAAGTTTGTTTACGGGAAACATTTTGAGTACACATATAAAAGATCGTATTCTATTATGTTGGCTATACTTTGGTAATTCCAGCCTGCAACAGCAATTTTATGGCATCATACTGAGTTGTGCCGATATA
>NC_068981.1:161912428-161913134 GCF_001194135.2 Octopus bimaculoides
ATATATATATAGTAACCATATGTTATATTGGCACAGTTCAGTACAATCCCATAAAACTGCTGTTGCAGGATGGAATCACCAGACCATAGCCAGCATAATAAAATATGAACTTTTATCAGGTCATCCCATAAGTTCTGTCTGATTTTACCTTTTTCAAAACTGAATGAAATTTAATAGTATTTTAAAATGTCTAATGGAATTAAAAATTATGTTTATGCATTTGTGTAGATTTAAACTAATTAAATATTATTTTACAGAATAATAGAATTAAAATCTCTTTGATTAAAACCCTTTCTAACATGGAAGTATCCAAACAGAATTTGAGGCACATAATGCTTTATGAGTACAAAGATGGAAACTCTGTAGCCGAAATGACTCGAAACATACACTCAGTTTATGGGAAAGAATGCTTGAATGAAAGAACTTGCAGAAGATGGTTTACAAAATTCAGAAGTGGAGATTTCAGCCTTGAAGATGAAGATCGGACAGGACGTCCAGCTGAGTTTGAGGATAAGCTCCTTGAGGCATTACTTGAAGAAAATCCTGCATTATCAGTTGAAGAGTTGGCAATAAGGCTTAGTTCAAACCATACAACTGTTCATCGTCATCTTCAACAACTTGGAAAGTTTCCTAAACTTGGAAAATATGAGTGCCTCATGAATTGTCCGAAAGCAACCGCAAATCCCGAGTTGATATCTACTCTTCT
>NC_068981.1:161913403-161917632 GCF_001194135.2 Octopus bimaculoides
CAAAGGAGTAATTCACTTTGAATTGTTACCACTTAATGCAACAATTCAATGCTCAAGTCTACCGTCAGCAATTAGAGCGCTTAAACCAAGCTTTGAAGAAAAAAAGACCTGCTTTAGTGAATCGAAAAGGAGTGACGTTTCATCAGGACAATGCATGACCCCACACTGCAAAGATCACATGATAGAAGATCGAAGAGCTTGGTTGGGAAAAAATTTCTCATCCACCTTATTCTCCTGACCTTGCTCCTTCAGACTACCATTTGTTACTGCCACTGTTGATATCTAGGACTACGTTTTTATAGTCCTAGATATAACATAAACTCATATAACATACACCCTTACTTTTGTGAAGACAGTAAGGGTATATGTTACATCAGAGAGAAAGACTTGGCTATTATTTTGAGTAGGTCAAACAGCTACATGGATATTACATTAGTATATATTACAAGAACACACATTTCAAACATATGACACTCACAATTTAATATTTCACATCACTATACTCTTTGTTCAAATCCCTCCCACAAAAAAAAAAAAAATTCACTGCTAAGAAACAAAATGTATTGCATGCTATTATCACAGGTATGGTTGTTTTAAAGTTAGAGATTCACATACAAATTGTTGGAAGAAGCAAACTTTACAGTAGAGTGCTTTTCTTTTCTGAGAGAGTGGAGAGTTAAGTGGTTAGTACATGAGACAATCAAATGTCTAAATGCACAAGAAGTACTAATGGTATTAAGGTTATCATTTTCTAGACTGTTAACCTTGGATTTAGACTTGCATATTTACAATATGAAATTTGCACTACATTTTGATCAGCTATGTTGAAGTTATGGAATCTGTGAATTGGTTATAAGAAGCATGTACTTTTCTCTGTAGATTGAATTTTGTTGTTTGAGCTGTATTTTATTTTCTGGTTTGTTTAGAACAAGGCATGTTCTGTGTCTGACACAATATGCTACCAGTGCTGTGTCAGTAGTTAGGCATGCATGTTGCTATAGCAGCATACTAATCCCTGAGTGGTTTAGCATTAGCTCAGTTCATATACATGTCAAGGAAAATTATCAGCATGAATTCACTTTGGTACCATACTAGGAAATGTTGGACCAAGGATCATGGGCAGACAAACACAACATTCAAAAAACGCCTGCAGAAATACCAAACTCAGGACTTCATGGTTACTATCAAAGTGACAGAGCATACCATAAGCAATTTGAAGCTCAAAGAGGCCATTTTTATCAATAAACTGAAATTGGCAATTAACAACAGATGAGCGTTACTTCCTCCTGCATATCTGAACAAATGGCACTAACTCCTCGATTTTCTTCTGATAAAAAGGTATTATTCAAAAACACAAGAATATAAGCTGGAATATAAACTAACTTGTCTTTACTTTTGTTTTCATTCTATGTTTCAGTTGACATTGCATTGAACAATTTTAACTTTATTTATATATATATATATATATATATATATATATATATATATATATATATATATATATATATATATATATATATGTATGTATGTATGTATGTAAATACATACATACCTATATACACACGCCATGCGTACATATACACACACACACACACACACACACACACAAATATATAAGCCTGCATGTGTGTGTGTTTGTGTGTGTGTGTGTGTGTGTGTATTTGTACGCATGGCGTGTGTCACTTGCAGATTTTTCACCATTTATATCAGAATATGCTGATTAATCTATAGGCTTTAAGCTGGCTTTATAACATAGAGAAATAAATTTTCTCTTTATAGTATCTCTGATTTTACTCCTGACATGTAACAACTGATAGATAGATCTAGGGTCAACAGAAGCTCATCCATTCCATTCTTTAATGGCTTAGTAATTCTTAAAGAACGGCAAAAAAAAAAATAATAATGTGTAAGAAATATATGGTAAAGGGAGAATTCAAACTTGTAAGCAAGAATGTCAATCAATATTTACAGCCTGTTTAAAATATCATTGCAGTAATGGATCCAAGACATCTACAAAACTGTATATCCATTTTGTGAAGGAAATACATTTCAAGAAATACTTTGCATGAATCTCATTGCCTCTATCTTTCTGTGAGAAAAGGTTTAATTCTAGACCAAAATAAAAATGAATATACACACATATATATATATAAACAAAGGTACACACACACACACACACACACACACACAATGGTGGTGATGATGATGATGATGATGATGATGATGACATATCTATATGTATATATGTGTGTGTTATTTCTTTACTATCCACAAGGGGCTACACACAGAGGGGACAAACAAGGACAGACAAATGGATTAAGTCGATTATATCGACCCCAGTGCGTAACTGGTACTTATTTAATTGACCCCGAAAGGATGAAAGGCAAAGTCGACCTCGGCGGAATTTGAACTCAGAACGTAGCGGCAGACGAAATACCGCTAAGCATTTCGCCCGGCGTGCTAACGTTTCTGCCAGCTTGCTGCCTTAATGTATGTATATATGTATATATGTGTGTGTGTGTGTGTGTGTGTGTAGATAGATATATGTGTGTATACACACGCATACACATATACGCACACATTATGTAGATATTCAAATATTCGTGTGTGTTAGTGTATTATTTGTGTATACTTTAGGTCATTTGGAGAGTAATTACATATTCCAATGCCATAAATTATAAGTCAACCAATGAAGGTGTGATAACACTTAAATGGTAGAAAGTGATCACTAAATCTAGTTTATCATCTCTTCTATCTGTCAATGTGTCACTGATAGAGAAGTATAAAGTATAACCTCATAAAAATTAAAGACTTTAAAGAGCAACATATTTGCCATTGCTTATAGTATAGATTTTAAAAGGGTAATGCTTCTACATAGGCAATGAAAAGCATCTCTGGAGTATATTCTGGTGTAGTGATGGTTTGTAATTTTCAGCTGTGCTTTCAATAATTCCTTTTGAAAGGATCAAAACCAGCTCTTTGTAATTGCCATTGATATTTGTATAAATTCATTGAGGATCTGTTTTCTGTGTGTTTAAAGGAATATATGTGCAGGTAAAATCTTACCTTAAAGCTATTTCCTGTGGTTTCAGAATAAGTTTTATGTGTAGGGTTACTATCAATTTGGATCTCAGCACCTTTGATCAGGTAATTGCCATTAAGGAGGCTGTTACTGGAATTTTTACTTGCACTTTGAATGATCCTTATATTCATTACATTTATTGAATTTGCTCACATTATGCTAGGTAGCAAATGAGACAAATTTCTTCCTGCATTAATATCTAATTTTCAGGATTCTCCTGTTAAATATTCTATAATACCCCATGGAAAAATGTCTGGATACTAAATTTTAAAATGATCTAGCAACATTAGTTTTGACATTTATACTAAATGCTGGGTTGAACCACAAAACTTTCTAGAGATAGTTCTGCTAATTATAGCTATTTTGATCTTAGCCAAGTTTATAAATCTATGCTTAGGGTTGCTCCTAAAACTAACTTTGGCCCTTAAGGGTAATAAAAGGTCTCATTGGGGGAAGATATTCTACTCTATTACTGACATTAAGATTCATTGTGGTTGTTTTGCTTCAAGATTCACTTCATTCTATAAACTTTTGTCTGCCTTCTTATATATATATATATATTTACATAATGGACAGAACATTTCATGGCAGGTTAATCCAAGACTCTGCTATAAATAGCAAATAGTTTCATTATATAGTCACAGACAATAAATGTATGTAGCAAATTTTACAATATATGGAATGATGACAATAGATAAATATAAATTCAGAAAAAGAATACAATAAAATAAAGTAAATAAAATACATCAAGAGTAAAATAAAAATATCTGCCACAATTACGATTTCAGTTGACCTCATGGGTCTTATTCTCAAGCACGGTATATTGCCAAATGTCATGGTCATTTGTCATTGCCTTTGTGAGGCCCAACATTCAAAAGGTGCTTTTTACATGCCACCAGCATGGGTGCTAGTTACATGACATTGGCATTGACCACATTGCCTCCATGAGGCCCAACACTCAAGAGATGTTTTTTACATGCCACCGGCATCAGCCTTGACTACAATTTCACTTATATATATATATATGTATGTATGTATGTATGTATGTATGTATGTATGTATGTATGTATGTATGTATGTATATGTAAGCTCGCACGGAATGAAGCCAGTATGCTCCGTTGGATGTGTAATGTCAATGTGAATACCC
>NC_068981.1:161918120-161918883 GCF_001194135.2 Octopus bimaculoides
AAGACACCATTTCGAGCGTGGCCGTTTTCGTGCGGGTGACACGTAAAAGCACCCACTACACTCTCTGAGTGGTTGGCATTAGGAAGGGCATCCAGCTGTAGAAACTCTGACAAATTAGACTGGAGCCTGGTGTTGCCATCCGGTTTCACCAGTCCTCAGTCAAATCGTCCAACCCATGCTAGCATGGAAAACGGACGTTAAACGATGATGATGATGATGATGATGATGTGTATGTGTATGTATGTATGTATGTGTGTTTGTATGTATATGTATATGTATATATGCATGTATACATACATAGAGGAAAGTGGGTTAGTGGTAAGGGCGTTGTTCATTGATCATAAGATTGTGGTTTCGATTCCTTGACTGGAATTCTTGAATAAGAGACTTCATTTCACATTGTTCCAGTCCACTCAGCTGGTAAAAATGAATAATCTCTGTGACATACTGGCATCCAGAGGAGGGAGTATGTACCCTACAGAATCTGGGAAATTGACCTTATGAACCTGTGGTTTAGGAAGAACCTTTCATCCTTTTCTTTTTTGAGGCTGTATGGTAAGAAGCTTGCTTCCTAACCACATGGATCTGGGTTCAGTCTCATTGTGTGGCACCTTGGGCGAGTGTCTTCTACAATAGCCTTGGGCCAACCAAAGTCTTGTGAGTAGATTTGATAGATGGAAACTGAAAGAAGCTCATTGCATATATATAAAACTATTATCTCGCTGACATACTACGACGAAATCGCAAGATGCAGATAAGATAG
>NC_068981.1:161918893-161919633 GCF_001194135.2 Octopus bimaculoides
AAAGCGGACGTTAAACGATGATGATGATGATGATGATATATATATCAACATGTGTGTGTCTTTGTGTCTGTGCTTGTCCTTACCAAATCAGCAAAAGAGACTGATAGAATAAGTACCAGGTTTAGAAAAAAAGTACTGGGGTCAATTCATTTTAGTAAAAATTCTTCAAGGCAGTGCCCCAGCATGGCTACAGTATGTATTTTTTATTGATATGATATTGGCAGATGTAATACAAAAAATGTGTGTTTGGTAAGATTTAAATGCAGAAATTGGACATATGATAGTATTTAGTATTGTGAGGCATTTTGTCTGGTACTCTATGATTCCTGTCACTCTGCTGTCTTTTCTTTAAATATAAAGGAATCTACAAGGATGAGTCAGAATGTAATGCAATTTTTATATATGGTACTTTTTGACTTACCATTGTATATAAAAGAGTGAATCAAAAAATTATGCAAAAAAAAAAAGAAAAACTGCATTACTTTCTGACTAACCCCATATAAAAATAAGGGATGTGTGTTGGTTGTTTAAACAAGTATAGGCGCAGGAGTGGCTGTGTGGTAAGTAGCTTGCTTATCAACCACATGGTTCTGGGTTCAGTCCCACTGCGTGGCATCTTGGGCAAGTGTTTTCTACTATAGCCTCGGGCCGACCAAAGCCTTGTGAGTGGATTTGGTAGACGGAAACTGAAAAGAAGCCCGTCGTATATGTGTATATATATATATATATATATGTGTGTG
>NC_068981.1:161919643-161921041 GCF_001194135.2 Octopus bimaculoides
GTATATGTGTATATATATATATATATGTGTGTGTGTGTGTGTGTGTGTGTGTGTGTCTGTGTTTATGTGTCTGTGTTTGTCCCCCCACCATCGCTTGACAACTGATGCTGGTGTGTATATGTCCCTGTCACTTAGCGGTTCAGCAATAGAGACTGATAGAATAAGTACTAGGCTTACAAAGAATAAGTCCCATGGTCGATTTGCTTGACTAAAGGCGGTGCTCCAGCATGGCTGCAGTCAACTGGCTGAAACAAGTAAAAGAGTAAAGTCTGGTAAAAGGATAGGGTGTAATATACTTATGGTTAATATGAGTATCGAAGAAATCCAAACAGTCTTAGCAAAGTCAGAGTTGTAGTAGTAGGGACAATTTTGCTGACAAGAGCTTAAGGAAATACAAAGTGAATATGAAGAAGAACGATTATGTTAATAACCAGTTTATGCTTCAAATATTAACGATTGTAATGAGGCGGGAATCGATTTTTATTTCACCAAAGACTATTTAGTATCTGCGAGATAGAAGGATGCAGAAGATCATCAGCCAGTGTAAAGCAATTTAATGTAGAATTTAGGAAATGTGTGCATGTATGCATGAACATGAGTGTGTGCATGTATGTGAGTGTGTGTGTGAGTGTGTGTGGATGCATGTCTGTGTGTATGTGTAACTGTAAGGTACTGTTAGCAGCTGATGAAAATCTGTTTGATGTTCTGTTAAAGCCGAGATTAATTTTCTCATAGACAATGAATAAGGTTAATTGGAGCTGGCACCATAGAATCCATAGAAGAAGAAATATGAAGCTTAAGGTGAGCAAAATGTATGAGTTAGCTTTGACTCCCAGTGAAAGCAATTCCACTTCTGGTGCCAATAAGAAAACCTTTTGAACATCATTTCAGTCTTTTTTTCTGTCTTATATAAATACATTTTCTGAAGGCAGTGAACTGGCAGAGTTGCAACCATGCTGGACAAAATGCTTTGTGGCATCTCTTCAAGCTTTATGTTCTGAGTTCAAATTCTGCTGAGGTCAACTTGCCTTTCACCTTTTCAGTGTCAATAAAATAAGAACCAGTCAAACACTGGGATTGATGTGATCCACAAGCTTCCTCCCTCAAAATTTTCAGGCCTTGTGTCTATAATAGAAAGTATTATTATTATTATTATTATTATTATTATTATTATTATTATTATTGAGTGAGCGAGTAGAGCGTGCCATCAAAGTGACCCTGGGGTAAAATATACGAAGTCCAGTATACCCATCATGACTATCCGTTTGATAAGGGTACACCAGGCACATGCATCACAACCATATGTGCATGACATGGTGATCTCATATCAAGATAAACAGTGCATGACCTCGCAGGTGGGGCCCAGTTAGAATTTTCTTCAGGTCCAGTAGCCCATCC
>NC_068981.1:161921541-161922485 GCF_001194135.2 Octopus bimaculoides
TTCTGCTCATGATCAGAGATGCACATATCATCAGCCACCAAAGGACATGCTCAACTGGTTAAGGTCAAACAACTGACAAGCAAATCTGTGGTATTGAGCAGAATATTTGCTGTAGCCCATCTTTTATACCAAGACAAAACAATGTACATGATAACACTTCCAATCAATTAAGATTAGAAGCCATGAGAGCCACTGTCTGGTACTGCATCCGGGCATTGTTATTATTGTTATTATTATTGTTGTTGTTGTTGTTGTTATTGTTGTTGTTGTTGTTGTTATTGTTGTTGTTATTGTTGTTGTTGTTGTTGTTGTTGTTGTTATTATTATTATTATTATTATTATTATAGCTATAGCTATGTGTTGAGAGGAGTTCTGTGGGTTTGAATAATTCACCTCTGAAAACATGAGTGTCTAGTTTAACATCCTTAAACAACCTTTATTCAAGGACCTTTTGAGTGGGATGGGCTACCCGACCTGGAGAAAATTTTAAGTGGGCCCCCACTTGCAAGGTCATGTGCTTATCTTGATATGAGATCACATTTTGTGCAAATATGGTTGTGATGCATATACCTGGTCATGATGGGTATAGTGGGCTTTCTGTATTTGCACCCCAATGTCACTTTGATGGCATGCACTGCTCTCTCACTGAAAAATAATAATAATAAAAATAACAACAATAATAATAATAATAATAATAATAATAATAATAATAATAATAATAATAATATTAGATATTATGACTGAAAAATGGCATGGAAAACCTCTCAATGGCAAATACCCAAAGAGAGCGAATAATGCAGATATTGACAAAGCCCTTACCCATCAATGGCTAATGGCCTCTGGCTTGAAATCAGAAACAGAGGGGTTTATCATAGCAGCCCAAGATCAATGCCTACCTACAAAGAACTACCAGGCCAACATATTAAAGAACGGCAGCTCCCCAT
>NC_068981.1:161922532-161927291 GCF_001194135.2 Octopus bimaculoides
AAAACAATACTTATTGTCATAGGTGCCCTGGGAATGACAGCGAAACGGGCTGATTACTACCTAGTTCAGATACCAGGAAACCCCAAAATGGCTGAAGTTCAAAAGATAGTGCTCATGGGAACTGCCCATATCCTACGTAAAATACTGTTTATGTGATCTCAAATTTTAAAACAAACACATAATTTTCTTATGGTTTCTTAAACATTCACTTGAACAAAACTGTACAAATCCAAATATATGGTACCCTAGGCATAACACCTACATGAACTTCTAACTTGTCTCTTGAGGTCTCTGGGTGAGACTTGGATCCAACTTGTACAAATGCAAAACAAAAGTCAAACATAAAATAATAATAATAATAATAATGATGATGAAAAGTGTAATGCAGGTAACAATGATTTATAATGGTGATAGTGATGGTGAGTAGTTGAGATGATGGTGATGAAATTTTCAAAATATAAAATATAAAGGAGAATGATTATCAAATAATGAAGTAAAAATAAGATTTATCAAGAAGTGGCAGCATTAACAGCAGCAAAAACAGCAGCAATAATATCTCCTTCATCATCATCATCATCATCATCATCATCATCAGTAGCAGCAGCAGTGGCAGCAGTTGGTGATGTACTGAGAAAATCTTTTGTAATTTCCTGTCAGATGCACATTCAAAAACTGTTGGTGATGCTTGCTGCATTTAGACAGATAGACAAACAGACACACAGACACAGAGATTTACGTAAGAGCAGACAAGTCTGTATATGTATGTATGTGTGTGTGCGTATACACACGCATACACACACCGTATGGTAAGGCTTTAACAAGTGAAATAGCACTCAATCAACTAAGAGAGTAAAGATAATGTTATAATGAAAACCACAAATCTTGTGAAATACAGCTACCCAGGGTCTTCTCAAAATTTATTTTGCTA
Source organism: Octopus bimaculoides (assembly GCF_001194135.2). Lineage (NCBI taxonomy): Eukaryota > Metazoa > Mollusca > Cephalopoda > Octopoda > Octopodidae > Octopus > Octopus bimaculoides. The sequence continues at coordinate 161,923,461 of NC_068981.1, forward strand.
TCTATCAAGCTGATAAGAACAAGACTGTTTGTCAGTTGCTTTCAAAGCAGCTGACATTTGAACAAGGAACATTCAGAAGGAAGAAGACAGAAAGAAACATAAAAAACTCAGCGAAGATAACCATTGTTACAATGAACATACGTCAAAAATATGTAATGAGATCAGAATAGTCTTTAAGATGTGTTTGGTGGTTTTTCTTCAAATTCTGCTAAACTGTATTTTTTAATCTATGGACACTGATGTGGACACATAGGCACAGGCATGGCTGTGTAGTAAGAAGCTTACTTCTCAACCCACATGGTTCTGGGTTCAGTACCACTGCATGGTACCTTGGACAAGTGTCTTCTACTATATAGCCTTGAGCTGACCAAAGCTTTGTGAGTGGATTTAGTAGACAGAAACTGAAAGAAGCCTGTCATATATATGTGTGTGTGTGTGTGTGTGTGTGTGTGTGTGGTGTGGTGTGCGTGTGTGTGTGTGTGTGTGTGTGTGTGTGTGGTGTGGTGTGGTGTGTGTGTGTGTGTGTGTGTGTGTGTGTGTTTGTCCCCCACTCATCCCTTGACAACTGATACCGGTGTGTTTACATCCCCATAACCCATAACCTAGTGGTTCAGGAAAAGAGACTGATAAAATAAGTACTGAGCTTAAGAAAATAAGTCCTGGGGTGTTGATTTGGTCAACTAAAATCCTTCAAGGCAAATGCTCCAGCATGGCTGTAGTCAAATGATTGAAACAATTAAAAGAATAAAAGAATAAAGAAAAAATCTCATTCCTGGAATCTACACAGTCATTAAAGGCTCTTAAGATACAGTTTTTCAATAAAACATATCAAACATCCTTTTGACGTGTTATTATAGAGTTCGGTTTCGGAAAAGATTTTCCACTTGATGTCATAGTTAATCCCTTCATCTTTAAACTTCCAGATTAACGCCAAGCGAGTTGTAGTATGTCTGTTCTCACAGTGTCTAAAGGTCAGCAGATGGTTGTTGTGTCTGTATTTAAATTTTCCTTCCACTAATCCAGTATAACACTTGACCTCTGTTTGGCCATCATCATAATTAGCTAATACCTGTGCTTCATAAACAACGAAGGACATATCACATTCCTGCCCTAGAGGACACCCTTGAGGACATCTATGCCTAACCTGGGTGCACATGTACAAATAAATCTAAAAGTCTTCAACTAAAAGGGGTAGTAGTATTGAGAGAAGTGGCTGTGTCAGGTGGCGAGAGGTGAAAGTGTGATAGAGGGATAGAAATAAGTGTCATACTGTAGAGGAGCTACATGTCTGCTCCAGATCGAGCAGTGAAAGTTTGATACAATAGACTTGTGGAAAGCATGCCTTCCAGCATATTGTTATGTAACTTTTGTTTTCAGAGTTCAAATCTGGTTGATATCAATTAGTAAAATTATTAGAGTCGCATATCAATGTAATTGTTAGATTGGACAAAATGTCTTCTGATATTTAGTTACATCCCTTTACATTCTGATTTCAAATCCTGCCAAAGTCAGTTAATGTTTTTAGTAGTAGTAGCAGTGGTAGCAGCAGCAGCAACAGCATATAGCAGCAACAGTATTAACAGTTGCAGCAGCAACAACTATAGTAGCAGCAGCTGCAGTAGTAGTAGTAGTAGTAACAGCAGCGGCAGCAGCGGCAGCAGCAGAAGCAGTAGTAGTAGTAGTAGTTGTAGCAGTAGTAGCAGTAGTAGTAGTAGTAGTAGTAGTAGTAGTAGTAGTAGTAGTAGTATAGTAGTAGCAGCAGCAGCAGCAGTAGTAGTAGTAGTAATTTTATGCCATACAATATCACGTACAGTAGTGAAGTATAATGAAATTGTTGGAGCAGTTCCAATATTTTCATGCTCGTGTAATGGATGTTAGATTAAGTCATAAAAACCACAACTTTATCCAATATTCCAATATATATCCATATATCACCTGTTTGATTTATTTATTCATCTATTTATTTTTGCATTATCAAAGTTTGGCACTGTGTAGCATTGCCTGACTGTTTTTTGCAGTAGTGGTAGTAGTGGTGGTAGTAGTAGTAGTAGTAGTTTGTGTATTAGTAGTAGTAGTTTGTGTATTAGTAGTAGTTGTTGTTGCTGTTTGCGTTGAAGTAGAAGTTGTCAGTTGCTTGTGCAGCAACAGTTTGTGTAGTAGTATTAGTAGTAATAGCAGTAGTAGTAGTAGTAGTAGTAGTAGCAGCAGTAGTAGTAGTAGGAGGCGGAGGCGGAGGAGGAGGAGTGGTGGTATGGTGGTGGTGGTGGCAGCGTTAGTAGTAGTCTGTAGTGTAGTTGTTGATTTTGTCTGTATTTACCTTGTTGTTGAGTGAACCTTGAGTAAACAAACATAATCAAATATATTCCGGATGTGACCTCTCCATCTGTTCAGATACAGTAGATTTCAGACCGTGTTACCAAATATGTCTTCACCCTTTTCTGTAAGATGGTTCGATGTGTGATTTAAGGAAGTTCTTGACTGTCACTTCTAGCAAGTCAAGCAACCATGTATAAATGTTTCCTTGTCATCTCTCTCAGCTCTTGTTTCTGTTTAGCCCCAGGTCAGCCATGGTTAAGCAAGATTTATGATCATATATCACAGGCTATAGGACATAATATCAAAGGTATTCCAGACATAACAGTCATGTATCACATCTTTTTTGATATTTTAGGGAAGAAATGCTTTGAAGAAATGCTTCTTTTTCCTAAAACGGTAGGGTGCAGTTTGAAGGAGATTTAGCAACTATTTCTAGCAAGTCAAATGACCACGTGGAGACCTTCCCTATATGGCTTATTGTTATTCCTCTTAGTTTTATTGTAGTTGTCAATTTTATTGTTCTTCATAGCATTATCAGTGAAATTACTTTTAACTCCATTGTAGATGTTTTTTTTTTATGTTCACCACCACCACCACCACCACCACCACTCACACCCACACATACATACACACATACGTACATACGTACATACAAACATACATACATACATACATACATATGCGATGGGTTACAAGGCTTTTTCAGCCTGGAACTAGTAGACGGAACTAGTCCAAGGTAACATGCAGTGGAACTGAACCTAAAACCATGTGGTCGGGAAGCAACCTCTTTGACCACACAGCCACACTCGCACACTTGCATCATGAGGAGTAAAAGAAATTCCAGCTTTTTGAACATTAGTCACAATAAAAAAAGGACAGATGTTTGGAGATGATGACAATGATGATGATAATGGTGGTGGTGGTGGTGGTGGTGGTGGTGGTGGTGGTGGTGGTGGTGGTGGTAGTGGTGGTGATGGTGATGATGATGATGATTAATTCACTGGCAAATTAATTCGCTGTAATTCATTTATTTTTCTATAATCTTTTATGATAATAAATTAGTTTTGAACAGCAATCTTAGTTTCAGTCTTCCTCTTTGGCTCCTTTGTTAACCATTGTATTCATTATACACAAAAGTAATTAATGAAGGAACATCTTTATGGTCACATGGTCCTCTGGAAATAGCAGTAGCATGCCTCTTGAATTGCAGCATTTTGTCTTAAGGAAGGGCACTTGGTTGGAACACCTTTAATCACCATACAAAATGTTTCTATGTGTATGTATATCCCTCTCTCTCTTTCGGAGAGGCACAAGCACATACACAGACATATACACACGTGGCAGTAACTTCCGCCTACCAAATTCAATCACAAGGCTTTGCTTGGCCCGAGGTTAGAGAAGACACTTGCCCAAGGTGCCCCACAATGGGACTGAACCCGAAACCATGTAGCTGGGAAGCAAGCTTCCTAACCACACAGCCATGCCCATATATATACATATATATATATATATATA
>NC_068981.1:161927749-161935803 GCF_001194135.2 Octopus bimaculoides
TATTCATATATAAGAGTGTATAAAGATATATACACAAAGAGAAAACCCATGACAGGACTTCTTACATGCTAAAAAGGACAGTTAAACCCAAACCACAAAGAAATAATTCTAAAGGCATGGCCAATAATGGTACTCCTTTTGCTGAACTGCACCGCTAAGTTATGGGGTTGTAAACAAACAAACACCTGTTGTCGAGTGGTGGTGTGGGACAAACAAAGACCCCCCCCCCACACACACATATATATCAGGGGCGTATAATATGGGTGTATTAGGTGTGTGCTGCACACCCACTGAAAATGGCAAATTCATTATAAATCTTAATGGAAAACTTTTGTTATATCTGTGCTTGAAATTTGTTGGCATTGTGTGTGGCAACACACCCAATACCACAACCACTATGCCACTCTCTCTCTATATATATATATTATGGGATTCTTTCAGTTTCTATCTACCAGATCCACTCACAAGGCTTTGGTTGCCCCAAGGCTATTATAGATATAGAATTAGATATATTAGATATTTTACAAATAGAGACAATGTTCACGCTGTAGGACTGAACACAGGTGCCACACTGTGGGACTGAACCCAAAACTATGTGGTTGGGAAGCACACTTCTTACGACACAGCCATGCCTGCACTAATATATGTATACACATTAGAGCGGTGGGCTGGCAGAATCGTTAGCACACCAGGCGAAATGCTAAGCGATATTTTGTCTGCAGTTACGTCCTGAGTTCAAATTCTTCTGAGGTCGACTTTGCCTTTCATCCTTTCGGGAATCGATTAGATAAATACCAGTTATACACTGGAGTTGATGTAATCGACTTGATCCCTTTGTCTGTCCTTGTTTGTCCCCTCTATGGTTAGCCCCTGTGGGCAATAGAGAAATAAATATACATATGCACATATATGAGAGGGTGGAAGTCATATTCCTCTAAATTGTTATTACAAAAAGGTTATATAGAATTATTTTCATGTTCTTGTGAGTTTTCAGTCACTTTATTGCATTACAGATGTCTATGTAAAAAATTATCAAAATGAGAGACAGAGAAAAATGTGTAAATCTATTTTGCAAAGATTACCAAATGTTTGAGCATGCATGCACATGTGTGTGTGTGTGTGTGTGTATGTATGTGTGTATACACATATATTTATATATGTTGGGCTTCTTTCAGTTTCCATCTAGTGAATCCAGTTGCAAGGCTTTGTTCAGCTCCAGGTTATATAGTAGAACAAACTATGTGGGGTCGGGAAGTACACTTCTTACCACACAGCCATGTCTACATCTGATGATGACAACGATGACAATTACTATGATGATGATGATGACGACGACAATGATGATGATGATGATGATGATGATGATGATGATGATGATGATGATAATGACGATAATGATGATGACAATGATGACAATGATGATGATGATGACAATGATGACAATGATGATGATGATGACGACGATAATGATGATTACGGCGATGATGATGATGATGATGACAATGATGACAATGATGATGATGATGACGACGATAATCATGATTACGGCGATGATGATGATGACAATGATGATGATGATGACGATGATGATAACGATGACGACAATGATGATGACAATGATGATGATGAAAATGACGACTATGATGACGACGACGATGATGACGATGATAACGATAATGACAATGATGATGATAATGATGATGATGACAATGATGATGATGACGATGATGACAATGATGATGATGTTGATGATGATGATGATGATGATGACGACAATGACGATGATGATGATGATGATGATGACAATGATGATGATGATGATGATGATGATGATGATGAGTCAATTGCATGAAATCTTTAGATTTGATGAATGAAACCTGTTTTACCAATATATAGTTCTAACCAATGTTAAACATTTCTAACATAATTATGTATTGAGCACTTTTCGTTATTTTTGCAGGAATAACCAAACAAGCAAAATAACATAAACAAAAAGCCTTAGGAGATTTGGTTTAATTTGAAAATCGTTGAATTTGAGCTGCTTCATCTAATTTCTTTCTTTGAAATTCTGGTAGAGATGAAAAATTTATGGCTTGAAATCTTCAAACATTGTGTAAGTCAATAATTCTCTGATAGCATCACTGAAGTGTGGCTGTGTGTGTGAGTGTGTGAGTGTTTGTGTGTGTGTGTGTGTGTGTGTGTGTGTGTGTGTGTGTGTGTGTGTGTGTGTGTGTGTGTGTGTGTATGTGTGTGTGTGTGTGTGTGTGTGTGTGTACATGTGTTTGTGTGTGTGTTCATGTGTGTATGTGCATGTGTGCCTGCATGTGTGTGTGTGTGTGTGCATGTATATTACAAGACCTGAAATAAATTTTAAAATAGTTAAGCTACAGTTTTTAAAACCTTAAACAGATGTAAGTACAACTTGTTATTCTCTTTGCATGCTATAAAATAAGAAAATGATTGGCTTGGCATGTTTTATGGTTTGTTGATTTCTCACTAAAGACAAGTGTTTCCCCCATTCTCAACCATAAGAAGAGAACTTATAGCACTCACTATTTAAAGTAAATATAAACAAGACCTTGATATAAACAAAACCATAATAATAATAAAAAAAGACTTTAGTGCTTGTGGCTTGCTTAGTAGTTGCAGCTATTAAAATTAAAATAATCATTTCTTCATAATATTTGGCAGGATTATAAATTTGAATTTGAAATTTAGGAATTATACAGGAAAACATGCATTGAATTCACATATTTGACTTTACTTTTGTTTCTTTATTCTGAAAGTCAGTGGTAATCATATAGAGCACGTAATTTAAATAAATAATAAATATTTGCACACAACATAGCATGTATTAGAAAACTTGAGATAAATTCTGAAGTAGTTAAACCTTTCCAGTGAAACTTCAAACAGAATATTACAGCTAGGTTCTGGTTTATGCTTCAATTAAATAGTGATTGCTACAATTACTCTTAAGAATGAATGAAATATGTCAGGGAAATCTTTATTTTTCTGTGTGCAAATAATAATGTTTAAAGTTCCACAGAGAAGGCTTTAAAATCTGCAGTGAACTAATTTAACTTTATACATATATGTATGTATGTGTCTGTGCATATGCATGTATTTGTGTGTATGTATGTGAGTATATATGTATGTATGTATGTATGTATGTATGTATGTATGTATGTATGTATGTGTGTGTGTATGTATGTATGTGTGTGTGTATGTATGTATGTATGTATGTATGTATGTATGTATGTGTGTGTGTGTATGTATGTATGTGTGTGTATGTATGTGAGTATATATGTATGCATGTATGTATAAAGTCATCGAAGTAAAAGAGAACGGTTGATTAGATCAACCCAGTACTCAACCTGGTACAACAATTCTGCCATCTTGCTGCCTTACTGTTTAGCATTTAAACTGGCCATATCAGGCTAAAATATTCCAGCTGTTTTATTTTCAAACTGGCCAGATGCGGCCTCTCAAACCAATCCTACAATATTATTCTAAAAATTAACAGTTACCTCATCAAAATCTCAAATCTACAAGATAATACATGATTAATTCAAAACAACACAACTAAATTAAACATTACTTTTAACAAAACAATGTGACTGCTAAAGAGTTAATATCTGCAGATGTATCAGCCACAGTGCCTGTCTAAGCACCATCAACAGCAACATTCCTAAATGCTTCTTGTAGTGGACATTGGCAACAGGTCCACCTGTTGACCAGTGGAGTTAACCCATTCTGCAAGAAGCCAAAACATATGTGCTCTGATTTCTAATATAGGCACAATGTCATACATTTTGGAGATAGAAGGACCTTGCCATTTATATTGGTTCAAGTGCTTGATTGGTACTTTGTTTTATTGATCACTGTTCCCAACACAACAACAACTACTACTACTACTACTACTACTACTACTACTACTCAACTCTGTCTTTGCTACATTCACTACTTACCTTCATCTACAAATGTCAAAGAAAAAAAAGATTGTTTCACTGAAAATAAATGGTAAATGTGATGGATGAGTATGCACTCACACACACACACACACACACACACACACACACACACACACACACACACACACACAGTGTGAGAGAGAGAAAGAAAGGGAGAGAAAATCCATGTCTTACATGGATATTCAGTCTCAAAACTTCCCTGTTTTCTTGGGAAGAACTACTTTTATCATATTAGAATTCACTGAATAATAGTTTGCCAAGTTCGTAAAGATTTTTTTCTTCAAATTTTCTGGAACAGCTGTTCACCATTCCTGCCATTTTGTGTGTTAAACAATAGCGACTTTAGCAACTTTTCACAAGTCAGTCAACTCAATTGTTAATACACAAAACCTATGATATTTTTCTTAGCCAAAATTGCTGTGCTTATCTATACTGAACATACAAACACATGAATAGTCTCTCATAGGTTTCTACAATGAGTATTCCAGTTACTCAATCAAATAGAACTACATATTAGTTTCAAATTTTGGCACAAGACCAGCAATTTCATTGACCTCAGTGCTCAACTTATGCTTAATTTATCGACCCTGATAGGGTGAATGACAAAGTTGACCTCAGGGGAATATAAATTCAGAAAGTATAGACAGATGAAATGCCACTAAGCATTTTGCCCAGTATGCTAATGATTCTGCCAGTTCACCACCTTAAAATGGAATTACATATTGACTGAATTATAATGTAAGTAGCTTGGTACTCCACCTGGCATACCATGGGTTGATGAATTGTACTTATGAGGTGGTGTCAAAAGGTTCACGGACTAGTTACGCTTAATAAAAAATAACTAGTTCACTTATGTTTTAAGATCATCTCCTTCAAAATAGTCACCTTACACAGTCTGTTTGCACAAGCTTACAAAAAATTGCTTACAGTATGTGAATAGTTACCTGGGAGAGGTCACATCATCTCTTTATATCTTCATCCCTAACATAAAGAGGTAAAGACCCCCTTCAGTCATGAATGAACACGGGATTGTACCTAGAAAGTTCCCCCCCCCCAAGGCATAAGTCTGGGCAAAGATATATTCAGTGCATTTTAACAACCAATTAGTGAAAGCTAGAGCAGACAGCAGATAACAGCAGAGAACCTAAAGGGCGGACTAGAGTTATGTCCATAGCACCAAGGGTAAAGGGTAATGACCCTCTTTGGTCATGAATGACCATGGGATTACACTTAGGAAGTTACCCTCTGAGGTACAGGAAGATTGCTTATGGAAGACCAACAGTCACCCATGCTTACCAACCTCCCCTCTCCACACCACCAATGTTATCCAAGGGAAAGGCAAAGGCTGATACAGCTTAGCACCAGTGATGTTGCAATTCATTTCTACAGCTGAGTGAACTGGAGCAACGTGAAATAAAGTGACTTGCTCAAGCATACAACACACAGCCTGGTCCAGGAATTGAACTCACTACCTCATGACTGAGACTGACACTCTAACCATTGAGTCATGCACCTTCACATTCCCAGCATACACAACCCGTATCTGATATAATATATGTCTTACATTATTTAATGACTACGCTACCTTTAAGAAATATATTTTTTTAATTAACTAAATGAAAATTCTCTTAGAAAGATGAAAGGAATGTTAAATTTCCATTCGCTTATCAGTTACTTGCAATGAGAAGATGACAAGAAAACCATAGTGATGATGCACCATGCTGGTGGCTGATCACCATAGCACAAAACATAATAGCTAAAAATATAAATTTTAGTTCATCTTTAGTAATTCTCTCAACTAAAATATAAACAACAATATAGCTCCACCAAAAGAAGACAAAATCAGAATATATTACTCATATAGCATAGCTTATTTATATTAAATTGATGGTTTCATACCTTATTTCAGTATGTCATCACAACACTGTAGTTACATGCACAGAATCATACATTTTCCCCTACAAGACCATTTATTATGTCCTTCAGTAAATGTATGATGAAAAATGCTTTGCTCTTTCTACAAAATATACTTGTAAAACAAGGCTATGCCCGGTGTGAGAGTGCATCTTATATGTTGTCATATATGGTAATTCTGAGCATTGCTGCTTCTGTCTAAGTTCCCCAGATTGTCATGTGTTACTGGAAGAATTTAAAGAATGAGATAAAAATGTGACAGACACAGAAGTAAAATATAGATGTTTTCAATCTAGTTTGGATTCTTTGCCATCAAATTTGAATTCTTTGCAATCAAATTTTGATGGTAAAGAATCCAAACTAGATTGAAAACATCTATATATGCATTAATAAGTACAGATGTGGCTGTGTGGTAAGAAGTTTGCTTTCCAGTTACATATTTCTAGGTTCAGTCCCACTTTTTGGCACCCTGGATAAGTATCTTCTACTATAGCCTTGCCCAACCAATGCCTTGTGAGAAGATTTGGTAGACAGAAACTGAAGGAAGCTCACACACACACACATACATGCACACACACACACACACACACACGTATGTACGTATGTATGTACATATGTATGTATGTACTTATGTATATATATATATACATATGTGGAGGAACAATGGCCCAGTGGTTAGGGCAGCAGACTTGCAGTCGTAGGATTGCAGTTGTGAGTGTTTAATGAGCAAAAACACCTAAAGCTCCACGAGGCTCCAGCAGGGGTGGTGGCGAACCCTGCTGTACTCTCTCACCACAACTTTCTCTCAATCTTTCTCCCTGTTCCTGTTGTACCTGTAATTCAAAGGGCCCCACTGTGTCACGTTGAATCTCCCCGAGAACTACAATAAGGGTACATGTGTCTGTGGAGTGCTCAGCCACTTGCATGTTAATTTCATGAGCAGACTGTTCTGTTGATCAGATCAACTGGAACCCTTGTTGTGTGTGTGTGTGTTTGTGCGTGCGTGTTTGTGCGTGTGTGTGTGTGCATGAGCATTTGTGTATCTATATGTGTATCTATGTTTGTCTCCTACCACTGCTTGACAACTAGTGTATGTCCCTATAACTTAGCAGTTCGGCAATAGTACTGGGGTTGATTTGTTCTAGTAAACTCTTCAAGGCAGTGCTCCAGTATGGCCACAGTCCAGTGACTGGAGTAAGTAAAAAAAATACAACATACAAAATATATATACATATACAGATGCAAATACTTAAGTACACAAACACACACACACACACACAAGTAGAATGGATCTCATTAGTTTTCACAAAGGAGGATTCCAGTTGTTCAATCAACAGAACTCCTCATAATATTATATTGCAGACACTTGTACCTTTAATAAACTTTCTAGGTAGACTCAGTCTACGACAAAGCTGACCCTTTGAATTACGATACAATCCTTCTGAGGGGTTTTCCACAGAGTTTCCGTCTATTGACAAAGTTTATATATCAACCAAAGATTATTTATTGTAAAAGAAATTTTCAGAAAGGCACCATGCAGTGAAGTGAATTGAACCCAAAACTTCATGATTGAAAAGCAAACATGTTAACCACATGACAATATGGCTATTCACACATAGCCATACACACATATACACACACACAAATGCACACACTCACACATGCACAGTCGCAATTCATAAATAAACAGATAATAACTACACGAAAGTTAGCTAAATATAGGAGGTGGTCAGTTACAGTACTTTGGGAAGTCAGATAAGATCTGGTTTGTTGATAAAGTAGATATTGTGATTGATTAGTTGATGACTGCTTATTGATTCTCTCCTCCCCCCACTCTCTCTCTCTCTCTCTCTCTCTCTCTCTCTCTTTTTCCCTACATAAATACAGTATACACAGACATGTTAATGTACCTGATATCAGTGTACCTTTAATCATTTACCGTCAATCAAATATTGACTGCAGCTCAACAAGAAGCTGGACTGCTTAAACATCTTCAGCGGGCAAGAACCAACTATGTTTAATGAAGCTGATATTTCTAGTGCGGCGAGGTTGGTAATGTTAAGTGGAGTATGATGTTCGGTAGATTAATAGGCGACAGAGTTGGTAAGAAGTAAAGAGAGAGAGAGAGAGAGAGAGAGAGAGAGAGAGAGAGAGAGAGAGAGAGAGAGA
>NC_068981.1:161935976-161937985 GCF_001194135.2 Octopus bimaculoides
AGAGAGAGAGAGAGAGAGAGAGAGAAAGAGAGAGAGAGAGAGAGAGAGAGAGAAAGAGAGAGAGAGAGAGGTCACCACTCAGTATACAGTGTCTCCTCGTTTGATAAATATAAAACTGAATGAGAAATTATAGGCCTTCTCCTATTGGGTGCAATGAATATTTTACTTTGCAATAGGAACGTCTGTCACTTTATCATAAGATAAGATAGAGTAATATTTAGCCTGCAATGATTTGTACACTTAAATATATTGATTTCTCACTTTGCAAAAGTGGGTGTGAGGAGATGGCAGTGACATCTTTAGAGTAGACATGTAGACCCGAAGATTATACTTCCATTTGATTTTGAAGGGGTGGGATATAACCAGATTGGTTTCCTTGTACATGAAGACAACAAGAACAACTATAATAGTAACAAAAGCACCTACAATTTCACCAACAATGATAAAATCTTGAGTTAATGAGATAGCCTATATGTGCTTTCTCGACCTGTTAGAAACAACAGCCAAATCATCCCACAAATTATACCCTTAATTTTACCCTTTTTAAAAGCTGTAATGTGTAACCTAAACTGAGATTCAAAGAGACTGCAAAAAGGAATATAAAGTGCAAAGGAATTGATCATAAATGGCAAACCAAAGCAAAAACTCAAACAATGTGGAGAAAGCTTATCAAGACATACCAAAGTCATGAGCAGTCATTGTTGTGACAACCGACTGCAAATAATGAATAACCTGAGAGAGATTTGGCTGTTATTTCTAGTTAGTAAGTAACTCTGTTGAAGCTCCCTTTTTGGCTTATTATGTGGTTACTGTTGTTACCGTTGAGCCCCAGGTCAGATCTGATAAAGCAAACCTTTAACCAAAGGTATTTTAGCCATGATCATTGCATCTTTTTTCTATGTGCAGAGAAACCAGGTCCACATTATATAAATATGCCTATATTTTTAAACAGCAAAGTATAATTTGAGCATGATTTGGTTTCTATTTCTAACAGATAATATGTCCACCACATAGAAGTTCCCTTGTTGGTTTGTGGTAATTAGTGCATCATAGTTATTTTCACAGCTTGCTGTCTTTTCTGTTTCCCTTATTACTATTATTCATTTGTGAATGATTTTTTCCATTTTGAGTGTGATCGTTACCAGTGTCGCCTTCTGGCACTTGTGCCGGTGGCACATGAAAACACATTCAAGCAAGGTCATTGCCAGTGCCTCTGGATTGGCTCCTATGCAGGTGGCAACTAAAAAACACCATTTGAGCGTGGCCGTTGCCCATACTGCCTGACTGGCCCTTGGCGTTAGGAAGGGCATCCAGCTGTAGAAACTCTGCCAGATCAGATTGGAGTTTGGTGCAGCCATCTGGTTCCCCAGTCCTCAGTCAAATCATCCAACCCATTCTAGCATGGAAAGCGGATGTTAAACAATGATGATGATGATGATACATCCACCATTTTGTTATAAAGTGAATTATAACATCATTGATATATTATTGATATGACATGATATAGTCTGATATTCACTGATGAATTATAATAGCATAGCTGTGATATAATATGTGATACAAAAGGCTTTACCCTGTACACAATGGATTGGGAAACAAATCTATTGAAACACAGTGAGCTGTGCATTTGATTTTTCTGTATATGTTTTCAATATACTACAATTTTATAGTTATTTAACTAGCTTTATCAATGTATGTATGTATGTAAACTCATCCCAAAAACCTGAAGTACAGTTCGATTCTGCTGGTCTCAACCTCTGTTGTGCCACTGGTTTTATAGCTATTGCACTGAAAAGTGGTTTTGCTCAAAACTTGGACTTTCAGAACGTTTGCACAGACTTACTGAGTTTAGGAAGTGGTCTTATTTAGTCCTTGGTCATACACAGACACACACAGACACACACAGACACAGATACAGACAGACAGACAGACAGACAGACAGACAGACAGACAGACAGGCAGACAGACAGACAGACACACAAACATATACATATATATATATGCATATA
>NC_068981.1:161938216-161941111 GCF_001194135.2 Octopus bimaculoides
TATATATATATATATATATCATCATCATCATCATCATCATCATCGTTTAACGTCCGCTTTCCATGCTAGCATGGGTTGGACGATTTGACTGAGGACTGGTGCAACCGGATGGCTACACCAGGCTCCAATCTAATTATGTATATATGTATGTATATATATATATATATATATATATATATATATCAATAAATGACAACACACGAAACTCTCGGACCTTGAGTCACGCTGCTTTGTCTGCTAAATATTAATAGAAATATACTTACATACATTCATGCATACATTCATACATACATACATACACATACCCACATACACACGCACACACACATATATGCAACAGGCTTCCATTAGTTTCCATCTACCAAATCCACTCACAAAACTTTGATCAACCCAAAACTATAGTAGAAGACACTTGCTCAAGGTGCCGTGCCATGGGCAGAACTATGTGGTTGGGAAGCAAGCAAAGAATTTAGTAAAATAACTTTGCCGTTATTAAGTTGGTTGCATATCTAGACATGCTCATATATATTTAAATGATAAACTTCTGGAAAGTTTTACAGATTTTTACCGTTCCAATGATGGACTGGATCTTTAGTTTTTGAATTAGCTTTCTCCTTTCTGGTTTTGAGAAGCCTAATTTCTCAAGATTGGTATTAAGACAGTGTGTTACATATCCCAGGGTCCCAATAATTACAAGTATAAACCTGAACTTGTAATCTGTATAGAGTAATTGCAGGTTTCTCAATAGTTCAGCATAGATGTTCTCTTTTTCCACTGATCTTCAGCTTTATGTTAACATCTGCAGGGCAGTTATTTTCCACAACTGTGCACAGTTTCTCTTCTCTAGCTCAAATCATCATATCAGGTCTGTTGTGCTTACATTTTATTGAGGTCTTCACTGGTACATTCCACCAGTGTTTTTTTTTTATGTATGCATGTATGTATGCATGTATGTATGTATGTATGTATGTATGTATATGTGTATGTATTTATGTGTGTGTATGTGTGTGTGTGAGAGAGAGAGAGAGCATATTTGTGTGTATGTGTTTGTGTGACTGTCAGCGAAAAGAAGATCACAGATTAATGAAGTATGCTGCTGATGCAGGACATAGTATTCCTTTGATAAAAATACTTCACTTTTCTGCAAAATAATTGTACCTTTGAATGGAGATGAATCATCATCATCCTCCTCATCATCATCGGTTAATGTCCGTTTTCCATGCTGGCATGGGTTGGATGGTTCAACTGGGGTCTAAAAAACCAGATGGCAGCACCAGGCTCCAGTCTGATCTGGCAGTGTTTCTACAGCTGGATGCCCTTCCTAACACCAACCACTCTGAGAGTGTAGTGGGTGCTTTTTCATGTTCCACCGGCACGAGAGCCAGAGGCAGCTGGCATCGACCATGATCGGATGGTGCTTTTTACGTGCCACTGGCACGGGAGCCAGTTAAGGCAGTACTGGCATCAGCCACATTCAGATGGTGCTTTTTACATGCCACTGGCACAGGAGCCAGTTGGGGCGAGGGGGCTGGCATCGACTATGTTTGGATGGTGCTTTTTATGTGCCACCGGCACGTGGACCACGACTACAATTTCCATTTGATTCGATTTAATTTGATTTTTATTTTGATGTTGATGTACTTGACTCAATAGGTCTCCTCAAGCACGGCATGTCGCCCTATGGTCCAAAGGTACTTTTTGAGTGGGCTGGTTATGCGACACTAGTGTAGGTTACAGATGTGAATTCACTTTATTTGCTGGATCTTCTCAGTCACAGCATATCTCCAGAGGTCTCAGTCTTTCATCGTTACCTCAAGAGATCAACAAAGCATTTAGCAGGTCAAAATTAAAAACAGCAGCAACAATGATGATGATGATGATGATGATTATGGTGAAATGACAATATTAGTTGTTATTTTGATTGGCTTAAAAAAATAAATATAAACAGCCATGGATATCAAATTAAATAAGTATATTAGCTCATTAGTAAAATATCTGAAGCATATGTTCATTACATAAGTTATAGTTTATCAATAATCATGTTGTTTAACTTAATGAATGATTGCTATTAACATTTAGCTGTCGTTTATAAAATTTATCATAGAATATAACTACAGAAGCTGAGTATAATTGTGGTTGGAAAGTATTAATTATTACAAGCTGTTTAATTACATTAAGTCAAGAATGTTTAAATGTATCTACAAACTGTCATACTGTGGAAGGTCTCTTAAGAAAATAAAAAATATTAAACATACTTAGGTTTGTTTATCTATAGATTATGAGAGGGTTGAAGACATAAATAATAAACTAATATTAATATAATAATATAATTAATTAAGTAATTAAGAAACAGTGTACATATGTTTATATTGATCAACTAGAAAGTACAAAGTAAATTTATTTAAATTAACTGTGAAGGATTAAAAGTAGGTAATTAAATCTGCAGGTATTCAGTACACTGAATTTTATTAAATAGATTGTATTTGGTAAATATGTTGTTTTGTAATTGTATAAACTATCTTGAGTAGATTTAAATATTTTGCGTCAAAATAGACTAATTTATAAGAGGTGTGAAATAGATGAGCACAGTCTCTGGTGTACATGTGTAACTGTGGAAATATACAGCTTGGTTTCAATCACAGTGTAAGTCTTAACAATTAATTATTTGTGGGTAAGGAGTTGCTGGCTATATGATGAGTGAAACTTACACTAAAATGACACATTAAGATTTAGTGGAAAGCAAAAAAAAAATTTTTTTAAATATCAAAATAACAATGTAGTAAGTGTAACTTTAGATAGGTAGATCTAGAAGATGAGCTATATTCACTTAATACTTGAAATGAATACTTTGAATAGGCAAATGCATTTTATGTGTGTGTGTATATATATATATAT
>NC_068981.1:161941870-161954370 GCF_001194135.2 Octopus bimaculoides
TTAACGTTCCACTGACATGAGTGCCAATGAGGCGGTACTATCATCGGCCACGTCAGCAATTTTGATTTTGATTTCATTCACCTCAATAGGTCTTCGCAAGCAAAGTTTACTGTCCAATGAATGAGGGGTATTCATAAGTGGGCTGGTTACACCCACTGGCATAAGCTACAGGTCATGGTCTCACTTGGTTTGTTGGGTCTTCTCAAGCACACCATACCTCTAAAGGTCTTGGTCATTGGTCATTGCCTTGGTAAGGCCCAATGTTCGAAGGTCGTGCTTCACCACCTCACCCCAGGTCTTCCTGAGTCTACCTCTTCCACAGGTTCCCTCAACTGTTAGGGTGTGACACTTTTTCACACAGCTGTTCTCATTCATTCACAACACATGACCATACCAGCACAGTCGTCTCTCTTGCACACCACATCTGATGCTTCTTAAATACAACTTTTCTCTCAGGGTGCTTACACTCTGTCGTGTATGCACACTGACATTACACTTCCAGCAGAGCATACTGGTTTCATTCCTTGCAAGCTTACACATGTCCTCAGCAGCCACAGTCCATGTTTCATTACCATGTAGCATGCGTTGGGCAGAGTGATGGGCCTGAAGTTATCAATGTTGTTCCTCTTGTTTGGATCTTTCTTTAGCAGTGCCACTGCTCCTTGGCTCACAAAACTAGGGATACTCCTGTGTTGCTGCCAGTAGCAGTAGACTGCTGCCAAGACACCTCCAAACATGTCTGGCAAATGACAATAAAGCTCATAGGGCAGACCATCCAAGCCTGGTGACTTGCCTCCTGCACAGTCTGCCATCGCACCCCATATGTCCATTGCTGTGATGGGTCTTTCACAGCACTCTACTTCTCTTGCCAAAAGTTGTGGCAGGCCATGCAGGTAAGTACTAAAGTCCACCCTGTGTTCTGATCCACCAGTTGTCCCGAACAGTCAGGCAAAGTGCTGTTGAAAAGCCTCACACATCATTTCGGGCTCAAGTAATTTATGCTCCTGTTCATCTGTCAGAGACCTAACGGTGGCTTTCTTGCCTCGTTGTGCCTCTTGGGCAGCTCCAATCCCTTCATTTCTCAGAGCATGCATCCTAGCTCTGACAACGCATCCTTTGTATTTGGCATTGAAGTGTTGCTTGAGGGTCAACCTTGCCACCAGCATGTTGGACCCGATACCACTTGTATGTGCCTCTTCTAACTTCTTAACTAGGACTCCCTCTATTCTATTTTGATCTATCACTAGAACCTTACTATATCTAACTGATTCTGCTGTAATTACTTTCTTTAAGGCATACTACCATCTATTGTTGATGATGTCTCCCATCAACACCCTCTTAACTAAAGTGCTAATCTGGTCTCTGTAAACCTGTCACACTGTGAATGATGCGTTCAGTTTCCAGTAACCAGGACCCCGCCTATGATTCTTATCTAAGTCAAGTATACAAGTCACAAATTTGTGATCTGTGTAGCTGACTACATGAAATTGTGGACAACCTACACTATCCTTATCCACTGTCCTACAGAATACTCTATCTAAATACAATCTGGACAGCCTGATGCGGTTGCTCCATGTCCACATTTGCACATTCGGGTGGTCCAGTCAGTAACTGTCAGACAGTTGGAAACGTCTGAGCAGGTCTTTGGGGTATTTACATCCCCTCCTATTCCTATCTTTACTCATGTAGTCTAAATGCATGTCCAAGGTAGCGTTCCCACTAAAAGTAAAGGTCGAGACGTTCCCAGGAAAACCTCTAGACATTGAGAGAAATCCGGCCGACCTGTTAAGAATGGTGCATAAACCTTTATCAGTCAAAAAGCACACCCATTTCTGCCATCAACATCCAAGACGACCAGCCTAACCTCTGGGCCTAGGAATATTGCTCTTACTTTGGGGTCCAGACTCTTCTGAAAAAGCACCATGGTACTACCTCTGCTCATTCTTGGCAGATACAGAGAAAAATAAATGTCAAATTGTCTGCCAAACATGTGCTGGAGGGCCTGCAGGTTGTGGAGTCTGGTCTCACTGATGGCTATGATATGCACATTCTGTGACTTGATGTCATTTAACAGGCAGCCTTGTTTCCAAGGCTCCACATTTATACAACTTATTCTAAGCATGTTCCTATCAAAACTTGGGTTTTACACACAAAAGGAAAAAGGAAAAGAACGAGAGAGTCACTTACTGTTCGAAAGTTGGTTGTTCTACTGCTCACAATCTTCTCTCAGGAGGTTTTGTATGTTATTTTGATGAATACTTCTGAAATCACCCTATTGCATCAGGGTAGAGAGATTTCTGTGTGTCGTGTGTGTTTTGTGTAGGGTTTTTATGTGTTCTGGTGGTGTTGTGCATGGGTGATTGTTTGTTTTGACATTGTTTTCTGTTATGTTGATGTTTGACCTTAATGTATTGCATTAAGTTTGAATTGTTTGTGTTTATTGCTGTCAGCATTGTTGATTCAGTGTGTGTTTCTGTGTTTGTGTTAATACTTTTGTTTTGTGCAGGTGTATTGGTTTCAGGAACGGTAAACTTTCCTGCTTTGTTTATTTGCTTCTCTATTCATTTCCCCCCCCCTTTTTCTCCTTTCCCCTGTGGCCACATGCCATTCCTCCATGTTGCCTTCATTGGACGACATGTCAGAGGAATCAGAAAATGGGAGTCTATTTCTGAGTGTGTTAATGTTGATTTTGTTGTTGGTGTTGGTGCTGGTTGGTAACAGTTGGGATGTGGTGTATGGGTTTTTGCAGGTGGGGTATGAATCCTTTTGTTTTTCCCTTCTTCATTTGGTGCTTCTATAGTTTGTGGTGGTGATGGTGTTGTTTCTGTTCTTGGTGGCGTTGATGGGCATGTCATTTGGTTAGGCTGGCTTGTTGGTTGTTGATGCTCTTTCATTTCTTGGTAGAGCTGTTTTATCAGCTGTGCATATGGCGGTGTGGGTAGCAGTGCTGGTTTTTTTCTTTAGATTTTGGTTTCCTTGATGTTGTGGGTGTTTTTGTTGTTGTTATTATTTTTCTTGTTGTTTTTGTTGCTGTTACTCCTTTTATATTGGGCAACCAACTTTTAAGTGGTTTTTATTTGCTTGAATCAAGATGTCCAGTTCTGTTGATCTGTGACAGCAATTTCCAAGATGTTAATAACATCTTCAAAATTGTAGCAGATGGCTGACACCTGCCATTGTGCTTCAATTTCAGGGAACACATCCTTGATTTTTATTTTTGTGACCCTACGCCCTAAGTACGTAGGGATCATTAGTATTTCTTCAGACTGAAGTAATTCTATAGAAAACACTTTGGTTTGCTCTTTTGAGTCAAACCTGATTTCGACTGTGACAAATCTTTTGCCCCTTGCAATGTATTTTTTACCTGCCCATATGGGCCTTAAACATTTTTCAAATATTTGTTGATCTATGTTTTCGGGGTTTTCTCGTTTTTAAATTGATTGTCTTGTATATAACTGTTTTTTCTTTGTTAATATTTTCTAAAATATGATGCCTTGTGTTTAGGTTTATTGTATTAGCCTCTTTAGATAAAAGGTGTCCTGTTTCCATTAATTGTTGTGGTGTAAATGAAACAACTCCGTTTTCTTTGCCTTAAAACTGAAGCAAAGTTACTTTGACTGTTCGTGTTGGTGTTGTTGTTGTTGGTGGTGGTGGCAGTAATAGAGACAGTGGTGGTGGCAGTAGACATTTGGTCATTCTTCTTGCTTTCCTTTTCCCACTTGCTTGGGACACTGTTGTCAGTATGTGTGTTGACGTTCAAAACCGTGTGTGTGTGTGTGTGTGTGTGAATGTAATACAATGTTTTCTCTCTTCCTTCCAGCGTTCTGCAGTGCAGAGAAATTAATGTCTAAATAGGGCGAAAGAACGCTGGCTGCTTCAGCCAAGTTAGCGATTTTTCAGGACAGATTGGAAAAAAAATTTTAAATTAAAACTTAAAATACAAAAATGTACCCGCAGGACAGGGAATTTTGAAAAACCAATTCAATCACATGAAAGCTGATGTTGTTACCCAACTGTTGACAAAAATTCAATATAAACAAACATTTATAAATTTGAGAAATTGTTTAGACTTATGCAGACAAAGTGACGACAGCCAATCAATAGATAGATAGATAGATAGATAGATGGCATAGTCTTTTGGCTTGCCAGCTCTTTTGAAACCATCCAACCCATGCTGGCATAAAAAAAAATAGACATTAAATGATGATGATGATGACAACGATGATAATGCAAAAAATACAGTGCAATGACAATATTATAAACTGAGTAACATCCAAGGCAAAAATATTTACTTGACAGTTTCATATGAAATTAAGTTTTCCTAAAAGGAAACAATAATTAAATAATCATCAGACATGGCTGGCAGGAAGTCTATAACTTAGGCGCTTTTGCACTGACGATGGGAATAACATCATCTGGTCATCAAGCCAAATAATCTGCAGTAAAATACAGAGAAAAAATAAAGCAAAAAAACAAACAAACCAAAGACAATATGAGATGCAAGGTTGAGTCCTTTTAGAGCAGTGGTTCCCAAAGTGGGCATCTTTGCCCCCCCCCCCTGGGGGCAGTGGAAACTTCCAAGAAGAAAAGTGGGGGCAATAATAGGGTGGTGATTCATATAAAATGATTCATATAAAATGTGGGGTGATAATAGGGTAGCGATTCATGTAAAAACAACAAAATAATGGGTTCGTTAGGTTAAGTTTTATTGTGAAATACAGTTGCTTTGAATTTGCTTCAGAAAGAGGTCTATGCTTACTTGGGATGGGGGCACTAGGAATGTGACCTGGGTGTCAAGGAGGTGGCAACCTGAAAAAGTTTGGGAACCACTGCTCTAGAGTTATATTCTTTGGATTGGCTTGGGAAGTCCAAAACAAAAAAAAAATCTGTGAGGTTGATTAATGAGTAAGGAGTTTGTAATGCATTTATATGTGCATGAGTGAGGTAGAGTGAAAGGAGTCATGAGGAGACGGTGAGAGAGAAAGAGAAGACGTGGTGAAGATAGGTGGGAAGGTAATTGGCTGGTTTGCTAAGGAGTATTATATGTATGTTTGTATTTGTTAAAAATGAGATGGGGTCTGGGGAGAGAATGTGATAATGAGAGAGCAAGGGGAGAAGAAAGGAGAGGATGATCGAAAATGAGATGAGAAAAAAAGGAGAGAGACAAAATGGGGGAAAAAGAAAAGAAAAGAATCATGCAGGGCAAAGGGATAATGTAATATGGGATAAAGATACCTCTAAAAGGTAAAAATGCTAGTCTTTTGCTCATGTGGCCTGGTTAGCTTTATGTGGATCTTAAAAGAGGTCTTGTGGTTGTTCAGTTTGGTCATAAAAGGGTCTTCTGTTCCTCTGATATATAGCTGCATCTGTGTCATTTTGCTACTTCTGTTTTATACATAACAGCCTCAGTGTTACATTCTCCATTTAGTGGGCATATAACATTACCACTGCATGAACAGCCAACTTCTGTGTTTGGTTTGAGCCTGTTAACTCAAATTTATTTCATACTAGCAAACACACCCATCGTTTGGACAGTTTAAGTTGATTTGGTGGTATTTTTTTCACCAAATAATTGAACTACCTAGAAGGTTTATAAGTAGCGCAGCAATCTATGTTTCCGATTAACCTAAGAATAGAAAACCAAATTGAAGGCTGGTTATTGTGGAGGTTGTTGCACATTAAAGATCATAGAACATATAAGTTTGTGAGCGATGCAAAGTAGAGCTACTGAAGTGTCTTGGAAGTAGATTATGGATAATGACATCAAAAATATAGTTGTTTTACATGAAAGTAAAATTATTTCTTATCAGAAACAGCCACATAAATGGTGTAAGGAAATTGAAGGAAGATGTTGAAACTTTCCCTCTGCAAGTTTATTTTATTCAACAGCTAAGGGAGCTATTTTTTTTTCAGAGATGTATGATTGGTATGTTAAAAAATGGCAATATAATACCTACTTGAAAAAGTAGAGTTAAAGGAATGTATTTGCTACATGTTTACAGCCACTCTGAAATTGACTTCAGGTAACGAAAAATGAAGACATGTAGAGTTTGACTTCAGTTCATGAATACTGCTTTGAATCTTTAGCAATTCGCAGTGAAAAGATGTCATATTGAACAGTAGACAGATAATTGTGAAGTTGTAATGATGGTAAAAGTGAGCAGGATACAGGTATATACGTATGCAAAATAACCAGCACGAGTCTTATTGTGAGCAGAGAGTTTACTTAGAGTTGTCTTCCTGTATGTAAAGACAGTTGCTAATGAGCTATCCTGAAGGATTAAAAAGGATCATGTCCACCGGTAATGCACAATGAAAATTGGAGAATGATTGCATTGTATTTGAGTTTTTAGCCATTCAGACCAAAATCAGAATGTTGCCCAGTCCACACCATGAGGATGCAAACTCTTGTGGACCACCCTACACCATCCTACACCATCCCATGTCAGTGTGTCAAAACAGCTGCTAAAGAGTTGACATAGAAAAGCATGTTGATGCATTGGTGAAGGAGGCAGCTATGTAGTCGTGTGTCTTCATCGGGACAGCATAGCAGAACTGCAATTTCATCATTTTGGAGCTGGTCAAAGCATCCTTGGTGCTCTCTGATAGGCGTTCGGTCACTCCTTGGGATAATTTTGAAGTTAGGCTCATCTGTATATCAGTGCTGTACAGCAGTTTTGAAGTCCATCACATATCAGTTGGTGGTGTGGAGCATTTCCTGAAGTTTATTGAAAGGAGGCATTTTTGTTCCAGGTGCCACCTGAGCTCAGTGAGCTGTTTGCTCAGTGGTATCTCCCATGAAGTACATTTGAAGAAATCGGTGTTCAGCATTGTTGACAGGAAGAATAGAACCTATCTGATGATAGGTTTGGCCCTGAATTTTGAACGTTGGCATATAGGAATCTTCATGAAATGGTTTGTGACTGAAACTTGTCATTTGGAAGGCAGAGTTATAAGCATGAATTTTCTGTATAAATTGCTGCAAATCAGGGTGTTGACCAAGGAGTAGAGAACAAAGGCTTGAGGAGTGTTTTGAAGATCAGGCAAACAAACCTTTCTGTTTGAGCAGAATAGGCCACTGGATTCTCCAACCCACTTGAGGGCTTTACAAAATGGACATATTACAGACATATCCCCTGTAACAGTCTCTCGATGAGTGGTGCAATCCTCAGCAGGATCATAGTTGAGTGCCTTTGATGCCTATTGACTACTCAATGGCTTCCAATAGCCATGGGCAAGAACCTTCTGGTGAACATTAGACTGAAGTCTCATCATCCAATGATTATCGCCATCTGCCAACTTTGTGGCAGAAGTGGATGCAGCATTGCATGCCCAATGGATAGCACTCTCTTCTGGAGCTTCTTCATCGAACACCTGGCATTGTTGTGGTAAACAGAAGAAAAAAAATGACCTGCCTGATAATCAACATAGCATGTCCTAGTGATAACAGGATCGAAGAGAAAGAGGAAGAAAAAGCGAACTGTGATGAATTGAGGAATATGCAGGTTATGGGCAATGATAAGTGGACATGATAGCAAGAGTAATCGGCATGCTTGGCGGTATCAGCACTCAACAATCAATATGGCTCATAAAGATATAAATGTAAAGATAGAACATCTATAAATGTAAAGATAGAACATTGCTTGGAACTGCAAGAGTTCTCTACAGGGCTGTTGAAGCATGATTAGTAAACAAGTGTCACCTTAGTCTGCTGGATGTCGGCAGCTGACAATTTCCATCATACCCAGCAAAATAATCTGAGAGTTTACATAACAAAATAGAAACAAAAGCTTGTCAGGTAATCATTTTATCATTATCTTTTGCATGAAAGGTAAAGTCAACATTTGTACTCAAAATTTGAACTCTGAATATTTAGCCACATGGCTAAATAAACTCAAAGAATATTTTTTCTGTTAATTTACTATTATTTTTATCCATCACCATCTCAGATTTTTTACCCATCCACAATTTAAAAACAAAATGAGAAATAAACACCTTCAATAAATAATAACGACATATTTTTGTTTTTCAATTACTTCTAAGTATGTTCACACATTTTTCTTCATTATTTTCTCTAATTAATAAAAAGAGAACAAAAAATAATGTAAATAAAAGTGTAATCTTGTTTGTTAGATTTTATTTGTGAAAACATCTCATCTCGTTATTATTCATAATGAAAATAATATTTATAGTTCAATTCATTTCTTTTGTTATGAGATTGTTAACTTTAGTTGTTTTTCTTTTTATAACAATTGCTCTCATATTTTGTTCATTCCTCCTTTCTCCTCAGCCTGCTACTGCCACCATTTGTTACATCTTCATCATCATCATCATCACATCATCATCATCATCATCATCAGCAGCAGCAGCAGCAGCAGCAGCTGCAGCAGCTTCATCACTACCACCATCATTGCTCCACTACTACCACTGCCACAATCATTACTTCTACTGCCGCCGCCACTACCACCACCATTATCATCATCACCACCACTATCGCTGCCACCCCACCTCTACTACTGTTGTCATCCTCATCCTCTACTCCTCCTCTTCCTCCTCGTCATGATCATCATCATCATCATCATCAACAACACCAACCCATTCTTCCTCTGGCTACCATGCTTTAAGAACATCCTCCTCCACTGTTAATTTGGCTACCTATGAAATGAAGACCATCAATTACCTTGAGAAGGAGCCTTCAAAGCATTTGAAAGAATTTATTTTATGGGCGATTTTACTGCTGATTATGCCTGCACATCTGCTATACAAAATGCCCTTCTTTTCTGTCAGATCAATAAGGTGGCTGGCCACTTTCCTGAAGTTATATACCATGGTTGAATCATTTGCATCAGAGAATTCTAAGAGTGTTGGTCCCCTCTTCATTTCATGCACTACAACCATAGCCTACATCAACAGAGTAACCATGGTGGTGTTCCTCGACAAGTTAATAATTATATCAGTTGAAATAATGAGGTCACTCTTATCTAATATCAAGGTAGTCTGCAAGAGGATCTCATAGCAACAGTAATTATATTCATTAGTCAATCTTGGTTATGTTGCATAGTTAGAAATTACAGTTGCTTTAGTGATACTTATGACTTGTTTGAACTTATTTGTCTCTTACAAACTCTACCTCAGTTAATTTGTTTGTCAATTTCCTTGTCAATAATATATCTATTTCAACAATTCCAGTGCTGTTAACTACCTAGAAGAATTTGTACCTGTGTTCAAGTGTCTATCTGTGTTCAAGTGTGGCCAATGTCAGTTCCACCTGACTGGCACCTGTGTCGGTGACATGTAAAAGGCACCATCCGAGCATAGCTGATGCCAGTGCCGTCTGATTGACACCGATGCCAGTGGTGTGTAACAAGCACCATTTGAGCATGGCCAATGCCAGTACCGCCTGACTAGCTCCCATGCCGGTGGCATGTAAAAAGCACCCCTTAAACTTTCAGAGTGGTTGGCATTAGGAAGGGCATCCAGCTTTAGAAACCTTGCCAGATCATATTAGAGCCTGGTGCAGCCTCCCAGCTTGCCAGTTCTCAGTCAAACCGCCCAACCCATGCCAGCATGGAAAGCGGACATTAAACAACGATGATGCTGATGATGATGATGATGATGATGATGATGATGATGTTGATGATGTTCCTTGTCCTCTAGGAGTCTTGTCAGAAATTTCAGGCTAAAATTATTATTTTCTAAATATATATATATATATATATCTTATGTCATAAATTATATATATTGAAATATATCATTTAATATATACAATTAAATGTATCTAAAAACCAGGATGCTGGTCTACAAGAAAGCATAAGAAAAATGAGAAGAAAAAGTGAAGCATGGAAAAATAAAGCCTCTCCTTGCATCTGTTTCACAGGGTCTTCAACTTTCTCTAGAAGCATTCTAAGATATAGGTTATTTATTGGTGTAGGAATATTTATCTCTCACTGAATAGAGTACTTGTTTTGTTCATCCTACCTATAATGGAACTGTAAACTGTGTAACTTCAAAAACGTGGTTTTGTACTGCAACTTTAATATTCACATTGTTTGGTGTATAGCCATGTAAAGCTGAGGCTCTAAGGATTCATACACACTGTCATGGAATTATATCACATGGTCTACTTCATAAAAAATTTACCTACACCAACGAATAACCTATATCATAGGATGCTTAAAAAAAAAGTGAAAATGCTCACGAGACAGATGAGATGGAAGGCACTGCATTAAAGGTTTAAGTCAAGTAAAACAAGTACTTATTGTTTATCCTGTCATGTACAACCTTCTTGTCAAACTAAAATTTGCTTAACTGGAGTCTTTACCAACTCTTTTACTTAATTGAATTAAATTATTAGAAATGATTAATTTCTAAATCTCTCAGAGAGACTTAAGCAGTAGTGATTACGATAAAGTAGTTGTATACTGTCAACTTAACGTGACAGTCCCAATAAGGGAATCATGCTACTGCTATTTAGCCCTAGGAAGCTGCACCGCTTCCTGTCGGCTAGAGCTAGACAGGCATCTTCAGCCAGCAAGTCATGCTACTCCAGGCTGATGACAAGCAAAAACTCAGAAACATGTCCCTGGATGCAGGCTTGTCTCCCCCTCGTAAACATAAGGACACAGGAAATGTGTCAAGGCCGACAGGAAGTGGTGCAGCTTCCTAGGGCTAAATAGCAGTAGTATGATTCCCTTATTGGGACTGTCAGGTTTAGTTGACAGTATACAACTACTTTAATTAAATTGTTATTTTATTGGAAACATTTGTCATTAATGTTCTGTGTCATTTAATTTATCCTACCTGATATTATTTATATAGTTACAATATAACATATATCAAATTAGTCTTCTGTTGTTACCCACCATTTTATTTTTGTCCCCTCAAATTCCAACAAAATTTCCCTCCTTGTCTATTTCAGCTGAAGTTTGTACACCCCACGTCTCAGCATACCAATATTTCATGAACTATATTTATTGAATACTTAAACAAGTATATAATAAACATTACAGTTTTTAGTTGAAGAGTATTGTTTCATAATAAGGAAGAATAGGATTGTTTCCATATATTTTAAGAGTCAAATGTTCTTTTATTCTAGTATCATAAATTGAACTTTGCTACAGACTGAAATTTGAAATAAAAAAAATACATACATATACACACAAAAGTACAGTATATATAAGCATGTGTGTGTGTGTGTGTGTATGTATGTGTGTGTGTGTGTGTGTGTGTGTGTGTGTGTGTGTGTGTGTGTGTGTGTGTGTGTGTGTGTGTGTGTGTGTGTGTGTGTGTAAAACTAAATAAAACAATACTTTAAAGTAGAATGTTACTTATCCATAAGGATTAGGATTTTGATTAGATCTATTTCAGGCTTTCTATTTATTGTTTTTCCTGCATATTGATTGATTTATTTATTTAATTTTTGTTAGACATTTCTTCTTACTGAAACAGGTATTTTCATAAGTAGAATTTGAAGGGAAGAAGAAGAAGAAGAAAGAAATAATAAAAATATGAAGCAAGCTGAGATTGCAATCCCATAAATTTTATTATATAAAGATTATTTAAGTGTGTGGTCCCAAACACATCTATAGTACAGGAAAAACCTACATCAAGCGGAACTCACCAAGGGTTTCATTAAAGTAATCATTATAAATGCGCATACATCCGCTTAAATCAATATTTCTGATTGTCAGAGATAGCAATTTATTTATATTTTTTTCCCTTTATAGCTTAGTATTCAATGATTTGAATAGAACATACTGTGGCTGTCACTTAAAGATTAGCCATGATATACAGTATTTTAGATCTCTGTAAGTCAAATTAGAAGTGTTGATGGATGTCAAACGATTCTCTGTGTACGTGATGTATTGTTTTGCTGTATGCCTGAAGAGAATCAGAACTTATAAAAGAAACACTAAATACTAAAATACGTCATCTCTCACCTGGGTTCATTGAAGACAAAATATGTCAATACATTCTGAAATGATTGAACATAGTCTCTTTAGACTATCATGATTGATAAAAAAAATTGCTCTTTTATTTATACTTACTGGTTCCATCTAGCTGACAGGTGAAATAATATCTAATATGCTTTTTTAATGTCTTGGCACTATTATGGAAGAACTACTCAGCCTAGGGATCTAAACTGTGTCTCTTTTAGTGATTTTTTTGTCATTTTACCATTAGTATTCTAACAATACTTGTCAGAGTTTTAATTCTTTTATTCTATGTGCACAGATGATTTGTAGTTATTTAACCCTTTAGTATTTAAACAGGTCATATGTGACTCAAATATTCTGCCTGGATCAAATAAATTGAACTGGCCTGATTCAGCCTCTCTCACTTACCCAACAATGTCATTCTAAAAATAAACAATCACATCATTATAGGCATAGGCATTGGTGTGTAGTAAGAAATTTGCTTCCCAACTACATGGTTCTAGGTTTAGTCCCACTGCATGGTACCTTGGACAAATGTTTTCTGTTATAGCCATGGGCCAATCA
>NC_068981.1:161957219-161957993 GCF_001194135.2 Octopus bimaculoides
TATATATATGCATGTATGTACATACATACTGTATATATACGTATGTGTGTATGTGTGTGTGGATACTTACATCCACTTGCGCTTTGCAGACACATACACACATATACATACAATGTCATATCAACTCCCACACATGGTTAATCTGTCAATCTTTGGTCTTGTGTTTCCACGGACAAGAAAGATTTCAAGAATATGGCCAGGAAATATATTTATGAAAGAATCATACTTTTTCTACTGCTGCTCTGCTGCCATTGCTGCTAATTGCTAATGCTGCTCCTGCTATTGCTGCTAACTGCCAATGCTGCTGCTAATTGCCAATACTGCTGCTGCTGATGATGATGAGGCTAGCAATGCTGTCACTTGAGTTTCATTGATTACTTGGAACTGGCTGCAAAATGTTGTGGTTTTTGTTCTCTTCCTCAACAACATGACCTTTCACTTCCCGTGAACGACAACTACAACAACTACCACAACAACAACAACAACAACACCAACAATGATGAGCACTAAAGACACATTGTCATCATCATCATCATCATCATCATCATCATCATCATCATCGTCACCACCATCGTTGTTTATTGTTGTTGTCGTTGTCATTGTCAGCAGCAGCAGCTGTAGCAGCATCATCAACACCAGCAGCTCCATCATCATCATCATCATCTCTACCACCAACACCAATACCAAGACCATCACTACCACTGCCACCACCACCACCACCACCACCACCACCACCATTATCACCATTAACAAAAATGCCACTAATAACCTCCT
>NC_068981.1:161958530-161961874 GCF_001194135.2 Octopus bimaculoides
CACCACCACCACCACCATCACCACCACCACCACCACCACCAACAACAACAACACTAACATCTAACATCCTCCCAGCAACACCACTAACATTCTTCCCTCTCCTTCCTCTATCTCATCATGATCATGATCATGATGATCATCATCATCGTAATGAGCACAAACAAGAATGGAACCTCTACCTGATCATCCAGCCTGCTAGAAACAGTAGGCAAATCTTCTTCGAATCGCATCCATCCCTACTACCACCTTATCAAAGTTCACATCGGATAACGGATAACGTAATCTCAAGTTCCCTGTTCTCAGGCAAATGATAGGATTGTCATGATTAGAATGCTTTTAATCATAGATCTGCTTGATTAAAGCTGACCCGGAGCTACACAGCTACTGCAGCAACAACAACAGCAACAACAACAACAACAATGACAACAACAACAACAGCAGCAGCTGCAACAACATAGCAACCTGTGAAACGATGGAAGAACTATTCGTTCACGCATTTATGATTATTGATTGCAGCCATGTTGTGGTGGTATTTCGTCTGTCTTTATGTTCTGAGTTCAAATCCCGCCGAAGTTAACTTTGCCTTTCATCCTTTCAGGGTGGATAAATTAAGTACCAGTTGCGTACTGGGGTCGGACTAATCGACTGGCCCCCCCCCCTCCCCCAAATATTTTGGGCCTTGTGCCTAGAGTAGAAAAGAATATTAATTCTATCAGTCTTATTCTGATGAACTGCTAAGTTTCAAGGATATAAACAAATAAACACTTGTGGTCAAATGTTAACAAACACAAAAACATATATATATATATGCATACACAACACACACTGAAAGTCCATCATGTGTGTGTGTGTGTGTGTGTGTTTTTATGTGTGTGTGTATTTGTGTATGTTTGTGTGTAAGCACGTGTGTGTATATGTGTGTGTTTGTGTGTGTGTGTGTGTGTGTGTGTGTGTGTGTGTGTGTGTGTGTGTGTGTGTGTGTGTGTGTGTGTGTGTGTGTGTGTGTGTGTGTGTGTGTGTGTTCTATGTGATTATTTTTGTCTCCCCCACCAGATAACCGGTGTTGGTTTGTTTACATTCTTGAGACCAACTGAATAAGCACTGGACTTTAAAAAAAAAATTAGTACCTGGGTTGATCTGTTCAAATAAAACTCTTTAAGGAAGTGCTCCAGCATGGCTGCACCCCACCATCTCAAATGACTGAAACAATGATAAAAAAATATAACTGTTTGATAATCATACCTTTTTAAGAGAAATAAGACAAGTGAAATGACTGGAACTAGAAAACAAAAAGTGGAATGGATCTTAGAGTCTTGCTTCATCAGGAACTTATTTCTTATGCTTTCAGATGTAAAATGATCTTTATTACTTTTATCAATTGATTTGTCTCTTTGTCTATCTGGTTATCTATTAATCCTTTCTACTAAAGGCACAAGGCCTGAAATTTTAGTCGAGTACTTCAACTCCAGTGTTTCACTGATACTTAATTTATTGACTCTGAAAGGATGAAAGGCAAAGTCAACCTTGGTGGAATTTGAACACAGCATGTAGCAATGAGTGAAATATCGCTAAGTATTTCGTCCAGCGGGCTGACGATTCTGCCAGCCTGCCGCCTTCTGGCTATCTATTAATAATAGATCTATTACATTCTATTTCATTATGTTGGATTTAATTATATTTATTTACCTAGATGCCAATTTACCTATATACATACATACAAACATACATATATGTGAGTGAGTGTGTAGGAAGAAGGATAGGGTTAGGAACTAATTTGTGGTGAGGCAGTAAAATAAGGCTGTTCTGATAAGATTATCATTTTATGGTTGGTTAATTTATTAGGTGTATATCCCTTTAGCATTTAAGCTGGCCATTGCAGCCTATAAAATAGGTAGTACCTATTTTATATTCAAGCCAGCCAAACTAGCCTCTTACACTTGATGTACAATGTCATTCTGTGGAGGTGCAATGGCCCAGTGGTTAGGGCAGCGGACTCACGGTCATAGGATCGCGGTTTCGATTCCCTGACTGGGTGTTGTGAGTGTTTATTGAGCGAAAAACACCTAAAGCTCCACGAGGCTCCGGCAGGGGATGGTGGTGAACCCTGCTGTACTCTTCCAGCACAACTTTCTCTCACTCTTACTTCCTGTTTCTGTTGTGCCTGTAATTCAAAGGGTCAGCCTTGTCACACTGTGTCACACTGAATTTCCCCGAGAACTACGTTACGGGTACACGTGTCTGTGGAGTGCTCAGCCACTTGCACATTAATTTCACGAGCAGGCTGTTCTGTTGATCGGATTAACTGGAACCCTCGTCGTTGTAAGCAATGGAGTGCCATCACAATGTCATTCTAAAAATAAACCATTATATTGAAATCTTATAGCTACAAGGTCCGATTAATAAGTATCTGGACTGTTGACATAGTAACGAAGCTAAAGCACACAAAGTGAAGCTGCTTGACAATGATTGACTTTGAATTCTGCTGTGTATGTGCACTAAGTTTTAACATTCTAGCTCACTTCTACTATTTACAGCAGTGCTTGGAAGGAATGTGTGTAGTGTTTGGTTGTCACATTGACCATGACAGAGAAAATTGTCATGGCGATACCTGCTCAGAGGCTTATGCAAAGTTGCAGAAAGTGTATGGAGAGGAGTGTATGAGCCATGCACAAGTGTATGAGTGGTTCAGACATTTCCAAGGTGGTCAGAAAGTTTTAACGTTCTAGCTCAGTTCTACTATTTACAGCAGTGCTTGGAAGGAATGTGTGTAGTGTTTGATTGTCACATTGACCATGACAGAGAAAATTGTCATGGTGATACCTGCTCAGAGGCTTATGCAAAGTTGCAGAAAGTGTATGGAGAGGAGTGTATGAGCCATGCACAAGTGTATGAGTGGTTCAGACATTTCCAAGGTGGTCGGAAAAAATGTCAATATTAACGAGCATTCTGGGAGACCAGCAACCAGCAGAACTGAGTAAAACATCACAGATGTGCATGCAGCTGTAAGGGGAAATCATCAAATCACCATCTGTGAGTTATCAGAGGATGTGCAGATTTGTTGCAGTTTAGTCCATTATCACTGAAGATTTGGGTATGAGACGTGTGTCTGCCATGTTTATGTCAAAACTGCTTTCAGCTGACCAAAAATACATTCGGGTTTCATTCTGGATATTTATCGATCAGATCACATATGACTTACTGCATGATTAATTTAAAGCAATGTGAATGAATAGGTACTATATTCGACAGGGTAATCTGTAAATAAAAGGCATATATTCACAAGGCAGGCCTATTAGTAGAGCAAAACACTATGTAGAAAACTTTTGCTTTCTTCAGTCATTAAA
>NC_068981.1:161962227-161965288 GCF_001194135.2 Octopus bimaculoides
AAGGAAGAAAGAAAAGTCGATAGATATGACAGGTTAGCTTGATTAGTTAAGCAGTTGTGGTCGATGAAAAAGGTGGTAGTAGTATCAATAATTGTTGGAGCCCTGGGAGCAGTGAGTAAAAATCTTGAGAAGTACATGGAACACATAGGGGCTGCAATAAGGGTGGAACACTTGCAGAAAACAGCATTTCTCTTGGAACTGCTCAAATACTCCGGAAGGTGCTCGAAAAATAAGAAGTGTTACCTTAGTTCACTGGTAGTGAACAGCTGACACCATAGTACACCCCCAGCATTAGAAGCTGTGCAAAGGCAATAATATAATAATAATAAGTCTACATCAACATAAAAGCATTCACTGTTTCCAACAGCTGATACATCAGCTGTAATCACTGAGCAGAACAACACTGAAGCCAAGCAGCCAGTTAGACAATTATGATACACATGTTATCTACATAATTTCATGACAGTATAATAATGAATTCACAGGAGTACAAACATTTATGTATGTCCTGGAAAATAATATTTACTATAACATTTAATTAATGTTCAAAATTTACATATATTCTGTGGCTGTTGTATTGTAATTTTGACCTACAGAGAAAGATAGCATGTTTCATATAGTACAGGAATAAATACAGATTAATGTTAAATACTTGTGGTTTATATAATATAGTTCTACACTGTTATTATTGTACCCTTTGGTACAATTCTTAAAATAAGTGTTACTTGAAAGTTATTTTATTGACAATTAAAAGCTTGGATAAGATATAGTGACTCTAAATTCTTAACTCATATATGTTTTATGATTTTAAGCATGTGTATTTAATTATGCAGTCTGCATTCCAAACACATGATTTTGAGTTTAGACCTGCATCGTACTTCTAGCAAATGTCTTCTTTTATAGCTTTGGGCCAGTCAAAAACTTCTAAGTGGATTTGGTAAACAGAAATGGAAAGAAGCATTGTAGTTTTGTGGCATGGAACAAAGCAGGCCTTGCCATCCACTCAAGAAAACATGTGGTAAATGATTCAAATTTGATAGGCAAATTCATTATGTAAAAAATAGGCAATGGATCAAGACAAAAAATGTGAAGACTCGGCAATAACTTAGGCAACAACTCAAGTAAATTTTACTGTGAATTTGTTGTTATAGGTAGATTTTACTGTTATATGTAAATAATTTTTGCATTATTCTATTTATTGTTCTAACTAATTATGTACTACTATTATTTTTTATAACCTATTTTCCAATTTCTAATTATTAATTAATAATTAAAAAAATGAATTTTTTTAAAGTCCAAAAATATTTTAATTGAGTTATTTTTTAAATTTTTAATAGAAGTAACAAGTGATAACAAATAAAAGTAATAACTTGTAATAAAATTTTTAGTTTCAATAAGAGCTAATATTTTCTAAATCTAAATATTTTATTTAAAATTTTATCTTTTGCTGTAATATTTTTAGTAAAATTTTTCTTGTTCTGTACTTTACCAGATGTAATAACTTGTCCTGAACTTATCCAGGTTTATAATCTTAAGAATATTATTTCTCTTGCTTGCATTTTTCCATGTAATATATATAAATATATATATAGGCAATAATCTAGTAGCTCTACATCGACAAGACTTGAAAAATATAGAAAAAAGTGAAAGGGGTACAGTGAACTTGCTGGGGGGAGTGGAATATCCATTTCAGATTCAATCCTTTGTCGGGGGCAGAGAAAAAAAAAGAAAGAGAGAGGATGTAAACTCTGTTTGACCTTTTTTCTATTTTTCTTCTGCTTTTCTCTGCCCCCTGATGAAGGATTGAATCTGAAATATTGGATATTCCACTCCTCACAGCAAGTTCATAGTACCCCTTACACTTTTACACACACACACACACACACACACACACACACAAGGCATATACATATATACATGTATATATAATAATATAATATATATATGCATATATAGGTACAGGACGTCACCAACAGTAAACAACATGAAGTACGAAAACAAATGAGTTCAATATGCAAACGAGAGAAACAAATGGAAAACAGGACAAGTAGCACAAAGAACGACCCTTCATCAGTTGTTGGCTGTCTATCTACTCCTCATTTCGAGCATTGAACAACAATATGAGTCTTCAAACACAATTGCTCCCATAAGTACCAAAAATAAATTTTGAATTTATGGAGGATCAAAGTTGGGAGCAACTGTCTTTGAAGACTCATATTGTCATTCAATGCTCACCATCTCATCCTGGCAGAAATTTTTCTCACCTGAGAAAAATCAAAGCATGTTCAGTTGGAGGGGGTGCTTGAGTTTGTTCAAAAGCTTCATAGCATGGTCTTTCCTCTTGTCCTTGGTGGTTTGGGATAAAATTTGGTCCTTTCTCATCTTGTATGAGGAATACCGAATGTCTTCATGCAGTACAGCATGTCATTTCCAAATTTCTAGCAGAGCGAATTGTGTCATGGTGCTGTTGTTCTCACAAATGGTGCCCAATTGATCCTACTATACTGTGTTGTTGACAAAATCAAAAACAAACAATGCACATGAGCAAAATTAAAAATATAAAATGGCAACAATTTACAAAAAGATTCACATATATATAAACATATAAGGCAGCATGCAGGCTGAATTGTTAGCACACCAAGAAGTTTGTCGATCTTCACATTCTGAGTTCAAATTCTACTGAAGCCAACTTTGCCTTTCATCATTTCAGGGTCGATAAAATGAGTACCAGCTGGGTTGATAAAGTAAGTACCCTTCCTCCAAAATTACAGGCTTTGAGCCAAAATTTGAATCCAATATATATGTGAACATATAATGGTAGTGCACCAGCATGACCACAGCAACCAGTTCAATTCAATTCAATACACATATGTAGGCACAGGTGTGGCTGTGTGGTAAGAAGCTTGCTTCCCGACCACATGGTTCCAGGTTCAGTCCTACTGCATGGTACCTTGGGCAAGTGTCTTCTGCTATAGACTGGGGCTGATCAAAGCCTTGTGAGTGGATCTGGTAGACAGAAACTGAAAGAAGCCCATCATATATATATATATATATATATATA
>NC_068981.1:161965298-161970865 GCF_001194135.2 Octopus bimaculoides
GTGTGTATTTATATACATCTATATCTATATATGTGTGTTTGTTTGTTCCCCTCACCTCACCACTTGACGACCAGTGTTGGTGTGTTTACATCCCTGTAACTTAACAGTTCAGCAAAAGAGATTGGTAGAATAAGTAGTAGGCTTTAAAAAAAGAAAAAAGTCCTAGGGTTGATTTATTTGCTTAAAACCCTTGAAGGCAGTGCTCCAGCATGGCCACAGTCAAATGACTGAAACAAGTAAGAGAATACAAGGATATATAAATATCTACACACATACATGCAGACACAAATGAACATATACACACACACATCCTTTTATGTATGTACGCATATCATACACACTATCACACACACACTTGGAATCACAACTACACAAGCACATTCATAAACACATACATTCCCGCCAAAACATACATTCATGCACAATTGCATCTATGCACATGCATTCGCTCATTAATATGCATATTCACACACAACACATAAAGACATGCATATTTATTGACAAATGCATCTCTCTGAAAAACACACCCAGCTTCATCAATATAAATGATTCCACACACCTAAAACTACTAACATTCAATTGTGCACACAAATACATCCCTGCACACACAACCATGTCCATGCATACAACTGCATACACAATCATATTTGTACACATCTACATACATACAAACATCTACTGATAAATATATGTACACATTATTATGCAAAATTCTCAGTTTTTCTCTTTGTCCCTCTTTTATCACTCTCTCTCTATCTTTCTTTCAATTCTCACATTCCTCTCTAATTATCTCTTTCATTTCCCCTTTTCCCATCATTTCTTCCTTTTACCCTTATTCCTTTTCTATCCCCTCTCTCTCTCTCTCACCCTCCTTTTCTATCTTCTAATTTTTCATATCCTTGTCTCACTCTCTCTTTAGTTACCACCATTTTTTTCTCTCTCTACTACCTTTCTCTTAGACATCATCTCTGTCTGCCTTTCTTTGTCTTTTTGTTGGACTTTCTTCTATTTACTCTTTACTTTTTATATTTACCTCCTCATTTTATGCTTCTCTTTATCTCAGCACCTCTCAGTCACTCTCTCTCCTGCTCTCTCCCTATCTATCTATATATCTATCTATCTATCTATCTATCTATCTATCTATCTATCTATCTATCTATCTATCTATCTATCTATCTCAGCTTTTCTCACTCTCTGTAGCTGCCTACCTACCTCAATCTCTCTTTCAGAATCAATTTACTTTTCTCTATCAATTCAATATCCTTTTTAACCATCCAAACTGATATAGATTCCTGTACATAATAGGTTTCCCTCTAACATGGTTTTGTTGCTAGGTTACGGAAGTTCCAGCCAAAGGGCCAATGTTCTTTGTTGAATTTTATTTCCACGAGTTTATCTTTTTGTCTTTCACAGACTCTGAAGCCAGAATCAAAACTTTGTCCATTATTAGACCTTTGCTGGAACAACTGAGATAAAATATATCAGTATTAGTTTTTACAAGAATCAGATGCAGTGTGCAAGAGAAAAGACTACATGTAATGAATATGCAAAATGAATGGTAAGGTGAAGAAGGGAAGAGAGA
This sequence comes from Octopus bimaculoides, assembly GCF_001194135.2. Classification (NCBI taxonomy): domain Eukaryota; kingdom Metazoa; phylum Mollusca; class Cephalopoda; order Octopoda; family Octopodidae; genus Octopus; species Octopus bimaculoides. The sequence continues at coordinate 161,966,881 of NC_068981.1, forward strand.
TCCAAATGGAAGGAGCATGTGGAAGGAGAAGGTGGAGATGACGTGGGAAGTGTTGAAGACTGATTCCAAGATGTTGAACTTTAACAAAGTGATAACAAGGGACCGTAACTGGATGGGCTTTATTCTTTTAATCTTTCACTCTTTTACTTATTTAAATCATTTGACTGTGGCCATGCTGTAATGGCCTCTACTCTCTGGAGCTCGGACTTGTGTTTCCTCCACTCTGTACATCTGACACATTTCACTCTCCTCCTGTCATCACATTTGTCTCTATAATCCTGGACTTGGATCAACCTCTGTATCTACTCCTAGAACCTTCTCTTCATATGTGATTTCCTTAATTTCCTTCTCTGCACATTTTTCTCTTGCAGCTGTTGGAAAGGAATTTTAAACATGTTGATCTTGTAGTGATTTGAACCTTAACCACTAGACACCCAGTCAGGCATCACAAGTGAAACACCATGGTTTCATGTGATTGATCTATAAATTGATCAATCATCATGGGGATGTAACAGGATATGGCTTCTCAGGTGTTCTAAACTTTAACTCCTTTTCACCTTATAAAAGCCATTTAGCACCAGACAGATTGTTGGAGGCAGTTGAATGATTCACACACCTCACCTTTTGCCAAGCAGATGACTTCCAGCATTTGAGTAGACAGCTTTGGACTTTGCATAGATGATTCTTGGACAGACTGTTTATGAACATTCACATAATATCCCGTAAGTAGCATCTATGGACACATCATGGTTTTTCTCTCCTCCCAGTTGGCAATTGTGTTAGTAACATTTTCATTGTAAATAGCCAACATAAATATCATGTACAGCAATAAATATTAACATTAAAAGTTCGTGGGTTTGTCTCAGTTATTATTCATGCAGCCAATGACATTCCATATGCACTTTACAGCAATAATAATATAATAATATTTCATTGGTCTTTACATTCTGAGTTCAAAATTCCTTCAAGGCCAACTTTGCCTTTCATCCTCTTGGGAGTGGGGTCGATAAAATAAGTACCAGTTCAATACTGGGGTCAATATAATTGACTCAGCCACCACCTCAAAAAAATTGCTGGTCTTGTGCCAGAATTATTATTATTATGGTTATTATTATTATTGTTATTATTATTGAGTGAGAGAGCAGTGCATGCCATCAAAATGATACTGGGGTAAAATATACGAAGCCCAGTATGCCCATCATGACTACCTGTCTCATAAGGGTACACCAGGCACATGCATCACAACCATGTGTGTGCGACATGGTGGTCTCATATCAAGATAAACAGCGCATGACCTTGCAGGTGGGGCCCAGTTAGAATTTTCTTCAGGTTGAGTAGCCCATCCCACTCGAAAGGTTTCTGAATAAGGGTTGTTTAAGGATGTTGAACAAAACACCCATGTTTCCAAAGGTGAATTATTCAGACCCCAAAGAATTCCTCTCAACACATGGCTATGATGCTCCCCAACTACCTCTGCTCGTGATCAGAGATGCACATATCGTCAGCCACCAAGGGACATGCTCAACTGATTTGGGTCAAACAACTGACATGCAAATCTGCGGTATTGAGCAGAATATTTGCAGAGTATTAAGCAGAATATTTTTTATACCAAGACAAAACAGTGTACATGATAACACTTCCAATCAGTTAAGATCAAAAGCCATGAGAGCTACTGCCTGGTACTGCATCAGGGCATTTTATTATTATTATTATTATTATTATTATTATTATTATTATTATTATTATTATTATTATTATTTTCTCTTTATCACAGGTTTTGTTGGAGCTCCTGGAGTCTTGCATATGTAGCAGGCTTACTATCTTCAGCCTATGGTATCATGCTATTTGTTCTATTATTCTGGCACTCCATTCCAATTTCCTTTATATTCTTCTTGATGCCTTTTGATAATGTTCCGAAAGATCCAACAAGGATTGCCACTATCTTCACCTTCGTTTTCTATAGCCAGGCTATTTCATACTTAAGAGGATTGTATCCATCTATCTATTCACCTTCTTTCTTGACTATTCATGGGTCAAAGGGGCATGCAACATCAACTATATAGCATATGTGATGCACCTTGTCCACCACCACTAGGTCTGGTCTGTTATAATCTAGTACCTGAGCTGTTTATTATTACTCTTTTACTTGTTTCAGTCATTTGATTGCGGCCATGCTGGAGCACCGCCTTTAATCGAGCAAATCGACCCCAGGACTTATTCTTTCTAAGCCTAGTACTTATTCTACCGGTCTCTTTTGCCGAACCACTAAGTTATGGGGACGTAAACACACTACCATCAGTTGCCAAGCGATGTTGTGGGGGGACAAACACACACACAAACATATACACACACATACATACATACATATATATATGTATGTATTATCAACTTTGCCAAGTCCATGTCTCCTTCCCTGCCTAAGTTCCCCATATAGAAAACAAAACAGGGAATTTCTACAAACTACTCCATTGGTTAGAAATAACAACCAAATGTCAATAACCTGAGGAACCAAGTGGCCCATTACATTTAATCATTCAAGACCAATATAGTGTCTTTCTGTCCTCTAGTTTTGGTGAATAGAATGGTAGGCTTGATCTACTATTTAAAAACGTTCCTAATGCCAAAATTTCTATAGTATCTCTTCAAGAGAGTTCTTTCAAACATGTACTGTCTACTTTTGATACAATGCAGAACAAACTGTGTGGTATAGTTACTGATGAGCTCTTTTGGTCACTCCAGCTGCTGCATCAATAGGATTTTGCATTTCTGGCTTCTTTTATTGTTACTTCCATGAAGATCTGTTCAAATGAGCTTCTTCCTCTAAACCCCCCAACAATCCAAGAATTTCCTATTAGAACCTTGATTTACCAAATTTAGTGAATTGCATCCCTGCTTCGCGAATATCTCATGGACAACCTGCAAACTTCATGCACAAAACAATTTTTTTCTCAGAACAGCTGAATTGCGGAATAAACTCTCTCCCATTTGTTTTCCTGTCAAATATGACCTCAATCTCTCTAAATTGAGGTTTAACAAGCACATTGCCTAATGCTGGCAGTTTCCTTCATTTTTAATATTTTCATTGGTTCTTTTATTACCATCTCATTTCACTTCATTTTATTACCTTCTTTTTCATTATCTCATTTACCATATTTTACTGCCATCAACTCTTTTATTAGTTCTTTTATTATGATGTCATTTAAATCTTTTATCAATTATTTTATTGCCATCTTTTATTTACTATTTGAAACACACACACACACACACACACACACATACACACACACACACACACACACACAGAGCTTTTGTGGTATTAATGTCACTCCCCCACCTTTTCCTTAACCCTTTGACATGAAGCAGCATATGGATATTACTTGGGGTGATTTTGGGTTATGAAAAAAATGTCAAATGTTTCGTTATTTTGTTGTGTTGAGGTCATATTCATCAACAAGTTGTTGATGACCCAGGTCATCTGTACACAAATAGACCTCAATTATCAAATGTATTTCAGCTATGACGATCTTGCAACTACTTACTCTTAGAATGCGAATGATTTTTCTGAGTTCTCTGGAAACTTTTAATTGTTATTTTTTAATTTAAATATATCAGTCTGCTCGACTATCTTTGCCGACATTGCAAATACTAAGAGTAGTCTCCCTTGACCCTTTTACAGAGCAACACAGTCGATTCTGACAGAAATCAAAGAAAGAAAAAAAAAGAGAGAGAAGAATCAACCTCAGTACTAGATTCAAATTATACTTATCAATCCTGAAAGGGCCGTTCTATATTTAAGAGATGAGGAATTATGTACATTATTTACATTATTTACGTTTGATGGATATTTGTCCTCATCCTGTTTGTTGTTAACACAACATTTCGGCTCATATACTCTCCAGCCTTCATCAGGTGTCTTGGGGGAAATTTTATATATATACATACACATATATATATATATATATATATATATATATATATATATATA
>NC_068981.1:161972566-161974930 GCF_001194135.2 Octopus bimaculoides
GTGCGGGTGACACGTAAAAGCACCCACTACACTCTCTGAGTGGTTGGCGTTAGGAAGGGCATCCAGCTGTAGAAACTCTGCCAAATCAGACTGGAGCCTGGTGTTGCCATCCGGTTTCACCAGTCCTCAGTCAAATCGTCCAACCCATGCTAGCATGGAAAGCGGACGTTAAACGATGATGATGATGATATAGGGAGAATTCACAAAAAAACAAAAGACGAAAACAGGTGGTGTAGAAAACAAACAGATGTATTAGTATAACATTCGGGAAGTGAAAAAGTCTTAAACATTTAGAGCTTACGCTCTTCCACAGAAAGGAGCACCAAAAGAAACAAGGAGATAAACAGGCAGGCTTCCACACAAACTCCATCTGCTAAATTCACTCGCAAGCCATAATCACCATAGGGCTGCATTAGAAGATACCTGCCCAAGGTGCCATGCATTGGGGCTGTACCAAAACCACATGGTTCCAAAACAAGCCTCTTAACCACACAGCCCAAAGACATCATTCTTGAATATGTCCTTCCTAATTTTTAAGACAGTTGGGTTAGATCTGAAATTGAGGGAAGTTTGGCTGTTATTTTTAACAGAATCATCAAGCACATAGAAGCTTCTGTTGGTTCATTATTATCGCTTCAGTCCACCATTGATTTTGTTCTTTCTTAGTCCCAGGTCAACCATGATTGAGCAAACCAATGGTTAAAAAGAATTCCAGTCATGACCTTCCCATTTTTTTACTATGTGCAAGGAACCTTCATTATATTATCCATTGTGTCATTTTAGATGGTAGGGAATTATTTGATACATCTTTCATCTTTAATTTGTTTCAGTCATTTGACTGCGACCATGCTGGAGCACTGGTTTCAAAAGTTTTAGCTGTACAAATCAAGCTCAAGACTTATTTTTTGCTAAAGCCCAGTACTTATTCTATTGGCCTCTTTTTGCTGAACTGCTAAGTTACAGGGATGTAAACACACCAGCATCAGTTATCAAGTGATGTTGGAGGGACAAACACAGACACACAAACACACACACACATATGACAGGCTTCTTTCAGTTTCCGTCTACCAATCCACTCATAAGGCTTTGGTCGGCCTGAGGCTATAGTAGAAGACATTTGCTCAAGGTGTCATGCAGTGGGACTAAACCTGGAACCATGTGGTTGGTAAGCAACCTACATACCACACAGCCACTCCTGAGCCGATAGCCACTCCTGCTCCTATAGCCACTCTTGTGCCTGTATATATATATATATATATATATATATATATATATATGGGAGAATATACAAATAATAACAACAGACGAGGACAGGTGGTGTAAATAACAAAAGGATATATTAGTATGACGCTCGGGAATACGGATATATATATATATATACCGAAGTAAGCACATAAATGTGCAACAAGGTGGAAAAAAGAGTACTCAAATACCAGAGGTAGAGTAATATGCTTTATTTAAAAGCAGCAGAAATATAACAAAAGACTGTTACTCGGTGTTTCACATTCCCATTCATCAACTTTGTTAGGAACTGTGTGTATATATATATATATATATATATATATATATATATATATACAGCAGGCTTCTTTCAGTTTCCATCTACGAAATCCACTCACAAGGCTTTGGTTGGCCTGAGGCTATAGTAGAAGACACTTGCCAAAGCTGCCACACAGTGGAGCGGAACTCAGAATGATGTGATTGGGAAGCAAGCTTCATACCACACAGCTACGCCTGCACCTATTGATGGATATTTGGTTATTATTTCTAGCAGGTTCAGCAACCATATAGAAGCTCCTACATTCTGTATCTGCTGCTGTTGCTGTTGCTGCTGCTGCTGCCATAGTTGATATTTTTATTGTTATTGTTGTTGCAGTTGTTTTTGATCATATTTTAGCTGTGATTACTGCTGTTGTTTGTTTGAAGTATCACAACTAGGGCCAAGCTGGAGCCTTGCTCTCTCTGTTACTGAATTTGTGTGGGTGTGTGGGTGTGTCTGTGTGAGAGCTATGTGTGTGAATGTGCGTGTGCACATGTGTATGTGAACGGGTGTGGATGTGTGTTTATGTGTGTGCGTGTGTATGAGTGTGTGTGTGTGTGAGTGTTTTTTAGTGAGTTTGCAATTGCAATTGTTCTTTTATGTTGTTTTGTTTTTTGGCCTTGAATTTTGTTACCATGCTTGACATCGCTGCTACTGCTGCTGCTGCTGATGATGATGATGATGACGATGATGATGATGATGGTGATGGTGGTGGTTATGATGATGGTGATGATGATGATGATGATGATGATGATGATGATGATGATGATGATGATGGTGGTGGTGGTGGTGGTGGTGTTGGTGTTGGTGGTGGTTGTGGTGGT
>NC_068981.1:161975185-161977084 GCF_001194135.2 Octopus bimaculoides
GGTTGTGGTGGTGGTGGTTATGATGATGATGATGATGATCGTGATGGTGGTGATGTGGGTGGTAGTGGTGGTGGTTGTGGTTGTGGTGGTGGTGACGATGATGATGATGATGATGGTGGTGATGGTGGTGGTGGTGGTAGTGGTGGTGGTGCTGGTGGTGATGATGATGATGAGGTTACTTGTTGTTGTTCTCTTTGTTGCCGTCGTATTATTACATGCATTTGAGAGAGTGACTAATGCAAACTACAGAATCAATACATCAGTGGGAATCAAGTGCATAACATCACTTAAGGACTTCAAAACAACAACAGGAGCAGCAGCAGCAGCAGCAGCAGTTGTAGCAACAGGAGAAACAGCAGCAGCAACAGTAGAAGAAACAGCAGCAGCAGTAGCAGCAGCAGCAACTGCAGCAACAGCAGTAATAAAAAGCAGTAATAACAACAGCAACAGAAGCAGAAGCAGAAGCAGTGGCAGCAACAGCAGCAGCAGCAGCAGCAACAACAACAACTACAACAGCAGCAGTAATAACAACAACAGCAGCAACAGCAGCAACAGCTGCAGCAACAACATAAGCAACAGCAATATCAGAAGTGGCTACAGAAGTAAGAGCCACAATAGGAGCAACAACAGCAGTAACAGCAGCAGCAACAGCAGCTGTAGCAGCAGCAGCAGCAATAGTAGCAGCAACAGCAGCAGCAGCAATGACAGCCACAACAGTAGCAGTAGGACAAATGAACAAACGCATGATGTCTAGCATTTAACAGTTATAACGTTCACCGTCTTCATGAACATCATAATATTTCCATCAACTTAACATGTTTTTGATATATCAAAAGGTGGCCTCTTCTTTCATTTTCTCCATTCTTTCGGTTTTTTGCATTTCCAGAAGCATAATGTCATCCAGTGTTTCTGGAATTTATTGCTCCATTGCTATCTGCTACAGAAGATTAAAAAAAAAAAAAAAAAAAAAAAAAAAAAAAAATTAAGAAAACTTTTTCTTAAAGAAACATGATTTTAAAAATAGATATTTTATGTAAATAAAAATGTGAACGACAGCAGCAAGCTAAGAGTGTGTGTCGTGAGGAGATGGTTTCAGAATGTAACTTTACTATAAGATTTCAGAAAATAAAATCTTGGAATGATTTTCAAACAAAAATCTGGTAAGTGGAAGAGGAATTGATGTCCAATATTTTAAATCTGGGTTTTCTGGGCAGGGAACACTGACGGAGTCGGGAGCGTAGGAATACTTCTAGCAGAGAAATGGGTTGATAAGGTAATCGAGGTAGTTAGAGTATGTGACAGAGTACTTAAGATTAGACTAGTGCTTCATCATAGGCTAGCTACTGTCATCTCAGCCTATGCCCCTCAACCGGGGCTCCCGGATGGGCTGAAAGACCAATTCTATGACACCCTCTTGCAAACTACCTCGTCGGCAAGAGACAGAGACCTTCTCTTTGTGACTGGTGACTTCAATGGTCATGTCGGACGTCGTGCTGGAGGCTTCCATGGCATACATGGAGGCTATGGCTTTGGTTCCCGCAACGAGGAGGGAACCAGACTGCTGGAGTTCTGTGATGCAACCGATCTTATGGTTTGCAATACCAACTTCAGGAAACCTGCCTGTCACCTAGTCACCTACCAATCCGGCAGACACTCTAGCCAAATCGACTACATCTTCGCCAGAACTAGAGAAAGAGGGAGGCTTATAAATGCCAAAACCCTCCCTGGCGAAGAATGTACACCCCAACACAGATTAGTAGTTAGCGACTTCGAGATCAAGGCAATATGGGTGCCCAGAAGTAGAGCGGCCTGGGGGAGAAGGGTATGGAAACTTAAAGACGTGGAAGATAATTGGAGATTTCTGCAGGACAACCTGTTGAGAGCCACAGACCAGATCTG
>NC_068981.1:161979595-161981069 GCF_001194135.2 Octopus bimaculoides
GCTAGCATGGAAAGCGGACATTAAACGATGATGATGATGATGATGATGTTTGTCCCTATTAACAGGGGTGGTTGGATCTACCTCACTCTTACAGCAACCACTCTCACACCATCTCGCCATCTCAGCTGGTTTGGGGTATCCTCCCTCCTCAAGCCAAACCTTCCAATCTCCTCTTCCACCTGTTCCCTCCACAGAGATACAAGGCTACCCCAGTTGGAAAAATAGAGAAGATGGTGGTGAAGAAGTGTCAAGTTACAGAAAAGTGAATAAAAGAGAAGTAGTCCAAAGGAATTGAACTGGGTAGAGTAAGAAATCCATAATCCCTCCCTTCCAATCAATCTCATTTTGTATGTTGATATTAACAAACTTTACCTGTAGAACTTCCCAACCTGGAAAGTGTAGCAAGTCTGTAAGTTTTATAGATGTAAGGGTCTATAGAAGAAAGACCCAACCATTTAAATTCCTCTATAGATTCTGATTTCATTTTAAGTTGAACCCTAAAAATATGAAACTTAAAATTTCCAACATTAAGTGGATGCAGTAATGCATTGTTACAAAAGCAACTAAGATACACAAGGCAAATAAATTATCTCTCCTGATGTACAAGCCTAATACAATGTAAATCTGTTTTTGTGATCTAACATTGCAAATGTGACTATATTAATTTAAATTTTATATTTGTGCTGTTGTTTTGATTAACGGCATGATGTTAAAGTAGAAAGTTAACACAATAAAATATTTCCTATCTGTTTAAATATCCTGGTTTGCATTAAAGAGGACAGTATCTATAATATATTAGTAATAATTTGATTCATTCAACTGATCTTATGAGAAAAATATTAATTAAACTCAATTATCATATGACAAGTTTTAACGTGCCAAACAAAGAGACAGACTGGCAAGCTTATTAATTAACATGCTACAAAAATGAAGTCTGCCTGCTTACCATTGCCATTCAACTTCATTATGGTAATATGTTTAATTTAAAGTGTATTGTGTCTCAGAAATTTCCTGAGTATTGGATCAACCCTAAAGATTCAGTTATTCATAAAAACTGAAGGCGGTATAGTACTATAATAATAAAGCTTGTACGAAATAATTCAGTAAGAATTGATAGCTTGCATGTACTTAGTGCAAAGCCCTTGATTATGCAGAGATTGTTGCATATGCTACTCTTGCTACGAAGTTAACTAACTTCTGTTTATATCCTTGAAAAAGCATAAATCCCCTGTTTTGTGTTTCTTCCTAAAACATGCAGTCTTTGTCATACCTTATTGTCTTAGAAGAAAAGATAAACAAACCAGTAGTGGCTGTGTGGTAAGTAGCTTGCTTACCAACCACATGGTTCTGGGTTCAGTCCCACAGCGTGGCACCTTGGGCAAGTGTCTTCTACTATAGCCTCGGGCCGACCAAAACCTTCTGAGTGGATTTGGTAGACGGAAATTGAAAGAAGCCCGTCGTATATATGTATATA
>NC_068981.1:161981079-161987549 GCF_001194135.2 Octopus bimaculoides
CCCCCACCATCGCTTGACAACTGATGCTGGTGTGTTTACATCCCCGTAACTTAGTGGTTCAGCAAAAAGAGACCGATAGAATAAGTACTAGGCTTACAAAGAATAAGTCCTGGAGTCGACTTTCTCGACTAAAGGCTGTGCTCCAGCATGGCCGCAGTCAAATGACTGAAACAAGTAAAAGAGAAAAGAGAAAGAGAGAGTTAATATACTCCTAGACACACTGTTTGAAGCAAACATATGAGGTGGTATCAAAAAGTTCCAGGACTAGTAATGCTTAATAGGGGCACTCCATCGGTTATGACGACGAGGGACCCAGCTGATACGATCAATAGAACAACCTGCTCATGAAATTAATGTGCAAGTGACTGAGCAATCCACAGACACATGTACTCCTAACGTAGTTCTCAGGGAGACTCAGCATGACACATAGCGTGACAAGGTAGGCCCTTTGAAATACACGTACTGCTCATTTTGGCCAGCTGAGTGGACTGGAGCACTAAAGTGAAATAAAGTGTCTTGCTCAAGGACACAACGAGTTGCTGGGAATTGAACTCATGACTTTACAATCGTGAGCTGAATGCCCTAACCACTAAGCCACGTGCCTTCACTAATGTTTAATAAAAGATAAGTTATTTACCTAAATTTTAACATCATCTGTGAAATATTCACCTTGTGCAGCAATACACCAGTCCCAGCATTCCTGCCACTTTTGGAGTTTGGCCTGAACATCATTTTCTGTAAGTGAGTCAAGAACCTTCTGTGATTTGCTCTGGATTTTGACAATGGTGTTAAAACAGCGACCTTTGAGCTGCAGTTTCATCTTGGAGTTAGAGACGAAAGTCCACAGGTGCTAAATCTGGTGAATAGGCTGGGTGCAGAAGTGATACCATGTTATTTTTGGTGAGAAACTCACAAATGAGGTGAGTTTGGTGACAGAGTGCAATGTTGTGAAGAATCCAATTTTTTGTACCCAACAGATCTGGTCACTTTTGCTGAATGTCCTCCTTCAAATGCTTCAAAACATCACAGTAGCATTCTTGATTGATGGTCTGGCCCTGGGGGTTAAATTATTGATGCACAATATCACATTTCCAAGGGTGACGTTTGTGACAGGTCTTCTAGATTGCTCATTGTCTTCCAGGAACGTTCTTCCACTTTTGAAGCACCCATGCCACTTGAAATATTGTGTACGGCCCATTGCCTCATTACTGTAAGCTTGACAAAGCATGCTCAATGTCTCTGTAACAGATATCCCAAGTTTAAAGCAAAATTTCACATTGGCTTTTTGTTCCTGTCCATCATAAAATTGCAGACTACAGCATACACATGAACAAAAAAAAATAAAAAAATTTCACAACTTGAAAAGTAAACATTAATGTCACACAGCACACTACCTCTTGAAGGTCACTGCCAGCTCTCACTGAGCACATGACCATCTGCTGCCATCTGTTGGTGCACTATGGAACTAACCCAAGAACTTTTTGATACCACTTTGTAAGCTGGTCATAGAATGATCTTGCTAATTACTCTGCTGGATCAGAGCTAAAGTTGGTCTAAGCAACAACAGCAACAACAGAGACAGCCTTTTTCAATCAGAGTTTCTTTGGACAGCAATAGTCTCCTGAAGAACTGTGACATCAATGCAGTTTCAATTCTAGCTTGATCCATTCCACTTCACATCCATTGCTAATGTTTCATTGACAAGATATATGTAAATTGCAGCATGCCATTTCCCTATTCAGAAACATTTAGGTCTTGTGTCTGAGTTAAGGGGATGACTCTTGTAATTAACAAAGAGAAGCCACTTTGAGGACTTCAACAAGGAATATCCAAAATTGACCACACTATTTGGGAACTAGTGACTGTTGTTCTTGTTGCTTAGTCCCAGATTTGCCTGGTTGAGCAGATATATGATTTAAGACATTCTAACCATGACCATTCCATCTTTTCCAGAATCTCATTGTTAAAATTTTTCAATTTCAAAGGTGGTAAGGTCTGATTTGCGGGAGATTTTTGACTGCTATTTCTAGCAGGTTTAGTGACTACATAAAGAGCCCTTTATTGGCTCAGAAACTAGTGGAAGTGTTTGTGCCTGCAAAGATTATTTAGTGATTCATATAACTTCATATCTTGGCATGGGGTGAGGCAAGGATTTGGACATTTAAAAAAAAAACCCTTCTTCATGGAGTGGATACTCTTCCCTACATTAAAGAGATTTGCTTGAAACATCAAGATTCTTCTTTTGAAGTTATTTTCTTTTACCTTTTATCTCTTCTCTTTTACACATTTCAATTATGGGGCTTCAGCCTTGCTGAAACACTGCCTTGGAAGGTTTTAGTCAAACAAATCAAACCCATATTTATTTTAAAGTTTGGTACTTATTCTATTGGTCACTTTTGCCGAACCACTATGCTATCAGGATGTTAACAAACCAACACCAGTTGTCAAATGGTGGCGATGGTAGTGAGAACACAAACACAGGCATAAACACACACACACACACACTCATATGTGGCCTGATCAATAAGTATCCGGATTGTTGCCATAATAACAAAGCTAAAGCATGTAGCGTAAAGCTCTTTGGCACAGATTTATCATTATGATAAACAGATCACCACAAAGATAAGTATTGTCATCATTGTTTTAACGTCCACATTTCCAGGCTTGCATGAGTTAGAAGGAGTTTACTGAGGCTGATTTTCTGCAGACAGATGCCCTTTCTGCTATCAAACTGGTTCCAAGCAAGTTAATAATTTCCCCATGGTCAGATATGCTCTCACAGAATACTGGAGATGAATGACACTGCTTGTATGACAATGACACTCATTTACAGCTATCATGCAATATAAAAACAAGCAAACACTAAAATACATGCACTTATACTCGTGCATGCACACACACACACACACACACACACACACACACACACACACACACACACACACACACACACACACACACACACACACTCACACACACTCACTCACACACACACACTCACACATACATGCATATATACACTCACTAACACACATACACTCACACACATACACTCACACTTACATTCACACACATACATGCTCACACATGATGGGCTACTTACAGTTTCCATCTACCAAGCTCACTCACAAGGCTTTGATTGGCCCAGGTTTGCAGTATAAGACACTTGCCTAAGGTGCCACAGGGTAGGACTGAACTTGTAACCATGTTGTTGGGAAGCAAACTTCATAACTACAGAGCCACATATGTGCCTTAGCTGCACCTACCACCACACAAACATAATTTTACATATACACTATGAAAGTGTTTACTTCATACGCATAGATAACATTATATACAGACTATGAATACAAAATTCTCTCATGAGCTCAGACATGGTACCGCATACACACTATAAGTAATACATGTGTCCATACACATTATACACATAACTGCAGATGCAATCTCAAACACACAGATATAATCTTGTCAAAATTATTGTTTAAAACATTTATTCACTGTCAGTTTTCGTAAACATTTGAACTATGACATATTGTAGTAATTGCATGTATAAGAGCTTTTTTTTTTCCTTTGAAACATGAACTGGTATATTTCTACAATATAGTTCTTTCCTATCTTTTATTCCCTGCTGAGTGTTATCATGCTTGAATTATGTTTTACTGAACATATTCAACTGCACACATTCTGTTATATTTTAATGTAGTTTGCATAACTTTGTGTTTGCTGCTGGTCATCTTGTGTGATTAACATAATATTACTTGGAGCAATAAACTGGTCATCATGGTCTTCATCAGAGACTTTGCTTTTCTTCTGTTTGTTCCTGGTTGTAAAGAAATAAATTTCATGGCCATCCTGCCCTTTCTACCAACTTCATCCTCATTCCTCATAAGGTTCAGTCCTTGTTGTGATGTAGTTACTTGCGTGTCCCAAAGACCTTGAGAAATAAGCTAGGGGAGTACAAGCTCCTAGTAAGACCTCTCATGCTACACAGATCAAAGGACAGAGACCAGGCTAATATGGACACCAGATGTTTCATTTCATTTCATTTTTATGTCCACATTTGTATGTATTTAGATTTGCTGTGAAATTAGGCCCACAAGGGCTTTTAGGTAATCTGGAATAAGTATCCTATTTATTTAAGCCTTTTGCTCCCTATGGAGAATAAGCCATCAATGACTTTTCTCTGCTGTTCTTGACTCTGGATTACCTTTTCTGCTTTTCTCCATTTGGACCCCTGTTTTTTCAGCTCTGCCTCAGCATCCCACCTCCAGGTACTTTTAGAGTGTCCTCTTTTCTACCTCTCTTGTAGATTTCAGGTTATATGTTTCCCTGAGAGAAGGCTTTCCTCCCATCAGGTCCTGTTGGTTTTTATTTGCCATCAATGCTTCTCTAGTTTTTGCTTCTATTCTTGGAGGGGTGATGATCCTACACAAATTCATTTCTAGCTCTGGGAAGAGGCTGTCCATATTAGCCTGGTCTCTGTCCTTTGATCTGTGTAGCACGAGAGGCCTTAATAGGAGCTTGTACTTCCCTAGCTTAGTTCTCAGGATCTTTGGGGCACATAAGTCACCACATCACAACAAGGACTGAACCTTATGGTGGGGAATGAGGATCAAGCGAGTAAAAAAAGGTAGGATGGCCATGAGTGGAATCTGAGGCAGCAAACTCACCCATTTAGCATCAGATTATTACTGTCAAAAGTAAAGCTTATTTATTCATATTGTTTTGAGTTAATCATGCATTATCTCATAACTTTGAGATTTTTATGAGGTGGCTGCTAATTTTTAGAATGATATTGTAGGATTGGGGTGAAGGGCCAGATCAGGCCAGTTTGAACATAAAACAGGTAGAATACATTTGCTGGATGTGGCTGGTTTAAATGCTGAAAGGTTAACAAGTGTATGTGTATAGCATCGGTTTGGTAGGTGAGAATGCACTCCCATCAAAGATGGTAAATTTTCACCACCACCACCATCATTTTCCATGCTGGCATGGGTTGTATGGTTTGACAAGAGCTGACAATGTCGAAAGACTGCACCAAGCTATATTGTCTGCTTTGCCACGGTTCCTATGGCTGGATGCCCTTCCTAACACCAACTACTTTACAGAGTGTACTGGGTGCTTTTTTTTATTTCTTTACAATTATTCAGTTCTTGGAGAATTGCAATCTATTCTGATGGTAATTTGTTTTCAAATCAAATAATACACACAAATCAAGAAAGATTAAGTCAAGCTGAAGTCAAATTATATACAGAAATAGCTTAAAGTTTGTATGCTTGTATGTATGTCAGAAAAATAGATTTGATAGATTCAACATTATAGCACACCCTGTGACAGTAACCAACATACACCACTAACAAACTCAATATTAACAATAATATAATAAAAAAAACAACAACTTTGTGTAAAACAAATAGTTATATCAGGAAAATATAGCAAAGAATATGATCATAGGCTTAGAGCAAATTGGGTTAATGTTGAAAAAGAAGTCAACAATGTTTGAAGTCAAAATACAGACGATGGTGAGTTATTTAGTGGAGTTATTAAAAGATGTGTCATTTTAATGGGTATTTTGTTCAGACATCTAATATAGTGTTTGTGTGAGTATGTTTGTGTGTATGTGTATGTGTGTGTATGTGTATGTGTGTGTGTATGCATAAAATTTGTGGACTATTGAATTTTCTTGAATGTTGGTGTGACTTCTTCAGTTTGATCTATTTGATAAAATTGTTCTTCAATTTGACACATTTGATGTAAATTGTTCACCAAAGACGTTGCGAATCAAGTTAAACATTGTTATCTTAAACATCTCTCTCTGTCTTTCTCTCTCTCTCTTCCTCTCTCTCTCTCTCTTTTCTCTCCCTCTCTCTCTCTATCTATCGGTCTATCTATTTATTTATTTATCAATCCATCTGTCTGTCTATATGTATGTTTACATTTTTCATTTTTTTAATCTTTTACTCGTTTCATTCATTAGACCGTGGAACCACCTTGAAGAATTTTAGTTGCACGAATTGACCCCAATATTTTTTTAAAACTTGGTACTTAATTTATTGGTCTCTTTTGCTGAACTGCTAAGTTATTGAGATGTAAACAAAACAAAAATACATTTATCTGTCTATCTGTCTGTCTGTCTGTCTGTCTGTCTGTCTCTCTAGGACTAGTGGAGGGGAGGTCTGACGACACTCTCGGGGCAAACCTGGGTGTCGACGAGAAATTTCTAACCCGCCTTTTCAAGACGACGTTCGGGCCGGGGCCTATGGATAATTTCCAGAGATCCCTGGCTTGGCAATGCTATCGAGACGCACTACCAGTTCGAGAGAAGATCTACAGACACGGTTCGAAAACTACCGGACCAACCTGCCCGAGATGCGGTCAGAGCGACGAAACCGTTCTGCACACACTCGTGCAGTGTCCAGATATTTCAGAGCTGTGGACCTTCGTCGAACGGCTGTTGTCGCGTGTGGGAC
>NC_068981.1:161988345-161989853 GCF_001194135.2 Octopus bimaculoides
CATTTTCTGTATCTAGCCCTGTGTGGTTATAATAAAAAGATATCTATCTATCTATCTATCTATCTGTCTGTCTGTCTGTCTGTCTGTCTGTCTGTCTGTCTGTCTGTCTGTCTATCTATCTATCTATCTATCTATCTATCTATCTATCTATCTATATATATATATATATTGTGTCATCTAATAAATAATGCAGTTTTTTATACTTCATTTATTTTTCAAAATTAAGATAAACAAAGTTCTTTTTTAATCTAAAATATACTCTCCTTCATTTTTTACAATGTTCTTCCATCTATCAAAGACCCCTCTTCCAAAATTCACTTGTACTGTTCTCTTCCAGTACTCTTCTCACTTCATCCACAGAATTCATATTTTTCCCGTCCAAATTATTTTGAAGACTGTGGAATAAATGATAATCAGATGGGGCAATTTCCAGTGAATATGGTGGGTGCGACATCGTTTCCCATTCAAATTGTTCCAGCCTTTGGAATGTCATCCTCACTGTATGTGGTCAAGCATTATCCTGATGGAAGAACACCTTTCATCATGAAACCAAAAGATGTAAGGGAATATGTTGCTACAAAAAACAGAAAAAAGCATATTTTGTAATTTTGATAAGAATCTTAAATTTAGATTAATATTAGATTATATTGACTGTGGTATTTGTTATGTTTTATGTCTTTATTCTATGAGGCATCATGCATGTATATAACGTTTCCCTAATTTTCAACCCTCATAACTCTAAAAGTATAAGGCATGGCCTGGAAAATATTTGTTCACACCAATGACTTTGCGAATCAGAATTTGAAAAGTAGTGCTTAAATTTGTAAAGAAAATTGTGGTGATCGGCCATGAAACAACCACATAGACAAAGATATTATTCACACCTCATTTCTAGTGGAAAGAGGGCTCACTATCAGACTCATTTTTAAGGACTCCACGTCACCATTCCACCATTTGGGCTATCAGGGTCTCAAGGCTGGAGTTCGTTGCAAGGGCACAAAAATTCTTTGACCCTTGTTGAAAGTTACACTACTGTTGTTGGTTGTAAAGGGAGGCTCCCATAACATTTTAAGCTTCAAGGCCCTAATATTGTAGATCTGCCATTGCCCCTGAGGGACACCACTGGTGACTTTTGCTGGACTTCAGTGGATTCCACCGATCACATGCTGTGTTCTTTTCTTCAGGAAATAATCCACTGTAGTAGGTTTCCGTGGAATCCGACATTTGACAATTTTGACAGTAGGATATTGTCTGTCGAACTCTTTACTGAAGCCAAGATATATGACATCAGAGTTCAAACCTGATCCCAAGGCTTTAAGGACATCATCAATGTAGTGTAAGAGGTGTGTTAGACAGTCCCTGCCACAACAAAAGCCATGCTGGTTTGAATTTAGGAGATGTTGCTCTCCAGGAAGCCAGGTATCCTTGATCTCACAACCCTTTCAAATATATATGTATATGTATTGTATATGCGTATATATATGTATATATATATATATATATATATA
>NC_068981.1:161990233-161997002 GCF_001194135.2 Octopus bimaculoides
ATATATATATATATATATATATATATATATATATATATATACACATACATATATATATATATATATATTTATATTCAAGGCAAGCGAGTAAGTACACAGGTTTAGCCACATGCTGAAAGAAGATGCCAAATGGCTCTAAACTACCTTGAATATGACAATAAACACTTTCCAAACTTGGAGAAATAAACGTAAAAGATTCATGAAAAGGTTCAATTACATATCAATTTCAGGATTATGAGGAAATTCCTGTTTTCCATCATCAGTGTAATATAATACAATGCACATAAATACAAGCAATTATACATACTACAGGAACACAGCACAAACACAATATGTATGCATATTGGAATGAGATGATTGGGCACAGCCATTTAGATGCTGGTGATTTGGTATAGCTGACTGGAAATTGAACTTGTTTTAGTGACAGCATGTTTTGGTACTGGAGGCAAATACACACATGCACCCAGAAATACTCACATACAGAGAGAGAGAGAGAGAGAGAGAGATACCAAATAGGCAGCACCAAAACAGCAGAGCCAAAACATTTCATACCTCATATATACTTGCCCCTAGATGTTAAGAATATTTCAGGATATTTGTTGTTGTTGGCACTCCATCGCTTACGACGTCGAGGGTTCCAGTTGATCCGATCAACGGAACAGCCTGCTCATGAAATTAATGTGCAAGTGGCTGAGCACTCCACAGACACGTGTACCCTTAACGTAGTTCTCGGGGATATTCAGCGTGACACAGACTGACAAGGCTGACCCTTTGAATTATAGGCACAACAGAAACAGGAAGTAAGAGTGAGAGAAAGTTGATGGTGAAAGAGTACAGCACGGTTCGCCACCATCCCCTGCCGGAGCCTCGCGGAGCTTTAGGCGAGTCCACTGCCCTAACCACTGGGCCATTGCGCCTCCACATTTCCGGATATACAGAGAATATAAATTACATAGCAACAAAACAGGATTTCAAATCTTAGCAGCTTCTTTCTTCCTCGTATACAGTTGTCTGACTGGAAAATCAGAAACACAAGTGTGACTATATACATTGCTCTCAAAGAAGTACAAGTCATGTGCCCTGTTAAGCATTCTATTAATCATTTTGATACCATATTTCTGTTGAAATACACTTCCTCTGTTTTAATTAATTTTGAAAATAGTGAAGAATTTAGTGAAATAATTGTCATTATTAAGCTGGTGTTTGGAACATGAATTAATATGGAATAATGATGGAAGGTTTTAATTCAGATCACTTTGAAACAGGAAGTTTGTATTATGGAACCAGTGATAGTCATGGGTGGGTTGGTTTCAAAAGGTTTAATTAACAAATTTCAGAGTCACTTAAAATTATTGGAAATAATCAAATCTTAAAAATTTTATTATTTGTAATAATTTTTGTAATTTTTATTCTTTGAAGAGTTGATGTAGTTTCAATGTACAACTAATTGAATTTTAACTCTTTAGTATTTAAACCAGCCATATCTTAGCCCAAATATTCTATATGTTTTATCTTCAAAATAGTCAGATCTGGCCTCTCCCATGTACCCTACAATGTCATTCTAAAAAGAAACGATCACATCGTTGAATTCTTGACACTATGAGATAATGAATAATTAATTCAAAACAATATCAATAAATTAGCATTACAATTGGCAGAATAATCTGAATGCTAAAGAGACAAACTAATTTTAAATGATATTTTCTTGATATGACATTATAAATGTTTAGTTCACAGAATACTTAAAACTGTGCAAGATCTGTATTTTCCTATGCACTTCATAATCCCATTCATATTTCTCTTTAATATTGAATTTTTGGAATTTTTATCTTTCCAAGAGTGAGTGTAGATTCAATCTACTGATAATCAAATTTTAAACTCACTTTAAACAATAATTTCACTAAATGACACCATAATCTTTTAGCTTAAAGAATGCTTAAAAAGATACACAATATTTTTCTGAAAATGATATAATATTCACACTTGCTTATCGGATTTTTGCAGTTAGTCTTTTGAATGTAAGCAAGAGACAAACAGTTTAAGTTTGAACTCTTGTTTTGTAAATATGCAATGTATATCCTCCAACAGTTTTACATATCATTCCATGCCATCCTTTCCATCTAGGATTATAAAATTTATTAAAACTGATCAGGACGTTTGTAATTCTGCTTGTATATCCCTTAAGTCTTCTATCTTTTATCTTTTACTTGTTTCAGTAATAGGACTGTGGCCATATTGGAACACTGTCTTGAGAGGTTTAGCCAAAGAAATCAACCCTGGTAATTATTTTTTAAGTCTATTACTTATTCTATGAAGCTCTTTTGCCAAACCACTAAGTCACAAGTATGTGAACAGACCAACACCAGTTGTCAAGCAGTGTGGTGGTGATGGTGGTGGGGATCCACATACCCATATGTTTATAATGAAGTTTCCATACAGTTTCCATCTACCAAATTCAACCATAAGGTATTTGTCGATCCAGAGGCTACAGTAAAAAGTAAAGAACACATGGCCACAGCTTTAAAGCTGAAACAGTTTAAAGAATTAAAGAATACTGTATGCAAATTAATCAGCTTCAAAACTGTCTGTTTACTCAATATATTACATGGTATTGCACATTATTTCCAAGTATCTGAACATTTTGGATTTCTGGTATTTGGATAAGAGGTCCAGTACTGTGTGTGTGTGTGTATGTGTGTGTGTGTGTGTGTGTGTGTGTGTGTGTGTGTGTGTGTGCATGCGTGCATGCATTCATTTTGCTAACTTTCTTTTATGTTGATTGCTGTGTTTCATTTCTCCTTTACCTCAGTTGAAGTCTCTTATTGCCAAACTGGACCACTGTTGCTAGGCCTTGATGTTTTTGTGACTGAAAGTAATAGTAATTTATTGAATGATAATATTTGGACATTCAGACACGTACAGGAGTCCACTTCCTGCAGGCGATCATTTGTACAAACCTTTTCAAGGTGCTGAAAATAGTATTGCAGCTACTTTCTTATTTTTCTGTTTGAAGTCCACAGCTGTATTGTGGCTACAATCACTGTAGTAGGCACAATGGAAGGTAGGTTCTGTGAGATTGTAGAAATACTAGAGAAGAAGCACGTAGATATGTGCTGTGTGCAAGAGGTAAGATGGAATGGTGCTTCTATCAGATTGCTGATGGACAAAGAACAAAGGTATAAGTTTTTCTGGGTAAGCAGTGGTTATGGTATGGGGTGAGAAGGCATATTATTAGCAAAGCGATGGCTAAATAAAGTAATTAAGGCAGCCAGTGTGTATTATAGAATAACTGAGCTTAGAATAGTTTTGGTTAATGCAGAGGTAACATTCATCTTTGCATACACTCCATTTGAAATGGCAGATGTACAAATGGAGTAATTACTTGAGCCCCCCACCACACACACACACACACACACACACACACACACACACACACACACACAAGTACAAATGACAATGATTCTATCCTCTTGGCTGGTGATTCATTTGACATTTTTAACAGCACTCTGATAGATGATATGGGGTAGAGGTAGCAAACAGGTTTTGGCTTTGGTTCAAGAAATGAGGAAAGAACAAAGTTACTGGAGTTTTGCAATACTAATTACTTCATAATCAGCAACATTAAATTCGGGAAACCAGTCAACCATCTGATCGTCTATCAATCTGGTAGACAGATAAGCCAGATAGACTACATTCTCTCCAGGAAATGAGATAGTCAGTGGCTTGTAAATGCTAAGTCTTTCCATGATGAAGAGTTAATGACTTTAAACTTAGAACAAGATGGACTCAGAGACACAGGTCAGTTAAGAAAAGAAAGAAAAGGAAGCTAAGATTCAACAAACAGTCATGATTTCCTCCTCCTCATCATCATCATCGTCATTATCTAATGTCTGTTTTCCATGCTGGCATGGGTTGGATTATTTGACTGGAGCTAGCCAGCTGGAGAGATTTCTAGGCTCCAGTTGTCTCTTTTGGCATGGTTTCCTTGGCTGGATGCCAACCACTATACAGAGTGTAATGGATGCCTTTACCTGGCACCAACGAGGGTGCTTTTCACATGACACCAGCACAGGGATAACTTCTTTTTCAAATTCATCATCATCATGACCATTATCCTTTAGTGTCCATTTTCAATGCTGGCATGGGTTGGATGGTTTGATTTGAGCTGGTGAGCAGGAGATCTGCACCAGGCTTTTGTCTGATTTGGCTTGGTTTCTATAGCTGAACGTCTTTCCTAATGCCAACCACTTTGCAGAATGTACTGGGTGTTTTTAACATGGCATAGGGCTCTTGCAGGCAAAAGCAAGGGTAGCAGAATTAACACTTCTGCTATGAAGAAAGGTTCTTCTTGAGTACAGCAAGGTACCAGATATCTTGGTCCTTTGTCATCTCTGAAAGGTTCAGTGTCCAGAGATTGTCCTTCAGTATTTCATCCCATGTATTCTTGGGCCTCTCTTTTCTATGAGTTCCATCCATTTTGAGTGATCAGCAATTTTTTTATGGAGCTGTCTACACCCATCCACATTCCATGAGCAAACTAGCACAGTCTTCTCTCTTGCACACTGCATCTAATTCCTCTTCTATAAAAGTTTTCTCTCAATACACTACCACTCTGTTCTTAGCTAAATACTTCTCATGTAGTGTGCCTGCTTATGAAAATAGCATCAGTAGTGCTTCCCCCTGGGGCAAAGCCAAACTGCATTTTATCTAGCCTAATTCTGTTCCTAATTAATTGGGCTATAATGTTTCCCATAATTTCCATCACCTGATCAGTAATTTGATGCCTCTATGATTGCTTCTATCTGAGGCATCTCCCTTACCCTTGTAGGCAGTTAATTATAATGCTGCCACACCAGTCACTGGGGATTATGTGTTCCTGAATAATCTGATTAACTATGTAGGTGACTAGCCCATATCCTACCTACAGATATTTTGAACATCTCAGCAGTGACTCCTGGTGAACGAGTTGCTTTCCCTATTTCCATATCTTTAATTGCCTTTTCTACCATACTGCTGTCCACTAGGATAGCTGGTCCCTCTGTTGGTTCCACTTGAGGGCGATTTCCTTTATCTCATTTGTTCCTCCTTCTCATCAAAGGCTTCATTAAGAACTTTTCTTATTCTCTGCCCATTTGAAGGATCCTTGAGCTTCCACAACCTTCTTTTCCATATTGGTTTGTGTCTCTGAATCCTTCTGGCCATAAGCCTGAAATCACTAACCACTAACCTATGTTGAGTTATACATTCTTCACCCAGGAAAGATTTGTATTTATGATCATACACCTGTCCCCGAGTCTGGTGTATGATCATAAATACTCTGCTCCTTGTAAAATGTACACAATGTTACAGAAACAACAATGATACAAGATGAATTACTTAAAGTGTGTGTGTGTGTGTGTGTGTGTGTGTCGTACCACTTCCCATATAAATTCTTTCAGAAAGATCTCTGAACACTTGTTTATCAAAATACTTGGAGTCTTTGAGAAATAATAATGTGAGGAACTATAATTCAGTATACAACCACAGATGCAATACTTGGACATATTGTCAGTATTGCATGCTGGATTCATTGGATGTCTGGGGTCGTACAACATTCACCTTCATGCAGTTGACCTGGCCTGACCTGACCTAGATTGATTAAACCTAAGTCTGTGTCAAAGCAGCATTCTAAAGACCCCACCAATCACCTCTTTTCAACTAGAAGTATCAGAATGATTTTGTAGCAGCCTCTATGCTGTTCTTGTTGACTCTTCTTCTGCTCACCCCTGTAATATCCAGGATTCAATAAACCCTACTCAGAGTACGACCTGTGAACTGTTGATTGTTACCCTCCACAGACAAACACATAGTTCTTCACATATTCCAGCAACTGTCTGCCACTAACTCCTAATAATTGGCTGCAATATTTTACAAATGGAAAAAAAACCTTATAAATAGGGTAACAATGGTTGTCACCTTTGCCTCTCAGAGGAAAAAAATATACTGTTTCATAAAGTCTCTGCCATAACAAATGTTCAGAAGTGATATTTTATGGCTGCCATGAATTAAAATATTTGTTAAAATATCCTGAGTTACATGACAGCTGAAAACCAAACAGTTGAGTAACATATTTATCCATGTTCTATAAAAATCAACATAATTCTTCAGATAATACGAGTTAAAATTTCTGAAAAAAAGACAAGCAGGCAAATGACAGATAGCCTTATAAAATAACATTCTGTCTACATGAAATTGTTTTGTAAAGTTCATGTGTTTACTCAATGGAATTCGTAGTTTGTGTTATATATAAAAACAGTTGTTTAACTTATAAAAATGATTGCTTGAAAATTCGTAAAACATGAAATCAATTATTGGAGTCCATGTAATTTTAGCCTAAAATAAAATGCACGGTTTACTCTACATCCTTGCATTGAGTACTTAATCACTCTGAATTTCTAACAGTTATATATCAGCTTCCTACATACATAGATGCATACCTATTCTCTTTTACATGTTTCAGTCATTTGACTGCGGCCATGCTGGGGCACCGCCTTTGGTCGAGAAAATCGACCTCAGGACTTATTCTTTGTAAGCCTAGTACTTATTCTATCGGTGTCTTTTTGCCGAACCGCTAAGTTACGGGGACATAAACACACCAGCATCGGTTGTCAAGCGATGGTAGGGGGACAAACACAGGCACACAAACACACACACACATATATATATATACATATATATATATATATATATATACATATATACGACAAGCTTCTTTCAGTTTCTGTCTACC
>NC_068981.1:161997382-162000834 GCF_001194135.2 Octopus bimaculoides
TATATATATATATATATATATATATATATATATATATATCAAGGCTTATGGCCTAGTAGTTAGGCTGTTACATTCATGATTGCTAAATTGTGGGTTTGATTCTCAGACTGGGTGGTGCATTGTGTTCTTGAGCAAGACATCTCATTTCATGTTGCTCTAGTCCTCCCCTTTTGATCAGGGAGGAATGTTGGCCTGCTCGCCTAGCCAGCAGGACTGTGTCATTCAAAGGTTAAAATGACACAAAGCTATATTGTGGACAGTGATGTATAACAATATCTGATAGGTTGGTAAGTCATGAGATCATGACATATATTACAAGAATAAGGATTTAAAGAATCAAACAGAGTTCACAGTAAGCTCTCCACTGAGTGTTCAGATATCAAGAAAGACAGTGGTTGAGACTAGCATATAAGATTAAAATTGCTGTTCTTCTAAAAATCCAGGGATCACAGTGGTGCAGAGTATGAAATAATTAACCAAAGTAAAAGAAAAGAGAGAAGAAATGTTTACTTCATTTGTTGACAGCTGTTTCATAATCTGTATCCAGTTATACCAGTGATACTAAAACATCCAGTGCATACCTAATTATACATATAGATGATCATATTTAAATATCTAATTGTGCTGTAACCAAATGAATCAAATTATTCATCAGAATGTTTCATGGCTTGTAAACATTGAGCTTTGCTAAATTTAGTTAGGTTTCCTCATTTATATAGCTGCAGATTAAGATATATCTGTTAAGCTTATTTTGCATTATACCTTACAGTGATCAACCACTAAAGTTTGGTAAACAAATTGATGATTAGTTACTTTATTTTTGATTTTATTGTTTATATCTTCTGATTCTATTTATCTTCCAATTTTTTTTAAGTACATTCTATTTATGGGCATTCTCGCATCTGTTGAAATGTGGAAGCTTTACAGATACATTTCAAGTCTGCTGCTATATAATGAGGTAATCTAATTAAATTTATCAGAGTCAGATGTTTGCAAGTCATGAAACATTCTAATGAGTAATCTGACTTATTATGTTACAGCACAATTATATACTCTATCTCGACTAGAAAAGAAGTTGCAAGTATGGAGGCAAGGTCTACAGTCAAAGAGCCTTAGAATTAACCTTAGCAAAAGCCAAAGTCTTTGTAAGTAGGAAGGTAAACAAATCACAAATCGCTTCTGGTAGATGCACAATCTCTAGAAAAGGTGCAGGTAGATGCACAATCTCTAGAAAAGGCGCAGGTAGAAACTCCATAAGATTCACAGGTACAATAAACACTGAAAATGTACAGAAAATAGGGGGGTTGCAAACTAGGGGTAGTAGATAGCTTCTGTTATCTAGGTGACCAAGTTAGTAGTAGAGGTAGATGCTCTGAGAGCGTAGATGTGAGAATAAGATTAGGATGGGCAAAGTTCAGAGAGCTCCTACCCCTACTGGCAACAAAGGGCCTCTCGCACAGAGTGAAAGGCAGATTGTATGATGCCTGTGTATGCACAGTTATGCTACACAGCAGTGAAACATGGGCTGTGACAGCCTAGGACATGTGTAGGCTTGAAAGAAATGAAGCCAGTATGCTTCGCTGGGTGTGCAATGTCAGTGCGCATGTTCAACAAAGCGTAAGCATCTTGAGAGAAAAGTTAGGCATCAGATGTGGTGTGCAAGAGAGACGACTGCACTGGTATGGTCATGTGATGTGCATGGACGAGGACAACTGTGTAAAGAAGTGCCAATCTCTAACTGTGGAGGGAACCCGTGGTAGAGGTAGACCCAGGAAGACATGAAACAATGATTTTCGAACTTTGAGCCTCACAGAGGCAATGACTAATGTCCTTTGGCAACGTGCTGTGCTTGAGAGGACATATCAAACCAAGTCCACCCATGCTGGTGGCATGTAAAGAGCACCTCTTGACCGTTGAGCCTCACAGAGGCAAAGTGGTTGAGTTCCTTTTGAGCGTTGGCTCTCATGAAGGCAATGACTGAGACCTTTGGCATTATGTCATGCTTGAGAAGACTCATCAAGCTGAGCAAAATTGCAGTCGTGGCAGATACCGGTGTCATGCAAATTGGCACCGATGCCAGTGGCACGTAAAAACACCCCAGTGTCATGCAAATGGCACCCATGCCAGTAGTACGTTAAAGCAGTGGTTACACTCTTGGAGTGGTTGGCATTAGGAAGGGCATCCAGCCATGGAAAACCATGCCAAATCAGACTGGAGTCTGGTGCAGCCTTCCAGTGTGGCAACCCAATCAAACTGTCCAATCCCTGCCAGCAGGGACAATGGATGTTAAACGATCATGATGATGATGATGATATATATATATATATATATATATTGCTGACATAAAGAATACACACACACACATATGTGGGACACCTGGCTTAGTGGTTCATTTCATGTTGGTCCAGTCCACTCATCTGGCAAAAATTATTAAGCCTGCAATGGACTGGTTTTCCATCCAGAGTGGGGGAAGATATATTCTCTGGAAACCAGGAAACCATCTGAATCTATGGCAGAGGGAGTACCTTTGATCCCTTTTTTCTTGATGTACACACACACACACACACACACATACACACACACATACACACACACACACACACATGATGAGTTATTGCACAGTTTCTGTCAATTATAGTTCCCTCATAGTTTTTTTTTTTTTTTTTACTCAGTAATGGGTAACTCAATACAAAATTATTATTGAAAGGACACTTTTTGAAATCACCACATAGCAGAATTGACCCTAGGTAATATGGTAATGAAAGGGATTTCTTAACCACGCAGCCATATATTTAAAAGGAAAAATAATAAATGATAGCAAAAAAAAAAAAAACAGTTAAAAAAATCAAAAGAAGAAAGAAAAAGAAAAGGAAATATGAGGACAAGAAAGTTTACAGCTCGATCACCTCTGATTCTAAGTCTGCTTCAGCAAGGCTGACCTGAGGCTGATCAACAACTATGACAGTTATTCCAACAAATTCTATCAGCACCACACCAAGATTAGAGTCTCTATGAATGAACTATGAATGGTATTAGAGAATATAGTCACAAGTTTTATTGCTACTACGTGAGCAGCCTAAACCCAGGCAGTCTTTCAGTCTGATTTGCTTAACAAATATTTATTGCAAACATTATATTGTCAGCCTGAAGAAACGTATATAAATATATAAATCAAAAATTTACTTTAATGAAATTTCAATATTTCTGTTTGAATCTCAGGCGTTTTTGTTTTCTTCTTTTCTCTCCTCACAGTTAGGTTATTAGTTAGGTTACTGTGAGAAATTTTCCACCTTGTTTATATGGCCATTCACACCGTCTCTCTTTCTGTATGTTATATACATAGATAGAATGATACAAAAATATATATATGTATGCATATGTATATATATATGTTTGTTGATATATATATATATATATATATATATATATATATATATATATATATATATATA
>NC_068981.1:162002133-162003570 GCF_001194135.2 Octopus bimaculoides
ATGTGACACACGAAACCTGTGTCCTTTATAACCTTCCACTGAAATTAGATAAATAACCTTCGAACAGATAGTCAGCAGCGCCGCCTGGCTGGAGCTTGGCTGCTCTGCATTGACAAGGGGCAACACCCTGAAACTAGTCTGCAGATGCCAAACCAGCAGGGGGAAACTGCTGACCTCCCCTGTTCGAAGGTTATAAAGGACACAGGTTTCATGTGTCACATAGCTAGCTAGAAGCGATGGCTTCTTGGAGCTAATTCACGGCAGCTTTCGTCCTAATTTTGGGACTGCCATGTTGGCTTGGCGATAACTATATATATATATATATATCAAAATAAGCAACAGGATATCCAAAGGTGATGCAGTACCACCGTTTCAAACAGCTCCATTTAATTAAACAATGCAATCATAACATCAATTTAAATACAGAGCTATCCTCAGCTGCATAAATAAATAAATAGAATTAATTTAAACAGTGGGGGCACATTTGTATAATTTTACTTAAATCCTCTAAGAGAGTAAGAAGACAGATAAAATCCACTTGGCTAGGAACTTGGCTAGAAACCAGTATTGCAATGATGATGACACCATATCTGCTTTTGCTGATCATTTTGACCACCAAGATGAAAGCTTCTTCATCAATGGGATTCAAGCACTGCAACGTGAATGGGAGAAGTGTGTGGACCACAAGGGGAAATGTGCTGAAAAATAAATCTCATTTGGTCACATTCCATGAGAGTATCTTTGTCGGTCTAGGAACTTTTCAGTTGACTCTTGTAAGAAATTAAATAAATGGCAAAGGAATATAAAATCATGCTGTGAACTTCATTAGCTCACAGTTGTTTCTGCTATATGATGCAGTGCACTCTTAACTGAGTGTTTGTATGTCACCTTATAACCTTGTTAGAGTTTCAGAAATTAAGTGCAATTTTCTGAGACATTTTGCAAAAATATATATATATATATATATATATATATATATATAATGTTAGAAATAGAGTACAGAGTTAGAATGATAAAAGCTACTCCTAGAAGTATATAGATTTAGAATATGAATATGTATGTGTGTATATAGACAGGTATATGATGAACTCCTATATAAATACTTATTTATATGCATACATAAAATATAGGCAGAATATGTATGTAAATACATATTGTTGTCAACAAGGACCCATTTCCGAGTATATCGTACATTTCAGTCTGAAGGTGTGATGGTAGGGGTTCATTTGTGCTGTAGGGGATGATGGGCTTTCTGATAGCTAATAATCCCGATTCTTGCTCTAAACAGCCTATTGCAAGAATCACATTAGATTGTTGGTAAATCTTTGAATAAGGAGGTTTACAATGTCACAGGAATGAATATATATATATATATATATATATATATATGTGTGTGTGTGTGTGTGTGTGTGTGTGTGTGTGTGTGTGTGTGTGTGT
>NC_068981.1:162003639-162003899 GCF_001194135.2 Octopus bimaculoides
CTCTTTACTCTTTTACTCTTTTACTTGTTTCAGTCATTTGACTGCGGCCATGCTGGGGCACTGCCTTTTTAGTCGAGCAAATCGACCCCAGGACTTATTCTTTGGAAAGCCAAGTACTTATTCTATCGATCTCTTTTGCCGAACCGCTAAGTTACGGGGACGTAAACACACCACCATCGGTTGTCAAGCGATGTTGGGGGGACAAACACAGACACACAAACATATACACACATACATATATATATATATATATATATATA
>NC_068981.1:162008892-162010974 GCF_001194135.2 Octopus bimaculoides
CCACGTTGTATGATGCTATATCCCCTTCTATTTCGTTAAATGCTTCAAGTAACTTGTCTCTAAGTCTCTGTCCGTTTGCAGGGTCTTTAAGCTTCCACACCCTTCTTCTCCAAGCTTGTCTAATTCTGGGCACCCATTTTGCCTTGATCCCAAAGTCGCTAACTACTAATCTATGTTGTGGGGTACATTCTTCGCCAGGGTAGGTTTTGGCATTTATAAGCCGCCCTCTTTCCCTATTTCTGGCGAGGATGTAGTCGATATATATATATGTATACACACACACACATATATATGTATGTGTGTGTATATATATATATATATATACATATATACATACACACATATACATTCGTATATATGTGTGTATATACACACATATAGACACACACACATTCATATATATTTATATATATATCTTTTTATCTTTTACTTGTTTCAGTCATTAAACTGTGGCCATACTGGGGCACTGCCTTGAATTTTAGTTGAATGAATCAACCAGAATACTTATTTTTTAAGCCTGGTACATATTTTATCGGTCTCTTTTGCCAAACTGCTAAGTTACTGGGATGTAAACACACCAACACTGGTTGTCAAGTGGTGATGGGGGCAAACAGAGACAAAAAGACACACACACATAGATATATGTACATATGTATATGACGGACTTCTTTTAGTTTCTTTCTACGAAATCCACTCACGAGATTTTGGTCAACCTGAGGCTATTGCAGAAGACACTTGCTCAAGGTGCCACATAATGGGACTGAACCCGGAATCATATAGTTGGGAAACAAGCGTCTTACCACACAGCCACTCCTGCACCTATGCATATATCATGTATGCATATCTGTATACATATATATAAATGTGCATGTGTGTGTGTGCGTGTGTGTGTGTCTGTGCGTGTGTGTGTGTTTGTGCGTGTGTGTATAGGTATATATACATACACACACATATAAGTAAGACTCCCAACCATATGTATAGGTGTGTGTGTGCGCATGTGTATATATATATGTGTGCGTGTGTGTAGATAGATAGACAGACACATAAATATATATACTTACACACACACGCACACACACAAATACACACACAAGCACGTATATATGTATGTACATATGTGTGTGTATATATGTATATACACACAGAGATATATACATACTTATACATACATATACATATATATATTTACATATATACGTGTATATATATATATATATATATATATATATATACATTTATATTTACACACACACACACATATATATGTACGTATGTATGTATATATTTGTATGTAATGCATAGCATGACACACATACGTGTACACAGATACATTCAAATATGCACATTCATATGGATATTTAGAGGTGTATGTGTATATATATATATATATATATATATATATATATATATATATTTAGAGGTACACACATCAGAAACATATGGACATTAAGATTAACGTACACACACACAGACACACACACGGTCACACACGCCACACACACAGAAACACATACACATAGAAACACACATACGCGCATGCATATGCTTCTGCTATCCATCGAATACTCTCCATCTTTTACATATCACAAGAAACACACCTGAGTGAGGAATATAAATACTTAATAGCTTTCTCAGTCTATACATAGAACGTGAAGGCTTTTAAACACACCACACACACACACACTCACGCATACACACACGCACACACACACACACACACACACACACACAGAACATCCGTACACAAACATACACCTACATATGTAACAACACAAATACATAAACATAGTCACCCCAACACCCAATCACACCATCACCATCACCATCGCCATCACCATCATTATGAACAACAGCAATGTTACAATTTCAACAACATTATGGATTTAGTGTCTATCTTTAAGTTAAGCATAGTATTCAGGAATTATAGAGGCGAAATTTGTTAGATTGGTTGTTGTCATGGCATCAAGTTGTTTTCTTTGACTTGAAGGAACTTCTTTTTCTGTTCCTTGTTTGATCAGTCTTACCCTCAAGGTGTTCGTCATCCAATTCCTCCACTTAAAGCATCTTTATTATTCTTTTTTC
>NC_068981.1:162010984-162013641 GCF_001194135.2 Octopus bimaculoides
CTCCTCTTTTCTGCTTTCTCTCTTTCTTTCTCCTCATAGTGTATTAACCTGGTTTGCATTACATGTTTTGACAATTTTCTACACAGTACCAGAAAGGCAGAATTATAATGGTACTCCTGTTTCTCTGTGAAGGACATCTGATCTTCACATAATCACCTACCCCCTCACACACACACACACACACACACACACATATGCACATATATGGACAAACACACGCACACATTAGTTATAATAGATAAGAAGAAAATGAACTCAATACATGGTGTGGAACACAATAAGACAGTTTATTCAGTTGATGCTATATGCCCTGTTGCCTGGAGTTTCTAAATTCTTAGCACTTGGCTGGCTGCAATTACACATTATTGAAAAGGCTTCGCTATAGCCATTGTTGGAGTGATCTTTTTTTTTTGTCTCTCTCTGATATTTATTTCATATTTAACGAAGTATGTTTATAAAAGATACTATTTGAGGATGAATACCATAGTACATTACCTATACACTACTATGATATACAAAGAGGGCTATTTTGATTTAATACAGTCTCAATGGCATATGCCAGATTTTTATTCAACTAAGCAGCTATTTATAACATCAGTGAATGTTTATTCACGTTTTCCTATTTCAGAGGCAATGAATTCTCACCAAAGCACGATTGGCAGTGGGTACACATCATTGTGAAAGCCCAAAAAGGTCGAAATGCATCTTGCATTTTTATTGACCTTTTACAGGGAGATTTTCTTTTTTCTGTGTCCCTCCAATATTTATTGTATTTTTAACACAGCATGACCATAAGAAATATTATCTCAAGACAAATACTGTCGTAAATTGCCTATCAATGGTGTATATTCACTAAATATGATACAAAGATAGCTAATTTAATTTAATAATACCTCAATTGTACATACCAGATTTTTATTTAACCAGGCAGTTATTTGCAACATCAGTGACTGTTTTTTTCACTGTTTCCTATATTAGAGGCAATGAATCATCATCTAAGCAAGTGACTGACAGCAAGTTTGTGCTAAAATGCATCTGGTGTTCCCATTGGCTGCTGTTAGGGTGATTTTTTTTGTCTTTTCTGATATTTACTATGTGTTTTAGCATGGCATTTTCCAGGATGAATATCACAGTAACTGGCCTATCAGCATTCTATATACATTAAGTATGATACATAGATGGTTATTTTAATAGACTGTTTCCCTAACAAAGAAAAAAGTGAAAACAAACCCTTGAAAGAAGAATTTGACAATACAGAAACTTTGAGTAGCAGAACTGACAGCTTCAGTCAAATAAATTTCATGTGGTTTAAGAAGTGTACTTTTCAACCATATGGCTTCAAATTCTGTTCCACTGTTTGACAAGACAAAGACATAGCTATGTGGTTAAGAAGCTTGCTTCACAGCCATGTTATTTTGGGTTCAGTCTCACTGCCTGGCACCTTAGAAAAGCAGCTTCTATAATAGCTTTGGCTAACCAATGTCTTGTAAGAGAATTTGGTCAGTGGAAACTGCACAAAGCCTGTTGTGCATGTATGTATGTATGTATGTATGTCATCATCATCATCATCGTTTAACGTCCGCTTTCCATGCTAGCATGGGTTGGACGATTTGACTGAGGACTGGTGAAACCGGATGGCAACACCAGGCTCCAGTCTGATTTGGCAGAGTTTCTACAGCTGGATGCCCTTCCTAACGCCAACCACTCAGAGAGTGTAGTGGGTGCTTTTACGTGTCACCCGCACGAAAACGGCCACGCTCGAAATGGTGTCTTTTATGTGCCACCCGCACAAGCCAGTCCAGGGGCACTGGCAACGATCTCGCTCGAAAATCCTACAGGAGCCAGTCAGGCGGTACTGGCAACGGCCACGCTCAAAATGGTGCATCTCATGTGCCACCCGCACAAGAACCAGTCCAGGGGCACTGGCAACGATCTTACTTGGCTTGCCGGGTCTTCTCACGCACAGCCCATTTCCAAAGGTCTCGGACACACACATACATACATACTGGTGACACATAAAAGACACCCATGCTGGTGACACGTAGAGGGCATCCATTACATTCTTGAAGTGGTTGGCATTAGGAAGGGCATCCAGCAGTAGAAACCAAAGCAAAATCAGACTGGAACCTGGCACAGCTCTCTGGCTTAGCAGTTCCATTCAAATTGTCTAACTAATGCCAGCATGGAAAACAGATGCTAAATGCTGCTGCTGTTGCTGATAATATATATATATATACATACATACATACATGTATATATATAGTCAATCCAAACAAGAACAAGCAAGAAAAAACAACAACGTAAAGATGTGGTACAAGTACTGTGTTATTGGATGTTCAGGAAAGGAAAGAAAAGAAAGAGGATTTCACGTTTTGAGCAGAGCTCTTCAGAAATATAGAAAAATTCCAAAGAAGGGAAGACAGAGAAAGAAAATCGCCAATGATACACACGCGGGAAATCCTCTTCCTTTTCTTTCCTTTCCTGAGCATCCAATAACACAGTACTTGTACCACGTCCTTGCGTTGTTTTTTTCTTCTTTGTTCTTGTTTGGATTGACTATATGCCACATGCTCACACATACACCAGCCTTCTGACTGACTTTGGAGTACCTAATTCCTGGAATTCTTGTATCTCCAGATTATTGTTCCTGTTCATTC
>NC_068981.1:162013848-162022000 GCF_001194135.2 Octopus bimaculoides
TATATATATATATATATAAATATATATATATATATATATATATATATACACATATAAATTTTTTACCAGTTCAAATATGCTTGGGTATATTTGAACTTGTAAGAAAGCCATTCACTCTATTTTTGTCATGGAGAAAAATTCTCGCTGTAGACAAAAAAAGTGTAAACACACCAAGTCAGCCTGGAGCACCTCCTACTTAGATCAACAGATGAATGGATTTTGGAGTAGGTATCTTCTCTTCAGCATCAAATACTTGAAAGGGCAGCCCTACAAACTAACAATGAGAGACTGGATCTCTCTTGTAATCCCAAGTATTATGACTGGTTGTGCTAATCGGCAGCCCGACAATAATAAAGTACAGATTAAAAGTGCTAAGCAGTGATGTGTACAAACATGAACTTGTTTCCAGTTCAAATATGCTTGAGATGTATTCAAACTTGTAGGAGTTGGGTCAAAGGAAGGGCTTAATGGAAGCAGTGGGAAAGAGAGAAATAGGTTGAAGGAATAGAGAGAAGAGATGAGAAGTACATTAAGAAGTGCAAATGACCTGTTGAACTTCTTTAAGTACTTCTGATCTTAATATTACTATAAACTGGTTGTTAGCCAATTCATTAATGTTAGAAATTTGGAATCATCTTGTATCAACACCATCTTCATTTTATGTTCACTTTTCATGCTGACATATGTAGGTCTCTTCAATAGCATTCAACTAGTCTTCAAATGTCTCAATTTTGGCATGATTTCTAAGTCTGGATGACCCTTCTAACACCAACCAACTTACTGAGTGTACTGGTTACTTTGTTAACATTTTTATGACACCAAGCTTATAGAGGTTGTCTTGAGATCAGCAAGACAAAAGAGCCCACTTGAGTTATGTGCTGTCATTGTTCAGATTGATTACCAAACATTTAGAGTGTATTGGGAGCTTTTTATGGCACCAGCATTGTAGGGGTTGCCTTGTATGTTGCAAAGCTAAAGAGAGCACCCCATGATGAAAAGGAACAGTTTTATTCTGAGAGGGTGGTTATGGAGAGAATAACAGAAAGAAAAAGTGTTGCAGTGGGAGAATAGAAGACAGAAGAATGAAAGGGGAGGAGTGCAGTCAGGGATTAGTGTGAAGAAGAGGAGGGGACAATGTGGGAATGGTATTGGGGTGTGTTAAGATTTTTGAATCACCTTGTATGTATGCGTGTATACACACACACACACACAGACACACATACACATATACACAGAGATATACCTACATGCATAGTTACTAGAAACATATGTTTATCCATACGAATGTAAAGAAATTTTTCTTTTATGCTTCATCACATATTTGTATATACAGCATTGTTTTCTTAAGTCTATTGTTTGTTTTGTAATATGTTTTGTTTTGCTTGCTTATGAATATTATTTGCACTTGTATATTGCTGATTTATGTACATGGAATTATGTACGTGTGTATAATGCATTGCTTACTTACGTATATTATATTGTTTATTCATATAGATATTATTTATTTAAGCCTATAGTTTATTTATGCACATATTTATATATGCATACTGGTCTTTCAAAAATGTCATTTTGGTTTATTTACATCATTCATTTGTGAACAATGGCATCATTGTTTATAAGTTTCCGCTGTCTCAGTCTTTTTGATCACAGCATTTCAAATGGTAAGACTTACAACAGGTGTTTTTGCTTAATTTCTGAATGTTTTCCCAAATTCTTATATTAAAGAGCAGAAAAGTTTTGTCTAAAGTTGTGTACCCTGCTATCAGGCATTGAAAGACTGAGCACAGATGCAACTGCACAAACCTTTGTAAAATGGCATTATTCTTCAACTTTTGGGAGTGATTTAATCCTTTAGTATTCAAACCAGCCATATCCAGCCAAAATATTCTACCAGTTTTATGTTAAAACTGGCCTGACCTTGACCTCTCACACCTATCCTACAGTGTCATTCTAAAAATAAGCAATCGCACCATGAAAATCTCAAAACTACAAGATAATGCATGATTAATTCAGAATAATGTGAATAAATAAGCTTTACATTTGAGAGCATAATCTGAATGCTAAAAGGTTAAACCAAATATTCTTTATCATTAAATGCTGCTACTTAGAACTTTATCTACTTCGAGTTCCACTGTAAAGATGAAATTAATTTACTTAGATACTTCTGAAGTTCTTAAATTCTCACAATGTAAACATCTTATAGTTCTTGCTGCCAAGAACAAAGCTTATAGGATGGATGTTGAAAATTCAAAGCATTGCTTTTATATAATGGTTATTGTGTTTATCACATTCACAGATGTAGGTTCGTATCCCAAGGGCAAACTTCAACTTCCATCCAAGGAGTTTCTTAACCTAACTTTCTATATATGCTATTATCTATAGCTTTATCTTTGAGTTCCTCTGTAAAAAAATAAATTTAGTTCAATTCTTTTGAAGTTTCTAAATTCTCTTAAATTAAACACACATACATCACCTTCATCATCATCATTATCATCACCACTTAACACCTGTTTTCCATACTGGTATGGATTGGATGGTTCAACAGGATCCAACGAGCCAGAGGACTGTGCTGAGTTCTAGTGCCCATTTCAGTATGGTTTATATGGCTGGATGCCTTTCCTAGCACCAACAGAGTGAGTGTACTGGATGCCTTTTTTGTGGCACTGGCATTTTATCTTATAAGTGACTCACAGGACAAGGAAAAAACCCTCGCCTGAGGTAGAGATTGAGATGGCTTTGTACCTGGTGTTGAGAGGCTAAAGTATGTCAGAGGGACTGGCGCAAGTGTCTTGCTATGGGGGCAGATACATCATCATCATTTAATGTCTGCTTTCCATCATGCTGGCATGGGTTGTATGGTTTGCCCAAGGTGCCACACAGTGGGACTGAATCAGGAACCATGTAGTTGGTAAGCAAGCTACTTACCACACAGCCACTCCTGCACCTATATATATATACATATATAAAAGGCATCTGGCTTAGTGGTTAGGGTATTGCATTGACCATCGCCAAATCGTGGGTTCAGTTTCCAGACCGGATGGTGCGTTGTGTTCTTGAGCAAAGCACTTCATTTCATGTTGCTCCAGTCACCCCTTTCAATCATTGGGGGAATGTCTGCCTGCTTGCCCAGCCAGCAGAGTGGCATCATTTGAAGGCTAAAATAATGCAAAAATGCATCGTACTCAGTGATGTGTAAAAGCATCTGATAGCCTGGCCAGTCACGTGATCACATGTTGATATAATATACAGCCCAAAAGTAGGTTTACAGTTATTCAACTATCTCTTTCACATTCATATAGTAACAGTTTAGATCTGAATAATAAAAATAATATGAAACCGTTATTCTATTCTAATTTGGTTAATTTTGTCAAGCTCCCTTTTCAGTTTGTAAGATAGAAATTTAAATGTAAAAAAATGCTTTAAAAGAAATTTAAAGTGCCTACGTGATAACTGTAAACCTACTTTTGGGCCACCCTGTATATTTATATAAATATATATATATTTGCACACACATGCAAACACACACAGATGCACAACACACACATACATATATATACATAAATATATACATATGTAGGATTGTATCTTATCATATATATAAAATCCTAAAATGTAGATTAGAATTCTCTCTAAGTATTCGGTAGAAAACAGTAAAAGTAAAAGCAATCTATTTTTCAAATACTTATCATATTTCTGTTTCCACTATTCATTTCTTTATTTTTCTATATCAAATATTGAACTATTTCTACACATACCCGATAAAAAGAATAAAAAACAAATCTCTGTGCAGAAAATTGCATTGTAAATAAGAAATTTGTTTTATCATTGCCTCCAAAGGAATAGTAAAAGGGAAAATAATTTTTTTTTTATTGTATAATATATGGAATTACAATTTATTCAACAATTTTAATCTACATTCCTTTTAAACATATGTTGAACATACATTCACAGCTACTTTCTTGAAGTACTCTTTCTTTCTCTCTTGATACTCAAAGCTATAACTCTCACAAGATTAATAGAAAGGTTGTGGTAATAGAATCTCTTGTCAATCTGGGAAAAGATATTCTTTCTAGAGATCGTTTTCCTGACAAAAACAATATAGCTATAAATTAACACACACACACACACACACACACACACACACACACACACACACACACCAACATGTATCTTATCTTCTTTTTTTTAATCATTTATTTGTATCAGTCACTGGGCTTTAGCCATGCTGGGGCACCACTGTGAAGAGTTTTAGTTGAACAGAATGTACTAGGTGCTTTTGTCACTTGCACTAGTGAGGTCTCCGAGGGCTCGCAAGACATGACTCCTTCATTGAGGGAGTTGTAACATCGAGAGATCTGTTGAAAGACGGACGTATGACAGAAGGACAGGAACAAGTCTTGCTCTCTCTATGTGTGTGTGCATGTGTGTGTGTGTGTGTGTGTTTTGTGTGTGTGTGTGTGTGTGTGTGTGTGTGTGTGTGTTTGTCCCCCCACCACTGCGTGACAATAGATGTTGGTTTGGTTTATTTATGTCCTCATAACTTAGCAGTTCAGCAAAAGCGACTGATAGAATGAGTACCAGGCTTCAAAAAATATGTACTGTGGTTAAAGTTCACTTTTGTGTGTGTGTGTGTAAAAGTAACAGCAAGGGACATAGCTCAATTAATTAGGAATAGAGTTAGTGCAGATGAGATGCAGTTTGGAGTTATGCAAGGTAGAAGCATGACTGATGCTATATTTCTAGTTAGGCAACTACTGGAGAAGTATTTAGCCCAAAATAAACCCTTATACTTGGCTTTTGTCAACATGGAGAAAACGTTTGACAGGGTCTCCTGCTCCCTTATCTGGTGGTCAATATGAAAGCTTGGGATATATGAGTGGTTAATGAGAGCTATACAAGTCATGTGCAGGCATGGTGCCAGTAAGGTGAAGGATGGCAATGAGTATAGCAATGAATCCAGTGCACAGGTAAGAGTTCACCAAAGATCAGTTCTCAGCCCCCTCTTGTTTATCTTAGTCTTCCAGGCCTTAACAGAAGAAATCAT
This sequence comes from Octopus bimaculoides, assembly GCF_001194135.2. Lineage (NCBI taxonomy): Eukaryota > Metazoa > Mollusca > Cephalopoda > Octopoda > Octopodidae > Octopus > Octopus bimaculoides. The sequence continues at coordinate 162,018,893 of NC_068981.1, forward strand.
GACAGGCTGCCCCTGGGAGCTCCTCTACACTAATGATCTTGTTCGTATAGCTGAATCACTACCTGATGAAGAGAAGAAATTTCAGGTGTGGAAGCAAGGCCTGAAATCTAAGGGCCTTAGAGTTAATTCAGCAAAAACCAAAGTCCTAGTAAATAAGAAACAGACAAATCACAAATCCTTTCTGAGAGATGGCCCCGCTCAATATGTAAGAAGGGTGATGGTAGAAACTCCATACTTTGTACCCAGTGTAAGCTTTGGACACATAAGATGTGCAGCAGTATCACAGGAAGGTTAACAGAAAATATAGTCTTTGTGTGTGGCAAATATGTGAGTACAATATGCACTAAAAAATGAGCAGACAATAGACTCCTTCAAATGTTCTAGGGATGAGGGTCATTAGAAGTAATAGATAGCTTCTGTTACCTAGGGAACCAAGTTAGCAGTAGAGGGAGAAGTTCTGAAAGTATAGTTGCTAGAATAAGAACAGGCTGAGCAAAGTTTAGAGAGCTTCTACCTTTGTTGGTAACTAAGGGCCTTTACCTCAGAATGAAAGGCAAATTGCATGATGCCTGTGTATGTACAGCTAAGCTACATGGCAGTAAAACATGGGCTTTGACTACAGAGGACTTGTGAAAGCTCGAAAGAAATGAAGCTAGCATGCTCTGCTGGATGGGTAATATCAGTGTCCATGCATGACATAGTGTAAATGACTTAAGAGGAAACTGGGTATAAGAGGCATCAGATGTTGTGTGCAAGACAGAAGACTGTGCCGGTTTGGTCATGTGGTGTGTATCGATGAGGAGAGCTGCATAAAGAAGTGCCAAGTTCTAATTGTGGAAGGAACCCGTGGAAGGGGTAGATCCAGGATGATGTGGCACAAATTAGTGAGAAAGGATCTTTTGGACACTGGGCCTCACTGAGGAAATGACAAGAGACCAGGAGTGGTGATCTGCTGTACCTGAGAAGACACATCAAGCTAAGTGAAATCGCTGTCATTTATACATACAGGCTTGTCCTTTACAAGTACCCATGTCACATAAAATGCACTCGTGCCATTACTGTGTAAAAAGCACCCAGCACACTTTGTAAAGTGGCTGGCATTAGGAAAGGCATCCAGTCACAGAAACCATGCCATTACAGACAATTAGAGTTTGGACAACTCTCCAGCTGTCCAGCTCCATGTCAAAACATTTAACCCATTCCAGCATAGAAAACAGAAGTTAAATGATATGATGATGTGATGATAAGGATGATGGTGTGTGTGTATATATATATATATATATATATGAGAGGTATTGGTATCTAGAAGATCCAAAGAGTGGCAGGTAACGCTCTGTAAGTGCTATGGACAGACCATAGTTAAACTCTTGGTTTGATAGTGATAAGAGTGATGAATCTAATGTGGGTCTTGTATTATCATGCATATATATATTAGACAAAATGAGATAACAAAGCCAAGGCTGTGAGGAGTTTTCAGGACATTTATAAGGAAAAAGATATAGATATAGTCTTACAGCTGTTTCTGGGATATTATGGATATCCCCTCATCAGAGACGATGTGAGATGGTTAAATAGAAGTAAATATTTGGGTCCATCTGTCCTCTACAAACCCATTGTAGAAGATCTAATGTAATTTATAAATGCACTGTTTTCAACACATTACACAATTCTACAGCTATATATATAGGATCAACCATAATTTTAAACAGTGATATGCCACTCATCTCAATTCTTTTAATATAAGAAACAAAATTAAAAAAATAGAAATATTCCCTACATTTTATCAAGGCCCATAATAGATTCAGGGCTTCCATAACAAGGTCAATGCTTAGCCTGTAAGCTATGCCAAAAAGTGGCATTCCACATATTAAAACACAACTCCTCAACACTACTAAATAAATATAATGAGGCCCTAAATACATGCAACCACTGCTTTTTTCATACCTTCAAATTTTACCACAAATCTAAATGCAACCTAAATAACCACACAGCATATATCCACAACACCCCTTAGGTAATCCTCAACAACCATACTTAACTTTCCTTTATCTCCATCTTAATTTTCAATCTTCAATTTTTAAACTTCCCTTTAAGGATCTCAATCATTGAATACTACATATATGGACATGGAAGCATATACATGTGTGTGTGTGTAAATGTGTGTGCATATATATATATATATATATATATATATATATATATATATATGTATATGGGTATATGTATATATATATATATATATATATATATATATATACACACACAAATATATATATACACATATATATATGTAAGTGCATGTGTGTGCATATGTATCTGTATGTGCCTATGAATATACAAATATATGATTGTGTATATATATGTATACGTATGTAGCTGTATGCATGCATGCATGTGACAGTGTGCAAGCATGTTTGTGCATGTGCATATGTATGTGCATGTGCATATATGTGTATATATATGTGCATATGCATATGCATGTATCAATACATTTACGGATGCATGTGAGCATGCTTGTATATATATATATATATATACAGGGTGAGGCAGATTTTTTGGTTATTGCTGCATTTTTTGCTAACTCTGTATAATCTTTGTTTCAGAAAATAATAATGGCACACTCTCAGCTTACTGGAGAATGAAGAGGCATGTTGTTATTGTGGTTATAAAGGCTGAGCATAGTGATTTAGAAATATCTCTTTCGTCTACAAGGTTTGCAAGGTGTTAGTGACTGAAGATGGAAATGTATCACCAGTTTCAAAGCATAAAAAGCATTCTAAATGCTCTGAAATCATCAGAACACCTGAATTTATTCAGCAAGTTCAACAGACCATTAAGTACAATCCCAGAACGTCCATGAGGTCAATTGCAAAAGATCTCCATGTGCCAGAAGGAACAGTCTGTGGACCTCTAAGGATCATATGGACCCTATTTGAGAACAGCTGACCTAATCGATATTTTTGATATTTTTTTTAATTCTCTTATTTTTGGACAGGATAATATTTTGATTTTTCTTTTATGCGAATAGTCAAATTTAACCTGAAGATTCTTCTGTATCTTGTGTATCTTTTCTTTTTTAACCTATGTACAGGGACAAATATATAGTCA
>NC_068981.1:162022468-162031271 GCF_001194135.2 Octopus bimaculoides
ATATATGTATATGTATATGTGTATGTGTATATATGTTTGTGCGTCTGTGTTTGTCCCCGTAACATCACTTGACAACCGATGGTGGTGTGTTTACGTCCCCGTAACTTAGCGGTTCGGCAAAAAGAGACCGAATAAGTACTAGGCTTACAAAGAATAAGTCCTGGGGTCGATTTGCTCAACTAAAAAGGCGGTGCTCCAGCATGGCCACAGTCAAATGACTGAAACAAGTAAAAGAGTAAAGAGAGTAAAGATAAATAATTTTCCTCTTTGCACTCTCTAGAGGTAAATTTTGGATTTTACAAAATTCTCCCAACTACATTTTTTAAAATGTAATTGTAAAAGACCACAAAATTATGTTTGTCTAGTGTTGAGGAAACATCTGTTTTCACACAGCTGCTATATGAACTTATCACATTATTTGGAATCATGTAAGACTTGTCATTGCTGATGTTGCTGCCGTTGCTGTCTTCCGAATGACTTATTTGAGAATTCCTAACATTACTTACTGCTAATTGTTCGCTCTGCTGCTCATTTTTTTCTCTTCCCCTTGTACATACAGCTGAGTGTTTTGATTTTGTGTTGCTTTTAGCTTTTATAGTACTCAATCATGTGGCATAACCATTCTCGGTGGCCATTTACATAAGCGTTCATTGAATCCTGGTACAACATGGATTACAATGGTGGTTGGATGATCTCATTTAAAAACACTGACTGCACAAAATATTTCTTCAAGGAACTGCACACAGTTTACTCAATAACATCACCCAAAAATAACAATTATACTAAAGCTATGCACTGATTTCTTGCATTCATAATTAGAATAGGATTGATAATGAGAAACAAGATGGTTTGATGTTCATGCCTTTCTTGAGAACATTAGGGATGTAAGTGTAAAAAATATGGCTACAGCAGGACATTGAAATCATGCCATAGAAGACTGGTCTTCTTTTTATGTAATATATTCATTTCTAATATAAGCACAAGGCCTTAATTTTAGGAGAGAGATTAAATCAGCTCAGTTTCTAACTGGAACTTTGTGATAGGCTATGTTCCAGTCATTGTAGATCCTGTACAGGCATGGCTAGGCACAGATGTGGCTGTGTGGTTAAGAAGTTTGCTTCTCAATCACACGGTCTTGGGTTCCCACTGCATGGCACCTTGGGGTGTCCCACTGCATAGCACTGCATAGCACTGCATAGCACTGCATGGCACCTTGGGCAAAGTCTTGTGAATGGACCAGGTAGATGGAAACTGAAAGGAGCTTAGAAGCTTGCTCTGTGTGTGTGTGTGTGTGTGTGTGTGTGTGTGTGAATGTGTGTGTGTGTGTGTGTGTGTGTGTGTGTGTGTGTGTGTGTGTGTGTGTGTCTCTCTCTCTCTCTCTTTGTCTTGACATCACATGATTGTTGTAAATGAATGTCACCCATCTCCAATATTCTGCATAAATGTCTGGCAATGGAAAAATGTTACCTTGCTTAGAAACAGTTGAGTGTTGGTGACAGGAAGGGCATTCAGCTATAGAAAATCTGCTTCAATAAACTCTGTGTGACCCATGCAAACATGAAAAAAGTGGATGTTCTAAAAAATACACAAAGTAGTTGTATACTCTGTCCCAATAATGTACAGTAGCTGTTGCAGAGAATTTATGAGAAGTAGTGGTAAAAACAGATGCTAGGATGCCAGACCTAATATGATGGCTGTAAGTGTAAATGTGCTGCCAAACAGCAGATCTCTAACTCATCCCCAAATGGTCAAATGAAAATCTGAACTTTGAAGTGCTGCCATTGTATATAGCATGAATCTGAGCCAATGAGGAGGCCACTACATGATCACTCAACCTACTAGAAATAGTATTCAAGTATCCCCTAAATTACACCCTAATATCTTAGAAAAGGGTTCACTGGATAATATAATTATGGATTTCATGCCTGTTGGAAAAAGACTGGTGAGTCATGGGTGGAATGTCTTTGAACATAGCTCTGCTCAATCAGGGATAAGCTAGGGATTAACCCTTTAGTGTTTAGATTACTTTGTCAAATGTAATACTTATTTATTCACATTGTTTTGAATTAATTGTACCTTGTCTCATAGCTTCAAGATTTTGATGATGTGATTATGTATCTTTAGAATGACAGTGTAGGGTAGGTGTGAGAGGCTGAATCTCATAAGTTTGAACATAAAACAAGGATAATATTCTGGCCAGATATGGCCGGTTTAAACACTAAAGGGTTAAACAATAAGGACCTTGATGGGTCATAAAGCAATGAGAGCAAGGGTTATAATGCTCAGAACCATAGCTCCCATAATTCTCCCTTCTCTTCTTTAAATGCTGGCCGTATATCCAGGTAAGATTTTGATTTGTAGAAGTAATGTCAAAGGTTGTGAATTGGTGAAGTTGTTAAATCATTAGATAGAATACCTTTAGTATTTACATTATTTACATTATTTACATTTGACAGATATTTGTCCTCATCTTGTTTGTTGTTAACATGTTTTGGCTGATATACCCTCCAACCTTCATCGGGTGTCTTGTGGGAAATTTCGAACCTGGGTTCTCATTCCTAAGGTATTTTTCGATGTTATCATCATAATTATTGTTATTATTATTATTATTATTATTATTATTATTATTATTCAGGTCACTGCCTGGAATCGAACTCAGAATCTTGAGATTAGTAGCTCGTGCTCTTAACCACTATGCCATATGCCCATGACACCTGATGAAGACACCTGATGAAGGCTGGAGAGTATATCAGCTGAAACGTGTTAACAACAAACAAGATGAAGACAAATATCAGTCAAATGTAAATAATGTAAATAACGTACATAATTCCTCTCTTAAATATAGAACTCCCTTAGTATTTGTTTGATTGTTTGTAATCTGAGTTCAAATCCCACTGAGATCAACTATGCCTTTCATCCTTCCAAGTTTGATAAAATAAGTACCAACCCAGGGTGGTTGATGGGTGGAACTGTTAAAGAATCAGATAAGATGCCTTGTGGTATCTGTTCAGACTCTTTGCATTTGGACAGCAATACCTGAAATAATCCTGGCCCCAAACTATATCGACCCTAACTTGGTGAACTTTCCCTTGGATAAACATCAGTGGTGTAAAAAGGGGACAACTGCATGCATGTCAAACTGCCAGTCTTTCTCAAAACCATTTCTTTGCTAGGCCTTCACAAACACATGCAGATAGATGCTCAATCTTGACCAATGGAGACTATCCAAATAGTGTTTACAAAGGCCCATTTAATGGAATGGTTCATTACTTATATAAAGGACACACAGTGACATCTATAAATTATTGTTCAAATACCTTCAGTCTTAAATACAATCCAAATTAATGTCTAATGGAAGAACATGTTAAGATATTGATTTCTTGTGACTGAAGGGAACTCCAAAGATCTGTTGTGAAAGAAGACATTTCTGGATTTATGCTGAAATTGTAGACGTCACTATTATTAATTATAGAGATTAGTTTTCTGGCAGCTATAAAAAGGAAAGCTTAGATTTTTCTAGAACTGTATTGTAACTTTATAACCAATACTTTAGAGATAGCAGAAATCTGCTTTTAGTAATAATTAGTTGAAAAAATATGTGTAATGGAGTAGGTTAGTCTTTTTTAGTAAGAGGAAAAATAAAATTAGGTGGTATGCTTTACTAGAAAATACCATCATACAGATTTCATAGATTTCTAATGGTTGTACAGAGAAATAACTGCTTTTATAGAACGTTTGCATTTGTACTTATCTCTGGTAGTTTAGTTATAAAGTCAGCAGAGTCTAAAGTCTAATGTCAATCAAAGTTGGCTGCATTCTGCATTTGGAAGGTTTCTTTCAGGGACTCAAATCTGGACAAGGTATTTGTATGTAAGATCACCGATTGCTCATGCAGCAAGTGTCCTTTCATCATGCAAAGTATGATGGAAGTTTAAAGTAAAAGCAAAGACTGATTCAGTGTGACACTGAATAGTATGGCTGGGGGAGAAAAGTCTGCTCCGGATAATGCATTTGATGGGTTGGGCAGCAATTTTGTATCTGTTATATAAGTCTGTAAAGGTTTATGCTCTGGAAATTAGGGAGCAAACTCAAGGGATTCTTCAAGTGGTGCACACTCAGGCTATGCCACTGTTGACACCTGTTTTGTCACAGACAAAGGAGCTGAAAGGCATTTTGAAAATATAGATTACTGAAACTCATTTCTCCAACACCTTAACAATTCCACCAATCCATTGACCTGGAATGGTACTTTATTTATTTTATCAATCTTGCAAGGATGAAAAGCAAAGCTGACCTCATCAGGATTGGAACTCAGAATATAAGGAGCTGGAAGAAATATTACAAGTCACGTGGTTGAATGGTATTGCTAAAACATTGAGATGTATGGTAGATTTAAAAAAATATTTGTTCACAGATTAAAAAAACAGTATACCTTGATATATTGTAAGCAGATATTCAAACATGGTTCAATGTCAATGCATAACAAGTTCAAGTATCCTCTATGACATGTGTGTGTGTGTGTGTGTGTGTGATACATATGTCTTGTACATGAATGAAACTACTTTATGTATATGTGAGTGTGCATGTGTGTGTCTGTATCTGTCAAGTATGTCCAATACATTAATGAATGTATTTCATGTATGTATGTATATATGAGTGTGTATGTATGTGTGTATATTTTTCATTATATACTTTTTGACCAGCTAATGACTACCTACATGTGTCATTTTTGTTCTATATACTACATTTGTTTCATTCCCCAGAAAAACTCAATAACATAAATAGTAATACTAGCAAGCTAAATACAATGCAATCTATTTATCAACCAACTTATTTTGCTGTGAAAATTATTTTCTGTGCCTTTTTAGACTCTCAATATTTTCTGTGCCTCTCTAGACTTTAGTCTAAAAAGGCACAGACAATATTGAGAGGTGGGGGTCAAATGATTGTATGATAAAAGATTTTTAATCAAGATGCTACCTAAATGTTACTAGTTAGATAGTGCAGAAGAGAGCAAAGGCTTTCAGAAAATAGAAATTGTAAAACAGATCACTGGCAACATAAGGAATCAGAACAGAGACACAAAGGACATGAAGAAAATAGAATGCATAAGCAAACCATTGTCAACAAGGATCTGAGCCATAGTGGCAACAGTACCTTCAAGTAGGCCAAGTAAGGTATGCCCACCAAAGAATAGCACCATTTACCTCTAAACAATGTGATAAAGATGTTTTCAACTATGATCTGTCTTATGATTTTGACTCTGATAGATTGTCTCCATTGATTTTTTTAGGGAAAATTGTTCATTGAATGTGTAGCAGATAGTGGAGAAAGGAGACAGCTAACGTTTGCTGCTTAGGTGGTTAAGTCCGTCTATGAATACTACTAGAATCTCTCTGAGCTTTTGTGAATGCTGCTAATAGCTACAACTCCTGAAGCCAATCATCTGCATAAAAAACATTCAGGTTTATAACTGAGTGTTACAAACAGGAACTGCAATCAGTCATGAGAAAACTTCATACCAAATTTCAAAATCATAGGACAATTCACTCATTACTTCTTCCAAACTGAATCTTTTCCCCACTGAATTGGTTTTTTGCTTCCTCTTCCTTATGAAGGGTACCAATTTCTGAAACTATACTTCATCAATAGTTTGAATAAATAAGCTTTATAAAAGATATGGAAAACAATATGATTTCAGATTTCATTTTTTTAACTCAAAATATCTAAGATAGGATGTACAGAAATAGCTATGTAAAAAGTTTGAAATTTTTCCATAAAACAGTTCTCTTAATGAACTTCAAAATTACAACCAGTGCTAGCAAACAGCCTGGTGTAGAGCATCAATGTGTGTGTGTGTGTTCGTGCGTGTGTGTACATGTATGTGTGTGTATGTGTGTGTGTGTGCGTGCGTGTGCGTGTGGAAAGAGAGAGGGAAAATGGTTCCTTCTGAGATAGGGTTTAGTCTTAGGTTAGCCCTAATCCAATAAACCTATGATCAAAGATACATGCATATCTATTTGATAAAAGAGTTTGCTTTGCAAACACTGGCTTTCAGGTTCAATCCCAGAATGGTGTATTTACAAAAGATGTCAGCATAAAGGCAGGATTTTGAAAGTAAATATAAATTGGGGCTTTTGAATAAGAAGCCTCTGTGATATTCATTCTGCCGAAAATGCAGAACAAATATCACAGTTGTTGCACAGTTATTCTGATTCATATGAATTCAGTTATTCACTCAATGGGAACTTATAATGAACTACGTTATTCTTTACAAAATGTGATATAAAATATATAAAATAAAGCATTCTAAATGTAACCTTTCCACTCTTTCAGTGGTATATAAGACTACATTATCTATTGTGTCCTACATTTAAGATGATAAAATGTGATTTAAGTAGTTTTGGCTACTATCTCTCGTAAAAAGAGTGACCAAAAAGAAGCTCAGTCAAACAAAAATAGTCTTGTGTTGTTATATTTTATTGGGCAGCTTAAAAAGAAATTATATTCCTCAACATATCAGAGAAAGCATAAGTTCAAAGTAGCTGTATATTTCTAAACAATCCTATATTTATGGAACTGAATTTATTTCTGCATAAGTCTACAATGTACAGACCCATTAACTCACAGATTTCATTTTCATTGTAGCTTCCCCTGCTGACACCCAGATGGAGGTTGCCAATGAACAGTAGAGATTTCTTAGCAGGTATTATTATACCAATATTGTTAATATTTATAGAGGCCTTATCAAATGTTAATAACTTTTAGAAAGGCAGTTTTATAAGGTAGTGGTTGTATGTGGAAGATACACAGGAGTCATAAAAACTACAGATACTCAGGAAATCAATTTTTTCAAATGCCTCAGAGGCTTTTTAGAGGCAGTGGACAATTTCTGCTATCTAAAGGGAAAATTAACAGTGGAGGAGGATGCACAGAAAGTGTAATTGCTAGAATCAGAATAGGATAGAGAAAATTCAGAGAGCTTTTACTTCTGGCAACCAAAGGTCTCTCTCTGAGAGAAGAGAAGATTGCATGATGCATATCTACAAACAACAAATGCTACATGATAGTGAGACATGGACCCTGAATACAGAAGACATGTGAAAGCTAGAGAGAAATGAAGCTTAATATGCTCTGCTGGATGTGCAATGTCAGTGTACTTGTGCTACAGAGCAGAAGTGCATTAAGGGAAAAGTTGAGTATAAGAGGAAGTTTATGCAGTGTGCAAGAGAGAAAACTGCACTGGTTTGGTCAAGTAATGAGTATGAATGTAAACAGTTGCATACAGAAGTGCCAATCACTTAAAGTGGATGAAGCTTGTGGATGAGGGAAACTCAGGAAGACATATCTCAAGACACTGATCCTTATGAAGATTACCAAGGACTGAGATATCTGGTGCACCACTGTATTCAAGAAGACCTGTCCACCACAGCAGAATTGATACCAGTGTTAGTGCTACATAGAAAGCACCCAGTACACTCTGTGGAGTGGTTGGCGTTAGGAAGAGCATCCAGCTGTAGAAAGCAAGCCGGAACAAACAATGAAGCCTGGTGAGGCACCTGACATTACAAGTTCCAGTCAAACCGTCCAACCAATGCCAGCATGGAAAACAGACATTAAATGATGATGATGATGATGATGATGAATTCCTCAATGTTAAGGTGGGAAATTTGCAGTGTCTCTTTTCCGTTTATATTGTTATACAACTTGAATATGGTGGTATTGCTGTTCCACTGAGATAGTTTTGTTATGTGTTTAATTGTTAAATTGACGGTGTCATAGATGTGCTTACTCACTTTACCCAAATTGGTTTTTGCAAGGTTTATTAGCCAACATTTAGAGTTTGCTGGCGTCTGCTATATATATATATATATATATATATATATATATATATATAAACTGGGTTCTACTATTGGTAAAATGAATATAATTTTTAATTTACCTTATAACACAAATAAAGTGAGCATTCAACTGAAAAAAATTTTCTGAAAACAAATCTATAAAAATTGGGTTTATTATAACATTACAGTGAGCATTCATTCAAGCATCTTCTTTCTACACTTTATTTCAGCACACATACTACACACATTATTTTAAACTAAGAACAACATAATCTTTTCTGAGTCAATGGTTTTTATGAAGACATTTTATGAAGACATTTTTATGTAGAATCATTACGAAGGCCATAGTTCTTCTTATAAATACACATAGCTGCTGTTGCACTATCATCATTAATGTAATACAATTGAACAATCTTCAGCTTTGAAATGAAATTTTTATGAGCCCTTTAAAGAGACAAAGCTTATTCATGCCTCAGCACTAAAAGAGATGGAACCATTTTCACAAAATACAAAAAAGATGAAGAGTGTTTAAAAATTAAAATTTATTCAAACTGTTGTAAAAAATATTTAAACCTTGATGCACAAAGAAAAATATATATATTCTGGAATAGATCAATATTATTCCAATACTGAAAAGGCTGACTGATAGCTTAGTATAGCCACCTTATAAGAGTTGAATAAATAATGGCTTCTAATTTAGGAACAAAGCCAACAATTTTCAGATCAGGTGGGTTAATTATAGCACTGACTCCAGTATAGGACTGGTACTATATTTTATCAACCTTAAGAAGAAAGGCAGGATTTGAACTCTCAGAATGTAAAACAATGAAAAAATGACTCACGGCATTTTTTTAATGATGATCTAAACAATTCTACCACTCTAATAAAATGCTATATGCTATATGCTATATATATATATATATATACATATATACATATATATATATATATATATATATATA
>NC_068981.1:162031922-162036569 GCF_001194135.2 Octopus bimaculoides
AGCTAGCGCTTATATATATATATATATATATATATATAAGCGCTAGCTTAAATTAAGTCAGTCCAGTGTTGCCTCTCTTCGGTATTTCCCATTGATAACAGCTAAAGAGCTAGAAACACATCTGGGAATCTGGCAGGGGGCAGCACTGGACAGATATGGTATTTTTACACCTTTTTATCATAAGAGAGAATTTTCTTCTCCATGGTAACTGCAGTGAATTTGCCTTTAGAGCTTGAAATATATCACAAATATATTTTAACTAACCTAAAGTTCACTTTTGTGTGTGTGTGTGTGTGTGTGTGTCTGTGTGTGAGTACCTGTGTTTGTCCTCCCACCACTGCATGACAACAGTTGTTGGTTTGTTTATGTCCCCATAACTTAGCAGTTCAGCAAAAGCGACTGATAGAATGAGTACCAGGCTTTAAAAAAAAATAAGTACTGGGGTTAATTGCTTGAATTAAAAATTCTTCAAGGCAGTGCCCCAGCATGGCCACACTCTAATGACTGAAACAAATAAATGATAATAGATAAGAGATGTAAATATTCATAGCTGTTACTTAACACAGGTAACATGCATTTGTACGACAGACATACACATGTACATAATGCATATTTTATGTACTACTCAATGAGAATCAGAAGCATTGTAATAAATTTATGTAAACAGTGGTTGTAATGGTGGTGGTGGTGGTGGCAACGGGGGTGGCTGTAGTGGAAACAGTGGTTGCAGTCGTGGCAAAGGTGGTAGCAGCAGTAGCAGTGGCAGCTTTATCTCGTCTCCAAGAACTTAGTTTCTTCTTTGCTGAATGCTTCCTTTACGGTGACGTCATTATTGACTCTGTAGACCAGTTCTTGCATTGAAGGGTCAATGGCATTGACTGCATGGTAATGTTGGTGAAGGGTGAGGTTGATTTTTGTCAAGCCTTTCTTTCCTATCATATGATTTCTTTCATTTCTCTTCTGATGGCTTCAAAGTTTTTGGTTCTGATGGTGATGAAACACTTCCACTTGGTACGGTCTCAGGCTTGTGTTTCAAACAATTTAGACTCAATTTCAGTGACTTTCAGAGTTGTTTTGATTTTTAATAAATTTGTTCTGTCTAGGGTGGGTCATCATCATGCCAATAAAAATTTAGATAAACACATACATTGGTCCTGTATCACTTCTTTATTTTACCAAGAAACTGTTCAAATTGTTTAATGTGTTGATTGAACAATCAATTGACTGTTAGTTTTCTCTGTCAGAGTACTTTTGTTGCTGTTTGTGACCTCAACAATGACCACAGTCTCCAGCAGTTTCACATAGTCGTCTGAATTTGACCCTAAGACCCTGTTCAAAGATGTAGGGGTGGCATGATGTCACTATCCCTGGAGACACACCCAAAGATCATCACAGTTTGGGAGAAACTTAGTTTTCATGATGACTACAACATGTCTCACAGCTTTTGCAATGCTCACAGAGCATTGAGCCACAGTCATAATGTCCGCATTTTGATACCTGGTGCAGATCATAATGATACAGGTAATTCTTTTCCATTATTCAGATGGCTTTCAATCCTCCATATCAGCTAACTTTTTATCAACTACAACTTTAATCTTAATACTCTCCAATGCGATTGACAGTTCCCCATTACATCAAACTGTTCCCCAAAAAGGTGACATAAAAAGATGTCAAATTTAGCCTGAACACCCTGTACAAAAGGCAACATTGAACATGATGTAGACCCATTGCTAGCAGTGAATTTTGTGTTACAGTATTGGAGAGTAGTGGAAACAAGTTTAACTAAAGGTGATCTGTGGTTCCAGGGCATAAAAATGGATTTGCTAGTCCCAATGAGCCCTGAGGGCCACAAAACCATATTAGAATTGGAGAAAGCGCTAAGACAAAATGCATAAAATTAATGACACAGGGCAGAAAGATTAGTTGTTACATTTGTCAGAGTGAAACATGCTTTAGAGCTGAATACTCAGAACTAGGAATATTAAGCAAAAACAAGGAAAGGAAAGTAATGGAGAGTGACAGCAAAATAATGATGAGAGACAAGAAGCAAAAACAAAAAAAAATAATCCAAAGCACTAACAAACAAAACTCTGGGGGGATAACAAAGGAAATATCTATAGTATCACAATAAATTAGCAAGTATCACAAATAGATTAGCAAACTCCTCATCTCCTAACAAAACTAACTTGTAGTATTACACCTTCACTACGTGATACGATACAATGAGGAAGAAATAATTACAGATGAAAATTTCCAAACAGTCAGCAAAAAATGTGACAGGAACAAAGAGAAAAAAATTCACTGGTGAAGAAAACTCAGCATAAAACAAGAAAAGGTGATCAATCCAGAGAAAAATAGTAAAGACAACAAAGAGAATGAAGATGAGCAAAGATTTGCCATTCTTTGAAATCAAACAAACAGTTAATAGTCAAAATTACACATCTCTAGTAATTTGTAAATTGTATTTCTATTCCATACTCCACATTATCCTAGTGAAAATTTCATATATTTTGTATCTCATGAAACCCACATGGCTAATAAACAAAAGTTTATTATTATTATTATTATTATTATTCAGTAGTTTTATTTTTATAACGTGCTTTCACTTCACTACCGAGCGCAGCTCTGTGTGCCTTGGGTATGTGCTGTGGTTTGCTGTGATGCTCTTATGGTTACTGTATTGAAAGTGTTTTGCGTAGGATGTGTGCAGTGCCCAATAGTGCAATTTTCTGTATGTTATTATTATTATTATTATTATTATTATTATTATTATTATTATTATTATTATTATTATTATTATTACCATTATTGTTGTTGTTGTTGTTGTTGTTGTTATTATAGAAGGGGCAAGCTGGCAGAATCATTAGCCCGCCAGGTGAAATGCTTAGTGGTATTTCATATGTTGCTACATTCTGAGTTCAAACTTTGCCTTTCATCCTTTCGGGGTCGATAAAATAAGTACCAGTTGGACACTTGGGTCAATGAAATCGACTCCTCATCCCCTCCCCTAAAATTGTTGTCCTTGTGGCAAAATTTGAAACCGTTATTAATATTATTACTATTATTATTGTTGTTGTTGTTATTGTTGTTATACGAGGCAGCAAGCTGGCAGAATCATTAGCATGCCAGTGAAATGCTGAGCGGTATTTCCTCTGTCTTCATGTTCTGAGTTCAAATGCTGCTGGGACCGACTTTGCTTTTCATTTTTCCCAGGTCAATAATTTAAGTACCAGTTATGCACTGGGATCGATGTAATCAACTGGTCCCCTTCCCCAAAATTTCAAAGCCTTGTATCTTCAGTAGAAAGGATAATTATTATTATTATTATTATTATTATTATTATTAAGATGAAGAGCGCGATTCAAATGTAATAGATATTTTATTAGTTGAACAATATTTCAACAGTATGTCTGCCTTTGTTAAGTTCAAAATAAGAAGTGATAAAAATTCAAAATTACAGAAATTTAAACGTAAAGTATGAACGAGAGTAGCCAGCGTCCACACGTTAATGGAATGACATTATCAGTTTTTAAGTTACAATTTTATAACAGGCAAAAAGAAAAAGACAGAAAAAAATCGTAAATAAAAAACTGATGATGTCATTCCATCAACCTGTGGACGCTGGTTGCTCTCGTTCATACTTTATGTTTAAATTTCTATAATTTTGAATTTTTATCACTTCTTATTTTGAACTTGACAAAGACAGACTTACTGTTGAAATATTGTTCAACCACTAAAATATCTTACAATCGAATCACGCTCTTCGTCTTGACTGTTTACCTTTGCGAAGAGTTACGTCAATCCTTTTTAAATTATTATTATTATTATTATTATTATGCACCAGACAAAATGCGCTGTGCCATTTCTTCCAGCATTGCATCCTGAGTTCAAATGTTGCTGAAGTCTTTGTGTTTTGTCCTTTTGGAGTCAGTGAGAGAAGTACCAGTCGAGCACTGTGGTCAATGCAATTGATTATTCCACACCTCCAAAATTTCATGCCATGAGCTTATTGTAGAAAGGATTGTCATTATTATTATCAATATATTATACATAGGAGTTGATTTGGGAGAATCATTTGCAGTTTTTTACATTCTGAGGTCAGTAAAATATAGTACCAGTCTTCCAAAACCTCTTGCCTTGTCCTTACATTAGAAATAATTGTATAGGGTGGTAGATTGGCAGAATTGTTATTATTATTATTATTATTATTATATTATATTCTGCAAGCTAGCAGAATTGTTAGCATGCCAGGCAAAATGCTTAGTGGCATTTCGACTGTCTTTATATTCTAAGTTCAAATTCTGCCGAGGTCAACTTTCATGAATTAAGTACCAGTGAAACACTGGGGCTTGATGTAATTGACTATCCACTCCACCAAATTTCAGGCCTTGTACCTATAGTAAAAAGGATTATTATTATAATCATTATTATCATTATTATTATTATTATTATTATTATTATTATTATTATTATTATTATTATTATTATATGTTTGACTTTTGTTTTGCATTTGTACAAGTTGGATCCAAGTCTCACCCAGAGACCTCAAGAGACAACAAGTTAGAAGTTCATGTAGGTGTTATGCATAGGGTACCATATATTTGGATTTGTACAGTTTTGTTCAAGTGAATGTTTAAGAGACCATAA
>NC_068981.1:162036970-162037883 GCF_001194135.2 Octopus bimaculoides
GCAGCTCTATCATGCCTGTTGAGATACTCTGTAGGCGCAAGCAGACTGCACATGGAGACAACATGATCGATGGTCTCATTTTGTTGTTGGCATATACGACATAATGGGGAGCTGCCGTTCTTTAATATGTTGGCCTGGTAGTTCTTTGTAGGTAGGCATTGATCTTGGGCTGCTATGATAAACCCCTCTGTTTCTGATTTCAAGCCAGAGGCCATTAACCATTGGTGGGTAAGGGCTTTGTCAATATCTGCATTATTCGCTCTCTTTGGGTATTTGCCATTGACAGGTTTTCCATGCCATTTTTCAGTCATAATATCTAAGGCTTATTATTATTATTATTATTATTATTATTATTATTATTATTATTATTATTATCATTCTTATTATCATTATTAAGGTGGTGAGCTAGCAGAATCGTTAGCACACCAGGTAAAATGCTCAATGGCATTTCATCCATTTACATGTTCTGAGTTCAAATTCGGTTGGGGTTGACTTTGGCTTTCATTCTTTCAGGTTTGATAAAATAAATACCAGTTGAACAGTAGGGTCAATGAGATCGACAATCCCTCTCCCCTCAAATTCCAGGCCTTGTGCCTATAGTAAAAAGGATTATTATTATTATTGTTATTATTATGGCTAGCTGGCAGAATCATTAGAATGCCAGGTAAGATGCTAGGCAACATTTCATCCGTCGATGTTTTGAGTTCAAATTCCGCTGAGATCGACTTTTCTTTTCATTCTCTCAGGGTCAATAAAACAAGTACCAGCTGAGCACTGGGGTTGATGTTATTGACTTGTGCCCTCCTCCAAAATTGCTGGCTCTGAGCCACTGAGGTCAACTTTACCTTTCATTCTTTTGGGGGTCAATAGATTAAGTACCAGTGAAAAACTGGGGGGGGGGGGTCGATGTAAT
>NC_068981.1:162037893-162042678 GCF_001194135.2 Octopus bimaculoides
ATTAAGTACCAGTGAAAAACTGGGGGGGGGGGGTCGATGTAATTGAATAGTCCTCTCCCACCAAATTTCAGGCCTTGTGCCTTTAGTAGAAAGGATCATCATCACCATCATCATCATCATCATCATCATCGTCATCATCATCATCGTTGTCATCATTGTCGTCATTGTCATTATCAAAATGAGAATGAGGAAAAAGATTACAGGTAAAAAGTACCATGTTAGATACCTCGCAACATTCAGTGACTTTTATTTAAGTCTTCAGTTCAGACCCCACGCCAACCCTGTTGAGGTCAGCTTTGTTGTTTCACCTTTTCAGAATCAATAAAAGATAAAATCAACAGCAAATATCTTTCTGCACACCAAACCAATTTGTATCGTTGTACTGAAAAAAAAAACAAAATTAAAAATCGTACTTTTCTATAAAAGTATGTCAGCCACATGACAAGCAAGATGCTTGTCAGAGGAAAAAAAAACATAAATGCATTTAATTGTAGGCCATCATTGTCCATGTCAAGTTACTTACAACTGAATGAATCTTTAATGGCCATATAAACACTACTTAGCAATCTATGCTGGACAGCTGTAATATAAAAGTAAAAGTTACATTGAATTTTAGAAATAACATCTAATAAAAACAAACTAATGGTGATAGGCAAACATAATATTCAATTATTGTAGATCATTGAATATATCATCATCATCATGAACGTTGTAGTTGTTAGTTGTTGTCATCATCATCGTTATCATCATGATCAACACCACCACCACCACCACTATCTCCTTCTTTTCCTCCCCCTCCTCTCACTCTTCATCTTTCACCTGCTCTTTCTGCTTCCAATCATGTTCCCTTTCCTCCTCCCCACCTCCATCTTTATCCTTCCTTCTTTACATATTTGTAAACAGCCGGTCTTTAGGAAAACCCGATGTAGATTTGTGATGCTATCAAAGATATTCCAGTTTTATAATCTTTTTCCATTTATTTTATTTTCTGACGAATAATTTCGATTAGTAGAGATTGTTTTGATAATAAATTATGTTTGGTAAGTGTGCCTGTATGTGTGTTCTTGTGTGTGTGTGCATGCGTTTGTGCACATGCATGCGTGTGCATGTATACTTGTGTGTATGTGTATGCCTATATGTGCATTTGTGTGTGTGTGGGCATGCATGTGTATGTATATATGCTTATATGTGCATGTGTATGTATGTGTGTAAGCTTGTTAGTTTAAGTACCTGTGTTGCATGGCTATGTTGTCTCAGGGATTGTGAGCATAGTTTATATTTCTTAGTTGGGAATATTTAGTTAATATTCTAGCCATGCTCATCATATCTTAACCAAATAGAAGAAACATTACATCTCTTTCCCCCTTACTCCTATAAATTTGAAGGTGTTGTTTAGATTCTCTGATGAGCCTTGAGGTAGGGAAACTCTGATCAAAAGCTTCTGATGATGTCTATTATCCAACATATCTTTTCATTACAACAACCCTTTTCCTCTACTTCAGCCTTATAAATTAAAAATGCTGTTGTCCAGGTGTGTGACAAGCCCTAATCCAGCAGAATTATGATAGGTTACATTCCAGTTCTTACCATTATCTAATCTGTTGTTTTTCTGTTAGAACCTACTATATTTTACACTATCATATTTAGTAATGGCCGTTTGGGGAATTCTTTGTCACATGCTTGCAATGTTTATCCCTTTGGTTGATTTGGAGAGTTCACAGCAGATGGTGTATTAGTTGGTTGCTGCCAAAGCATTGTTTTTTTTTGTTTTTTTAACATTATTAGCTTACAGAAGATGAGATTCTTCTCACTGATACTTGACTTAGCAAGCATTAAGCATAATGGTTTGCTTGAGACTGTTAAATAGCTGATGGCAAATATGATCAACATATATTAGTTTCTGCTTGCACATGATGTTTAGCTAGCTGAAAAGATTGTCTACTTGGTTTCATCTTCTATTCATGGGATCTACAAGGCAGCATCACAACACAGAGCTGCCAAATTTGTGCTAACAGTCACTGTTTTGCAGCCATGCCTCTGTACAAAGATATTTGAGAGGTATTTGTTGACCATCATCATCATCATCATCATCGTTAACATCCACTTTCCATGCTAGCATGGGTTGGACGATCTGACTGAGGACTGGCAAACCAGATGGCTATGCCAGGCTCCAATCTGATTTGGCAGAGTTTCTACAGCTGGATGCCCTTCCTAACGCCAGTTAGGAAATATAAATATTATATTAAGTTGATTACATCGACCCCAGTGCTGGTACTTAATTTATCAACCCCAAAAGGATGAACGGAAAAGTCAACCTTGGCGGAATTTGAACTCAATCACACTCTAACCTCTCATCATCTGACAAAAGACCACCTCCTTCAATGCCTCCTCCCCTCTCAAAGATTCTTTGTCTTGCCAGTTACTTGGTGACCCTGTAAAAAGTATCCAGTCCACACCGTAAAGTGTTTGGCATTTGAAAGGGCATCCAGCTGTAAAAGCCATATCAAAACTGACCTCGCCTGTGCTGGTGCCACTTAAAAATCACTCAGTCCACTCTGCAGGGTGGTTGGTGCTAAATAGGGCATCAAGCTGTAAAAACTGTGCCAAAACAATCACAGAAGCCTGGTACAGTCTTCTGCCCAGCCAGCTCCTGTCAGACCATCCAACCAAAGTCATCATGGAAAGCAGACATTAAACAACGATGATGCTGATGATGATGGTGATGATGATGATGATGATAAATGTCCCCAATGGAAGGGTTACTCTATACTGTTTTAACCAGGATTCAACAATAATATGCATGTGATGATCAGTTTTCCCCAGAACAAAACATCAGCTTTTTACAAATAATATCTGATGATGAATGAAATTGTGCTTATTTCATTGTAGAAATATACATTTAGATAGGTATACACATTTACACAGTGTTACGAAATGTTGTAACTTCCAGTACTGGCTCAAATTTCTATAGAATACCTGTAGAGATAACTTTAAACCATGAATTAATAGCACTGCTAACACAGATGGGGTACAGTATTAATTTATAAGCCTTTAATATACTTGGTAGTTTATTACAGTTGTATAACAAAGTAAGGTGTCCCTACCAGCTATCAATATATATGCACCAGTTAAGGCCGCAAGCTGGCAGAAATGTTAGCAAGCTGGGCGAAATGCTTAGCAGTAGTTTGTCTACCGTTACGTTCTGAGTTCAAATTCAGCCGAGGTTGACTTTGCCTTTCATCCTTTCGGGGTCGATAAATTAAGTACCAGTTACGCACTGGGGTTGATGTAATTGACTTAATACCTTTGTCTGCCCTTGTTTGTCCCTTCTATGTTTAGCCCCTTGTGGGAAATAAAGAAATAAGAAACATTAGCACACCGAGCGAAATGCTTAGCAGTATTTCATCTGTTTTTACGTTCTGAGTTCAAATTCCACCAAGGTCGACTTTGCCTTTCATCCTTTTGGGGTTGATAAATTAAGTACCAGCACTGGAGTCGATGTAATCGACTTAATCCCTTTGTCTGTCCTTGTTTGTCCCCTCTATGTTTAGCCCCTTGTGGGCAATAAAGAAATAAGAATTGTTTGTATGCTGGATAAAATGCTCAGCAGCATTTTGTCCGTCTTTACATTTTGAGTTCAAATACCGCCAAGGTTAACTTTGCCTTTTATCCTTTTGGGGTTGATAAAATAATTACCAGTTGAGTACTGGGGGTTGATATAATTGACTTATCTCCTCCCCTGGAATTGCTGGACTTGTGCCAAAATTTAAAACCATTACGTAGCTTGCTTATCAACCACATGGTTCTGGGTTCAGTCTCACTGTGTGGCACCTTGGGCAAGTGTCTTCTACTATAGCCTCGGGCCGACCAAAGCCTTGTGAGTGGATTTGGTAGACAGAAACTGAAAGAAGTCTGTCATGTATATGTATGTGTGTGTATATGTTTGGGTGTCTGTGTTTGTCTCCCCAACATCACTTGACAACCGATGCTGGTGTGTTTACATCCCCGTAACTTACACCGCTATATTTAGTGGTTATTTAAGCAATGAGTTTGTGGACGATAAATGGATTGGATGTGGTATGCAAGGACCAAGAACTCCTGAAATAAACATATACACTCATCACTTATTTCTCCATCTTCAATCCCATTGTTTACATAGACATATTTGAATATGAAACATCATAACTTTCAATGCTGGCTCTAGTTTCTTCAGAAAATCTGTAGAGATAACTTTAAAAAGTTGGTGTGAAAATATTCAACATAGGGAGCATAGTCAGTGTTAGCTTATTTAACATAATGAGCATTAATCCTTTAGAATTCAAACTGGCCATATCCAGCCTCTCACACTTACCTTACAATGTCGTTCTAAAAAAATAAATGATTACATCATCAAAATCTCAAAGCTACAAGATAATGCATAGTGAATTCAAAACAATGTAAATAAATAAGTATTACATTTGATAGAAACATTTGAATGCTGGTGGGTTAAACCTAACCAGCAATAAGAAAAAATTTAATATTAATATGTGATTAATATGATGTTCAATTTTCCAGCAAATATAAGGCAACTCATGGCATGACTTGACTTTATTCTAACCATCACAACAAATTCTCATATTCAGAGAGACAAACACTTACCGCTTTGTACATCAATGTTTCTGAGTTTCCTCCACACACACAGACATGCACTCATAGACACACACATACAGATACATACATACATACATACATATGTGTGTGTATGTGTGTATATATATATATATATATATATATATATATATATAT
>NC_068981.1:162043362-162045256 GCF_001194135.2 Octopus bimaculoides
AAAAAAAAAAAAAAAAAAAAAAAATATATGTAGGCATACCTCCCATCGTGAAGGCATGTGGCTTAGTGGTTAGGCCATTTGACTCATGATTGTAAGGTTGTGAGTCAATTCCCAATGACGCATTGTATCCTTGAGCAAGACACTTTATTTTACATTACTCCAGTCCACTCAGCTGGTAATAATGAGTTGTACCCATATTTCAAAGGGCCGGCCTTATCACACTGTGTGTCATGCTGAATCTCCCTGAGAACTATGTTAGGAGTACACGTGTCTGTGGATTGCTCAGCCACTTGCACATTAATTTCACAAGCAAGCTGTTCTGTTGATCGCATCCGTTGGGACCCTCGTCATCGTAACTGACGGAGTGCTCCCATACCTCCCATCACAGCAATGTTGAATTATGGAATTTGATAACATGGAATCTATTTCCCATTGACAACCCCATTACACACAAAGCAATGAACATAGAAGCCAGTGGGAAATATTCTTCATATTACAGAATCTCTTGTAATATAATGTGTACAAGGACAAAACATGCAATTCCTGCCACACCCTATATATATATATATTAACCACATGTGGATTGCTAGTGATTTTTTTTTCCTCGGTCTTCCTTTTCTCTTGGACTTACCTCTGCTTCCTGTTTCTGACAAAGAGCTTTGCTCAAAATGCAAAACTACCTTTCTTTCCTTCCCTGAACATCTGCTAATACTTTGCATATACCATGTCCTTGAGTTGTTGCTTTTTTCTTTTTGTGTTTGATTTTTTGGATTAACTATATATATACACACACACACACACACACACACGCACACACACACACACACACATACATATATATATATATTTGTATATATATATGTGTGTGTGCATGTGTGTGTATGTGTGTGTGTGTATACATATATGTATGTGTGTATATATATATATATATATATATATATATATATATCAAAACAGGAAGTTGAAAAAATATTTTGAGATTATTTATTCACCATTACACATGTTTCATTTGCTAATAGAAACTACAAAGTTTTAGACAGAGAAATTAAATAATATCCTGCCTACATAAATATTATTGTCGCCATATTTCATTCCATAACTGTGATCTCTGAGGAGCACAAGGTTATGTAATCAACCTGTTATCAAACACTCCATTGAAACCCTCATGCAAAACTAATTGGTAAAATTGACCATAATGGATGTATAATACTTTACATTTCAATTGATATAAATATATATATGTGAATGTGTGTATGTATATGAATGTATATATTAAGACAATACTGCTCTTGTCAAATGCCCAGAACTGTTATACATAGCAGCTACACCCTTACAGATTGTCTCTTCTTTACAGAAGATTGTGATCAGACAGTAAAACTTTTGAGTCTAGAGTAATTTTAATAGATATTTAATTTAATATCCATGACTATAGACTGCATTTGCCCTCAGTATATTTCAATATGTCATTGCACATACACACACATACAAACAGTTATGTGTGCATGCATGTATGTGTGTGTGTGTGTGTGTGTGTGTGTGTGTGTGTGTGTATTCATAGACACAAAGACATATACATGCATGCATGCATGCACACACAGACAGACAAATACACACGGACATATATATTGTAGACAGAAAATTAACTTTTATAGAACCACCATTAAAAGACAATAATTTTCTTTTTTTCGAAATAGATAATTGTTATTTTAGATTCAAACATATTATTTTCCTCCAGTTTCCTTTCCCCACTTATCTGTAGCTAATCTTTTATGTATGTGTGTGTGTGCGTGTATGTGTGTATGCATGTGTATATATATGTATATATATATATATATATATATATATATATAGAGAGAGAGAGAGAGAGAGAGAGAGAGACATATACACACACACA
>NC_068981.1:162045266-162048265 GCF_001194135.2 Octopus bimaculoides
ATATATAGAGAGAGAGAGAGAGAGAGAGAGAGAGAGACATATACACACACACACACACACACACACACATATATATATATATATATATATATATACCATTTCCATATAATATATATAGGCACATATGTATATATATATGTGTGTGTGTTGGTGTGTGTGTGTGTGTGTGTGTGTGTAGCAGACTGAGAAAATTAACTTTTGTAGAACTGCCATTAAATGACAATAAATGTTTTTTTTTTTCACAATAGATAATTGTTATTTTCGATTCAAACATATTATTCCGCTCAGCTTCCTATCCCCCCTTATCTGTGGATAATCTCATACAATTTCTTTGCTTAGCTGACATCAGATACATGCTGGATGATATCAAGCAACTAGCAACAAGGGCTAACAAGTCTTCCTGCAGTTTTTGCTGTTATCGCTAATATTGTTTCTCATCATTACAGCTGCTACTGTTGCTACTGCTGCTTTCATTTTTGTCATTGTTATTGTTATAATTGTTGCTGTTTATTTTACAACTGTTGTTGTTGAAAATATTTTTGATGTGCTTCTTGAATTTGCAGTAGCAGGTATTTTATTTGCTTTTGAGATTTTAGTCCATTTCAGTTTATGGTAGATTTTACAAAAAATAAAAAATAAAAATGAAAAATTTTAAATTAAAAAAAAAAACAATTTTTAAATGGAGGTGTCTCCTACAAATTTTATTGTCTGTGAGAATTTCTATGAGATGATGTTTTAGTTGCCATAGCTGAATCTGTTGAAGAATCAGAAAAGAAATTTTAAATATGGGGAGCAGAGCTCTAGAATCAAGGAGTCTTTAAGTAAACCTAGTACAGATAGATGCTCTAGTTAATAAGAAAGAAGAATAATAATATTATCAAGTGGGAAGCATGATCAACAACACCATGGCCACTATCTTCTTCTTTTCCTCCTCCTCCTCCTCTTCGTCTTTCACCTGCTCTTCCTGCTTCTCATCATGCTCCTATTCCTCCTCCTCCCCCTCCGTCGTCATCCTTCCTTCTTTACATATTTCACCCATTGTGAAATATGGATGCACAAAAGATACATTAAGATCATAGGCTGAATGATAGAGAAGAAGGACTTTGTATATAATAGAGCCATTAGAGCATGCATGATATAAAGTCTTATCAAATTTCGGGGATGGTGCTATCATGCACTAACTGATAGCTTCTGTAACTTAGGTGACTTAATTAGCAGTTGACAAAGGTGTTCTAAAAGCTCATAAACTAGAGTAAGAATATAGAGTAAAATGTTCAGGTGACTATTTACATTTACTAGCATCAAAGAGTTTCTTTCTCCTAGTGAAAGGCAGATGTGATGTTTATGTATGAAGTGTGATGATGTGTGGCTGCTAACAATGGGCAGTGAATGCTTCAGCTGTAAAGAAATAAGGCAGTGGTACTTTACTGGAGTGTAAGTTTAGTGTGTATGATCACCAAAGCACAAATGAGCTGAGAGAAAGAATTGCATATCAGGTGCAGGCATGGCTGTGAAGTAAGAAGCTTGCTTCCCAACCACTGCATGGTACCTTGGGCAAGTGTCTTCTACTATAAAACATGTGTTTACATACACATGTGTATGTGTGTTAGTCATTTTATTGTAAATGTTTTCAACCAGATTTCTTTTAAAATTATTTTAATGACCATTCTTAGGCCAACCAAAGCCTTGTGGGTGGATTGAGTAGACAGAAACTGAAAGAAACCTGTCATATATCATCATCATCATCATCATCATCGTTTAACGTTCGCTTTCCATGCTAGCATAGGTTGGACGATTTGACTGAGGATTGGTGAAACCAGATGGCTACACCAGGCTCCAATCTGATTTGGCAGAGTTTCTACAGCTGGATGCCCTTCCTGACGCCAACCACTCCGAGAGTGTAGTGGGTGCTTTTACATACCACCGGCACGAAGGCCAGTCAGGCGGTACTGGCAACGGCCATGCTCAAAATGGTGTATTTTACGTACCACTTGCACAGGAGCCACTGGTGATGCAATTAAGTAGTTGGCTGATTAAAAATCCATTATATGCAATGGAAGCAGTATTAGATTAAAATAGTCATTTGAGTATCATATTAAATGTAAATTCATCACTAAAAGCCAAATAAGATACAGTATTCATCTGGACATAATATCTCTCATGGATATATTGTGTTTAATAGCACAAATATTTCAGTAGTAGAGAAAATTGTCCAGCTGTCGTGATGAGAATGTTAGACGTGTATTTCTGTGTCGTTGGGTTTTATCAGTGGTGCATACTCACTGGTGACTGCATGCTAAGACATTGTGGTATTTCGTAATGTATTTGTAGATGGCTATTTTAATCTAAAATTGCTTTTGTTCCATATAACAGATTTTTAATCAGCTGGTTGATTTATTGCAGCACCAGTGATTTTTCAATCAATGTTTTCCTATATCGGTGGTAACAAATAATGTCTCTTGAATGATCATGATGTTTGTTTACAAACATCATGTGATGTTATAACAGGGGTTCATGCAAACACACACATACTTACATACATACCTACCTACCTATCTACCTACCTACCTACCTACCTACATACATACATACATATCTACATATATACATATACATGTAAATATAAATAAATATATATATATACATATATATATAAAATTAAGATTCAGTTGAATTAGGTACTTAAGTTGAGGCACCAAGTCAGTCCGGTATTGTCTGCACAGTTCAAAGTTAGGTGCTGGAAAAGCAAATAAGTAACAAGGATGTCCAGGTATTAGTGCATTACGGCCGTTTCAAGTGGCTTCATTTAATTGGTCAATGCAAACATTACATCAATTTGAAATAAACCGCTCTCCTCAGAAGCATACAACCATATAGAATTCCAACATACAGGATACTCCATTATAATCTTTTAGCAAATTTTTCATCAGTCCTAGAGACTAAAATAATTGGAGCCACTTGAAACAGCTGTAATGCACTGATACCTGGACATCCGTGTT